>NC_057819.1:52142750-52454875 GCF_910594005.1 Cervus elaphus | reverse complement strand
GTGGTGTTGGAGAAGACTCTTCAGAGTCCCTTGGACTGCAAGGAGATCCAACCAGTCAATCCTAAAGGAAATCAGTCCTGAATATTCATTGGAAGGACTGATGCTGAAGCCGAAACTCCCAATACTTAAGCCACCTGATGCGAAGAGCCAACTCATTATAAAAGACCCTGATGCTGGGAAAGATTGAAGGCAAGAGGAAAAGGGGACAATAGAGGATGAGGTGGTTGGATGGCATCACTGACTCAATGGACATGAGTTTGAGCAAGCTCTGGGAGGGAGATGGTGATGGACAGGGAAGCCTGGTGTGGTGTGCTGCAGTCCATGGGGTCCCAAAGAGTCGGACATGACTGAGGACTAAACAGCATCAACAAGATTATAAAACTACCTGTGATCCCAGTATTTTAAGAAGAGTGAGAATATAAACAACTTGAGATTGGGTTTTTGGCTTGATGAAATGGAAGCTAAGTATTAGGATGTTTTTCCCAAAAACGAAATCTGGAGGAAAGCTTGGAAGAAATAACATAGAGAAAAGTGTAACTCTGGAAGAAGTACTTTCTCTCATAAGTTCCCAGTAACATGAGTGATTGGATCGCTCAACATCAGTCTTAAAACTACTTTATGTTTCTCTTCAGCTTTTCCTTTTCTTTAAAATACATTTAACCTGAAGTTACGTTTGATCAAAGCTAATGTTTTTGCAATTTTGCGTTCCTTCAAAAGCAGCCTCTTTCAAAGAAGTAGAGATCTCTGTGCCATGTGTATAAGTTACTTCATTGCCAGGTTCTTCAGACAAGTCGGTGAAGTGGCTGACAAACTGTTTCCTGATCTGAAAAATAGCAGGTGGAGATCTGCAGCGAACACGTGGAGGTACCAGTCGTACCCGCCTTCTTCTCGTGTGGCAGTCATATGGGTAGAAAGAGGGCAATTTCTCCATTATCCCAGAGGTGAAAGAGAGAAAGTTTGAGTATTGGAGTGCTGAGCACAGCACCAGTGACCAAATGAGAAAGCCCAGGTTATCAAAATCCTACCTCACTAGACATGTCAGAGCAGGAGAAAATGAACAGGTTATTCAACACGTGAGAAAACAGCTATAGAGGAGGACT
Organism: Cervus elaphus; assembly: GCF_910594005.1. Taxonomy (NCBI): domain Eukaryota; kingdom Metazoa; phylum Chordata; class Mammalia; order Artiodactyla; family Cervidae; genus Cervus; species Cervus elaphus. Next base: position 52,453,775 of record NC_057819.1, on the reverse strand, counting down.
CTGTGTATCTCCCAGTTTTGACCAAATGTAAACCAGCCATTCAGAACCAAGTGAAGAACGTCTTTGCATCTTGGTAGGGTTAGCATGGAGAGAAATCTGAGTCAAGAGTTTGTAAAAAAGCTACCCAATTCTATCTAGATATTTGGGCTCATCTGGCTTTCACAGTTAATCATATCTCTGAGAACCCTTAGGTGTTTAGAAAATAAAGTTATAATTACTACCTGTGATCCCTAACCTGTTGGCAATGTGGCCCAATTGGGGAAAAAATACCCTAAATACTCCAAAAGGCAAATGGAGGATTAGCCTTGCAAATCTAGCCAAAGGACTGTAGATAACACACCTGTCTACCCTAAGCCAAACCAGAGAAAAAATGTATCATATGAAGGCAGCATAGAGGAGGCAGTTGGAACCATATTACCCATGGAACAAAATACTAGCTCCTTAGCCTTGCATTCAAGATTGCAAGATTATATATAATGCGACAGGAGACTATATTCAATATCCTGTGATGAGCCATAATGGAAAAGAATATGAAAAAGAATATATATATATATATATGTACATATATATATGTATATGTATACGTATACATGTATGGGCTTCCCTGGTAGCTCAGCTAGTAAAGAATCTGCCTGCAATGCAGGAGACCTCAGTTCGATTCATGGGTTGGGAAGTTCCCCTGGAGAAGGGATAGGCTACCCACTCCAGTATTCATGGGCTTCCCTGGTGGCTCAGATGGTAAAGAATCCACCTGCAACGTGGGAGACCTGGGTTCGACCCCTGGGTTAAGAAGAGCCCCTGGAAGAGGGCATGGCAACCCACTCCAGTATTCTTGCCTGGAGAATCCCCATGGACAGAGGAACCTAGCAGGCTACAGTCCATGGGGTTGCAAAGAGTTGGACACAACTGAGGGACTAAGAATCACTTTGCTGTAAGGCAGAAATTAACCAACATTGTAAATCAACTATACTTCAATAAAAATTTTAAACAAAGATTATATATAATCTGGATTTCCCTGATAGCTCAGTTGGTAAAGAATCCTCCTGCAGTGTGGGAGACCGGGGTTCGATCCCTGGGTTGGGAAGATCCCCTGGAGAAGGGAAAGGCGACCACTCCAGTATTCTGGCCTGGAGAATTCCATGGACTGTGTAGTCCATGGGGTCAGAAAGAGTCAGACGTGACTGAGCAACTTTCACTTATGTCATATATAATCTGGCCTCAAATATCTTTCCAGCTTTCTCTCCTTTCACTATATCTCTCATCTCTGCAGGCACAGTGTTCTTTTCTCTTTCCCCTGAGTGAGCCACGCACTTCAAGGAGTTGGACCCTCAGCCAGTGATGTTCCTTTGGCCCCAAATGGCCCGAAATGCCCTCCTTCATTGCTCACCAGGATCATTCCCTACTTTCCAGGTCCAATCAAACACTACCTCAGTCAGAAATGATCTGATCTTCCTCTCTATACCTGTGCACTTTTACAGGTGCCTTCATCTCATGTTGATTTCATTCTGCCTTACATTTTAGCCAGTGATTTATGATTCTCTGCTCCATCAGATTGTTACTCATCTGTGAATGCCTCTGGTGAATGCCGAGCCAGATGACCTCATACAGTAGTCACTTAATACATATTTGCTGAAATCAGGCAAACACAAAATAGTGTATGAATATTTAGATATGTGTAACCATGTTTTCTGGACCAAAAATATCAAGCAGTGTGACCTTGGGACAGAATATTGGAAATTAGACTCGTCCTAAAAGACCCAGATTGCCAAGGCTAACTGAAATACCAGCCCATATGTATTCATCCACTTATTTATTCATTCTACCTCTTATGCCCTTCCAGGAGCATGGACACCTTTGAGATTGAGGAAGATTAGTAGGTAGGATGGGGACCATCTATGACAGATCTTGAATTCTGAGCCAGTAATTTTGGGCCACCATTGAAGGTAGGCAGGGTTACATCACATAGGTAGGTATGTTTGGGGAAGCTGAACCTAGCAGTGTTATATACAGGCAAGAAACTAGAGGAAAGCCATCACATAATTCTAAGGATGCTGAAGGACTGCCTCACTCTTTCGGATTGACATATAAAATTAGCATTTGGGGACTACAGTCAAATTCATATACATTCATTCATTATGTTCCATGGATATGACTAGGTATCTTTAACCTATCTCTCCATTATAGGTTTGGGAATAGGAAAAGAGAAACTTTGAGAGTGTGGATACTAGGTCTTTTTCTTGGTTCAGTTTTCCATAACCAAGCAGAGGTAAGATGTTTTTCATGGAAGTTAATGTTAATCAGAAGTGAAAGACCTACAGGTAGTAGGCACTTAAAAAGAGCTCTTAAATGGAACTGGACTGGCCCGCATGGAGCAGTGAGATGACGCAGTCCCCACTGGATCCCTCAAGGGGAAAGGGGAGAGCATGGGGCCCTTGCATGAGAATTAGGACCTTGGTGACCCCCATCTGTTCCTCCATCCCTCTCTCCCTTCCCCACTGCTGCCATGGCGACATGTCTGGAATCACAGTAAGCCTTATACCCCAGAGGAAACAATACTCTGTTTGAACACTTGTCAGTTGGCCTCTGAGGCCCCCAGTCTGCAGGCCCCATCCCCCACAATCACGGGCTTCTTACAAAAGGCAGCATTTTACCAGAGGGTCAGCTGCACTGCCGATCATCGATTTGAGCCCATTTTATCCCTTGGCACCTCCCACTTGTTTGTTTTTGAAGTCACACCACAGCCTCAATGCTGTTGGTCTCCTCCTGGCGTGAAGTTAACTGATGTGGCCGCTTGCATCCGCCTGCATCCCGTCCGCTCGGCCCCACAGAGTATCATGCTTCTTTCTTTCTCGTGTTTTCTTGTCGCTGCCGTTGACTCATCAGGCTGGGCTGTTGGAGCTAAATGGAATTAGTAACAATGCAATGAACATCTCTGTTTTTATCTTTGCTCCCCCCACCCTTTCTCCCCTCTGGATTAACTCACCATTTCTAGGTCTCAGAGCTTGGCAGTCTTAGAAGAATTATATTGGGGCTGAGGCGTATATATGCACAGATGTGATATTTCTACCATGTGATAAGATTTTTTTTCTTCTGGTGACACAAGGGTTCAAACGTTACAAAGTATTTATTATGTCCTACTTATTGTTGTCCTCTTGCTGCTCCAGCTACTGTTTATCTCTGGAGGTCTAAGATGAATTGTAGACAAGGGCGGGAGCCCAGATCTGATTTCTGAAACTCATCTTAAGAGAGAAGTTCAGTTTTTGAACTGAAACTTTTTACTTATATCCCAGTTGAATTCTGGAAACCTGAGCTGGAATCCATACATATAAAGAGAATATGACCTGTGAAAAAGATTACCTGTAAATAATTTACTCTTAATGCAAAATCTCTTTTCCTACCCAGTCCTGTAATTGTCATTTTATCATTTATTTTATCATGCACTTATCATTTTTTTTTCATGCACTTATCATTATCATTCAATGTTATCATTTATAGACTTGATACAAATTAAGAGCCTGGGCTTTTGGACTCTCCATTTGAATTCCACTCTGCCACTCTCTACCTGTAGTCTTGTGCTAGTTACTTAATTTCTTTGTATCTTAATTTTCCCTTCTATTAATATAAAATGGAGACTTTTTACCTCTCAAACATACATCGTGTACACATCTCACAGAAGAGTCTTGAGGATTAAGTAAACCTGTATTTAAAACAGAGTTTGTATGCATGCATGCCAAGTCACTTCAGTCGTGTCCGACTCTTTATGACCCTATGGACCCTTGGGGTCCATATCCCTTGGGGGATCTTCCCGACCCAGGGATGGAACCCAAGTCTCTTATGTCTCCTGCATTGGCAGGCACGTTCTTTACCACTACTGCCACCGGGGAAGCCCTAAAACAGAGTCTAGCACATTATAAAGTCTCAACATGAAGTGAAAGGCGCTCAGTCATGTCTGACTCTTTGCGACCCCATGGACTATACAGTCCATGGAATTCTTCAGGCCAGAATACTGGAATGGGTAGGCGTTTTCTTCTCCAGGGGATCTTCCTGACCCAGGGATTAAACCCAGGTCTCTCACATTACAGGCATATTCCTTACCAACTGAGCCACCAGGGAAGCCCAAAAAGTGTCAATAAATGTTGCCTATTATTACACTACAGGCTGTATTTACCTGTTTTAAGAGAAATGATTGAGTCCTTAAAAGAGTTCTTTTTCAGCAAGCACAGAATCAAATCTGCCAAACCTAAGGGGACTGCTTCCCTGATAGCTCAGTAGGTAAAGAATCCGCCTGCAATGTGGGAGACCTAGGTTCGAACCCTGGGTTGGGAAGATCCCCTGGAGAAGGGAAAGGCTACCCTCTCCAGTATTCTGGCCTAGAGAATTCCATGGACTATAGGGTCACAAAGAGTCAGACACGACTGAGCACCTTTCACTTTCACTAAGGAGGCTACCCCACATACCTTTCAGCTTTCAGAGCTATACCAAAAATTACCTGAAGCACAGTTCATTGCAACGAGGTCATAGCTACAGAATAGCCACAGATTAGGACCCAGAGACGCTGAGGGGCCAGTTTGTAGGAGGCAGTGCTGCTGGCATTCAGCTGTTCCCCTAGGGCAGGAAACACCCTCAGGATGGCTTCCAAAGCCTGAGAGACTTAGATACACTCAGTCATCTTCAGTCTGTGTGAGTGCTCAGTAATAACTAGTCAGTTCTTTGTTTTTCAATAGTACCTTTATCACAGTATTTGGGTTCATAATTTGAGGGACCACATGGCTCTACACCACTGCCCCCCATGCCCTACCCTTCTTCCCTTCCTTATGGCTGTTCCCCAAAGCTTTAACATATTCTGGCTGTTTCTGCCGGTTTGAACCTCTGCTTTTAAATAACACATTTCTACAGTTATCTCTCTCTCTTTTTTTTTAAATTTTTTTGCTGCACTCAGCCTTTGTTTCTGTAGTTTCAGGCATGAGCTTAGTTGCCCCAAGGCATGTGGGATCTTGGTTCCTGACCAGGGATCAAACCAGCATCCCCTGCATTGGAAGGTGAAGTCAATCCCTGGACCACCAGGGGAGTCGCTCTACAAATATCTCTTGACTATCATGTTTTAGATATTTACCCGTTGACACATTTCAATGGAAAATGTGAATTCAGCTCACTTTCTCCTTCCACTTCTTAAACATGCTTGGTTTTTCTCCCTCTTCCCAGTTATCCTTCTATCACAACTTTAGGTAAAATCAGTATCGTGTGTGTGTGTGTGTTATGGCTCAATAAATGTTCACAACTGGGCCAGATGGTGGACTCTGGTCACATTTTTATCTCATGCACTGTTGCTCTTCCTGCAGTTATTGGCTCTGTTGCTTTGTTTGCTTGCTCGGTGTTTTATGTTCCTGCCCGTTAAGTCATTCACAGAATCTTCATCAGCAGTGTAGATCTCCTTTTGACCCACTGACAGACACCTGGGCGTCGGTCCACTTCCCAGAGTCACTCCTCCTGGAGTTCTGCACCCTGCTGCCCCCACCTGAGCTGGTGCCGAGACCGCTGCAGAGCTGGCTTCTCCCGCCTTCACCTGCGTTTCACCTCACTCCCAGGCTGGATCCTCGGTGCAAGGATCCCACGTCTTCTCCTGCTTGATTTGTCCTCATTTTACTGGAGCGTGGCCTCTGATTGTCCACTGAGCCGGGGATGCCATCCAACCATCTCATCTCATTCTCAGCCACCCTCTTCTTCTTTTGCCTTCAGTCTTTCCAGCATCAGGGTCTTTTCCAGTGAGTCAGCTCGACATGGACATGAACTTGGGCAAACTCCAGGAGATAGTGAGGGACAGGGAGGCCTGGCGTGTTGTAGTCCGTGGGGCTGCAAAAAGTCAGACACCACTTAGTGACTGAAAACAACAGTCCTCTCATTACTGCCTAAGAATTCATGAATTTACACGAGAGATACATTTTTGAGGTCTTGTATGTATGAAAACAGCTGTATTCTTCTCTCACATCTCATTGGATATAAGGTCCTAGACTATAAATAACTCTCAGAAAGAATTCTGAAGCACTGAATGCATTTTTTTCCTAGCTTCGAAGATCACTGTCAAAATGTCCATAACCATTCTAAGTTCCCAATCCTAGGACACTTATAGCATTTTTTTAAAATTCTTGACTTTCTTAAATTTCATAGTGATGTGCCCTACTCTGGCTATCTTTGTATTCATTGTTCAGGGAATTTTCTAGGCTCTTTTAATATGGAACTCATGTCCTTCAGTTCTGGGAAATTTTCTTGTATGATTTCATTGATAATTTCCTCCACTCTGTTTTCTTCTTTCCTTCTGTACTTATTATTTAGATGTTGTACCCTCTACATGGGTCTCCTGTTTTCTTATCTTTTTTCTCCTGTTTTCCATCTCTTTGAATTTTGTTTTACTTTTCAAAAGATTCCTTAACTTTACTTCTCCACTGTTTACTTTTATATTATCTCTGCTACTATGTTTTTAATTTATAAAATTCTGTTTTAATTTTCTAAATGTTTATTTACACTATTCTGTTCTTAATTCATAGGTTCAGTGCATTTTTTCCCCAAGAATATCTAAGCAATTTTTAAGTGTTCTCCTTTTTGCCTCTGTTTTCTCTTTCTCAGTTGTTTATTTGGACTCTGGATTTTGTGTTAGGGGCTTTTCTCAAATGTGTGGGTATTCTTGTCTGTATATTCATTGTTAGGAAGAAAGTGTTAACAGTCTAACTGGGAGTCCCATGTTTATATGTGAAAACTTTCAAGTGGTGGTGATGGGCCTGGAACCCAGCCATGGGGGCATCCAGGATCTATTAGTCATTTCTCTTGGTCTGGTTAATTTCCCTAGAGGAGTCTGCTGACCTTCTGTCTAGAAGATGTTAAGACTGGCTGCCACGGTTCTTCTCTTTAATCATATTTATTTTTTTAATTGACATGTAGTTGATTTAAAATGTGCCAACCTCTGCTCTACAGCAAAGTGACTCAGTTATATCCACATATACATTCTTTTTTATCTTCATTTCCATTATGGTTTATCAGAAGATACTGATTATAGTTCCCTGTGCTAGACATTAGGACCTTGTTGTTTATCCATTCTAAGTGTAATAGTTTGTATCTACCAGCCCCAAACTCACAGTCCATCCCTCTGCTTCCTCCCCCTTGGGAGGAAACAGACTCCCCCAGTCTGTTCTTTGTGAGCCATGTAGATAGGTTCATTTGTGTCATATTTTATATTCCACATGTAAGTGATATCATACGGTATTTGACTTTCTCTTTCTGACTTACTTAGTATGATCATTTCTAGTTGCATCCATGTTGCTGCAAGTGGCTTTATTTTGTTCTTTTTTATGACTGAATGGTATTTATTCCACGTTGCAGAAGGAAATGGCACCTGACTCCGGTATTCTTGCCTGGGAAATCTCATGGACAGAGGATCCTGGCGGGCTGCTGTCCATGGGGTCACAAAGAGTTGGACACAGTTGAGCAAGAGTATTCCACTTTATATATCTTCTTTATCCATGCACCTGCTGGTGCACATTTAAGTGGCTTCCATGCTTTGCCTATTGTGAATAGTGCTGCTACGAATGTAGGAATGCATGTATCTTTGTGAATGATAGCTTTGCCCGGGTATACGCCCAGGAGTGGGATTGCTGGATCATATGGTTATTCTATTTTTAGTTTTCTGAGGGACCTCCATCCTGTTCTCCATAGTGGCTGTACCACTTTACACTCCCACCAACAGTGTAGGAAGGTTCCCTTTTCTCCCCCACCCTCTCCAGCATTTGTTATTTATAGACTTTTCAATGATGCTGCCAGGGTTCTTGAAGGCAAGTGGGGGAAAAGTTTGGAGTTGGGTAAGGTTGTCTCACCGGTGACTTGGAGATTTCCACTCATTTCCCTTGTATCCAGTACAGCAACCCCACCTTCAGCTTCAACTCTGTGTCCATGTGCTAGATCCATCTGCTTCTGCTTCTTCAGAGAGGAAACCACCAGCCCTTTCAGGCTGGAGAAGAAGAAGTTGCATGGCTGTGTGCAGTGGGAAAAGGGTCTCAGAACCCAATGCTTCTTTATACAGATTTTTAAGCATCCCTCCTTTGTTTAGCCCCATGTGAACCTGGTCATCAGAAGTATCTGATCCCTCCAATTCCTGAGTTTTTTGAGGTTCTTAACAAGTGCTGGTTTCCTTCTCCTTAGCTTTCCCCCAGTGAAAGTTTAGATTTCAGCTTTTTCTGCTCTGCTAAATTGGTTACCACTCATTCATCTGCTTTCCAAAATCATGTCGACATCTCATATCTGCTTTTGGCTCCTTTCCTATCTGCTCTATGTAGAGTCTTGCTCTTTTAAAACAACCTCTTTTTTGTCATTTTTGTGAAGTGTAAGGAGGCAAGGTAGAAAAGGAGTGGAGATAACCATGTATTCAGTCTGCCATGCTTCAGGGCAAGTCATGAGTCCACCCTTTGTTCCTAAGGGATACACTGTTTCTCTATGCATCAAAATAAAACTGTCTGAGTTACTTGGCAAGTCCCACATCCTGGACTATTTCCACTTCAGGCTACAGTAGTGATGTGAGTGTGCATCAGAATACTCCTAAGAAATGCATTGAGATCTAGAACTTTCTGGGGTAGTAGAAGTGCGATTTCCCACAGAAGATTAGAGCAGACTCCAGAGCAGAGTGGCCTAAAGAACCAGAAGTCCCTAAGCTATCAGTCCCCTTATGAACCGACAAAATTCAGCCATCCCCTTGTCCAGGCTTTTCTAAACTGTGCGAACGTGCTAAGTCGCTTTAGTCATGTCTGACTCTTTGCTACCCCATGGGCTGTAGCCCGCCAGGCTCCTCTGTCCATGGGATTCTCCAGGCCAGAATACTAGAGTGGGTTGCCATCCCCTCCCCCAATGGATCTTCCCAACCCAGGGATCGAATCCGTGTATTTTATATCTCCTGCATTGGCAGGCAGACTGTTTACCACTAGCGCCACCTGGGAGTAAGCAATCTGAAAACAGTGTATCATAGTATTATAGGGTATCATAGTATTATAGGGTATCATAGTACTAGCATCCTTGTACAACCAGTGTTCTTAGGGAGGCTTTATTTGGGTTCCAACTTTAGCTCTGCCCCTTAGCAGGGTGTTGATTGGATCACATTTGTCTTTATTCAAGAAGCACTAGGTTAATTTAAAAAAAAAAAAAAAAGATGTTTCACTTTCCTTATGTAATAAGCTAGATGAGATGAAATGCAATCCTGATTCAGGATGTCAGATGTCAGATATTTCCCACCTCCTTAACTCTTTTTGAGCTTCCCTGATGGCTCAGTAGGTAAAGAATCCACCTGCAATGCAGGAGATGCAAGTTCCATCCCTGGGTTGGAAAGATCCTCGGGAGGAGGAAATGGCAACCTGCTACAGTATTCTTGCCTGAAACAATCCCATGGACAGAAGAGCCTGGTGGGTTATAGTCCAAAGGGCAGAAAAGAGTCGGACACAAGAGGACTAAGCACACACGTTGCTCTTTCCACCCTGATCTGTGGCTTTCATCCTCATACCTGGTAATCACATCACTGGATGGTCTCTTCACCACCTGCACTCTAGGGCTGAGGGAAAAAAAAAGGGACAAGGAGAGGGGCGGAGCCAAACACAAATTCCCAGCATGCTTTCTGTGCATCTCATTGGCCAGCAGTACATTACACACGCCCAGCTGCAAGGGACGCTGGGAAGTCCCCCCTCAAACACAATCAGGATTTTAATGAAGAAAGTAAAAAGAATATTAGCGGAGCAGCCAACAGTGTCTGCCACACTAGGTGTAACCTTGAGCAAGTTATTTCACTTCCCTTGGCATCAATAGCTTTATTTGTAAAGTGAGAATAAAAATACCTACCTCACAGAGTTCCGGGGATAAATAAAGGAGAAAATACTTAGAAGACGCAGAGCAGCATACCAGACATATAATCTGCCCTTCATAAATGTTAGTTCCTTCTCTGTGATCCCTAATATCAGTCGGATCTCTGAACACACCACACTGTCAGCGTATGCTGCCAAGACCTATACGGATGTATGCTACTTGATAAAAATTGTTTGCTTTGATCCTTACATAGTACCTGTTGGCAGAGCATTTAGTAAGAATGAGATTTGGGGGTCACAAGTCAAAGAAAAGTCTATTTTTAGCACAGATTGTCTGCATAGAAGATACAGAGGACACAAGACTATAAAGATGATTTTACAGTCCGTGTCTTTTATTATAATCCTTAATCTTCCTTTATGTCCCTTCCTTTTATAGCTCTCCCCCCGCCCATCACCATCTTTTTACCATACTCTTCCCTTGGTCTGTTGTGAGGTTCCTTAATTTGTATTTACTATTATTTATCTACAAAGCTTTATTATGCAGTCATTGGACCGTCATTCTGCGTGTGTTTTTTTATTCATCCCCATGACTGGCTGCAGCTTTGCTACCTTCACCCAGCAAAGCCGTGGGAAGCCCTTATAAACCAGGTTGGGTCGAGGAGGTGGGGAAGTTAATGTGAGGGGAGGGCTGTGGCCAGCCAAGCCACAGCTGAGGATTTATGAAAACTGCAGTGGTCTGTTAGTTCGGGAGCCAGGGCGGGAGAACATATAGGGCTTCTGTCTTTTTACGTTCAGAGAATTTTCCTGCCGGCTTGTATGTTGAGTGCTTTACATCTCAGGTCTATCACCTATCACACCCCAGGCCCTGTCTCCATGCTCTGCCCAGCAGAGGACAGCGACCAGGGTGACAGGTTAATAACCTCAGTTGGAAGGGGCCTTTATTTTCCTCGCTGCAGCTAAATGAGCACCGGAAACGGAGAGCGGCTTGGTGCTATGGATGGATATTTCTATACAGCGAAAAAAAAAGAAAGAATATTCCAAGCCACGCAAGCCAGACTGCCTCCTAAACTCAGCAGCGACAAACACATCCTCTCAAGATAAATACAGAAGGGAGGGCAAAGAAACCTCTCCTGTTGAAAAACGTTTCCCTTCCCTCGAGGCCTTTTCCTAGCTGGTCTTTGCCTCCATTGAGCTCCAGCTGTCTGTGTAGAAACCAAACGCCACAGTCCAAAGGAGAAGCTCTTTCACGGGGAAAACAAAAGGCAGCTGTCAGTTTAATCCCAAGCTCCCTGATAACATTCCAGCAGAGTTCCTTTTTCTGGAGATGAAATAAGAACCCTGGCAGGCCCTCTTGACTGGCCACATAAATCATTTGTAGTAATTGCTCTGAGAGGGGAGTGCCTCTCAGGCTCCGCAGTTAGAAAGAGGGGGGAAATCACACACTGACATTCTATTTCTCTCCCTCTGTCTCTCTCTCACACACACACGCACAGGCATGCACACACGCATGCACACACAGACGTGCACACATGCACACTGTACCATTGCCTCTGGCTCGTCCACCACGTGCGCACTTGCACCCAGATTGGATGCCCCCTCTGTCCAGGAGTTGCTCACACCAGGGTGGGCTCAGCGATCCATATTAAAAAAAAAAAAAAAGCATGGCACAGAATATAATGAATAGTCAGTTTTATGTTTCCTTCTCTTTGAGCTTGAGCCAATTTAAATTCTTCAGCAGTATGGTTTGGGAGGGGGTTTCAGGAGGGTTGACAGGGAAAGTGGGAGGGTCAGGACACAAAGGTAAGAGGGGGATGGTTAGGATTTGGCTTTGTTGGGCTTCTCCGTCGCTGTGTATTCTGTGATGTGTCGTCTGCTTCCTCCTTTCTGCCTTTTCTGGTGAGAACTGAGATGTGGTCATAAAAATCCCCCACAGTGTGATCTGGGAGCTGCTGCTGAGGCTTGGCAGTTCACTAAGGACCTTACTCTCAAAAGCCACAAAGCTATAATATCCCTTCCCCTCTGTGGCCAATAAAGATGGTGATAATCAAATAACAGGGCTCAGAAGTGGTGTGGTGCCTGCAGCGGTTGGCCACAGGCCGGTGATATACACCCTTCCCTTGTACCCTGATGTACGTTCATTGAAACTATTGAGGCCACCAGAGATTGCAGGAGGGGCTGCCGGCACACACAGCTGTTTGAAGAATGAATGGATGGAATGAATAAATAAATGAATGGATAGACGGATGAATGAGTGATGGATGAGTGGAGTTCAGTGTCCTGTTAGGAACAGCTTGAAAAGCTGAAAAGCCAGGAAAGCTGCAGCGCCTCTGTGACAGATGGATGCCTTGTCCCTGTCCATGTACTGTACATTGTAGTGATCCTCAGCCTTGCACCCGTGGCCAGAGGAGAAAGGGAGGGAAAGGAATTGCCGGACGTGAGTGGAGAAGGGTACCTTGCCCCCCGCCACCCTTCGATCCTGACTGCCCCCTAGCCCAGGTTGTAAATCAGAACACTCTAATGTCACCACAGACGTTGGAACCTGCTAAGCTAGAATTCACTGTCATGTGTTTAATCTGGTAAGAAAAACTATCAAACTCGAAGTGCATCCTTTATGCCTGGCGTCCATTTCACCTTCATCAGGCTAATCTTCAAATCAGCCTTCTGTATTTACTTCTCAGGTTATTGGACACTAACTTTCTCACTTTGAAAGGAGAACTAAATGTGGGCCAAGAACTGCATTCCGCCTGCTGGACTCCACACTGAGCACGAGGTGTGTGCTCCACCCCAAGTCACTTCAGTCGTGAAGGCGTAGGGGGTTTTGGGGGCGATGTATCCTGTAGAGTCTGAGCTCAGCCCTTCCTAGGTTGCATCTTTCTCTTATCTTCTCCACCCATAACCCTTGAAGTGATCAATCATTTCTTTCCTGGCTGCGAAGCCAGCAGATACAAGTCAGCATGTGCTTGTACATGGAACAAAAGATGACTTCTGTTTATGAGGCAACAAGTATGGACATTTCACTTTGAGATTTTTCACGACCAAGGCTTCTCAGATATAGGCTAGCACATTTTTGCTTTAATCTGCAAGGTCCATTTAGGTTGGAGTTCTAAATTCAGTCACACACACACAACTAATATAATAGCCTCTCCGTGTGCAGTGGTTTATAGTTTGCAAGGCAGCTTTCCCTATGGCAGATCTTGTTGGTAGCTATTTGTAAGCAGAAGAAACCAAAGCTTAAAGAGAGATAAGGAACTTATTTAGGGTCATGGAGCAAATAAGTGGCAGAAACAGGTTTGGAAGGCAGCTGATGAAAAACATTTTAGTTGCCATTAAGCATATATTGTCTCTCTAAATTATTGTGGCAAATTTTAGCAAATTATTTTTACATTGTATTTTAATACTAAAAAAGATGTTTATTTTAGAATTTTTAAAATACACACATGGTATGTTTTACAAATCATGCATAATTGTTCCAGCCAAGATGGTCTCTCCAGTATCATTTGAAGCAATTCATGCTAGTCATTTCTATGCATGTTAGACTAATATAAGGCTTTGATATATTCAGCCTTACGTCAGGCAGTATTTGGTTTTATATCTTAATTTTTCACTTATTTTATTGGGAATTTATTCTTTGATATTAAATATTATTTATAAAACATGATTTTTAATGCCTGCATAATTTCCCCTGGAATGACTATACCATAAATGATTTAAAATTTAATCTCTCTCCAATTGTTGAACATTTTATTTGTTTACCTTTTCTTGTTTTCGAACCTTCTTGTAAATAAACCTTCAGTGGCTTTGTGATTATGTATATAGTATAGATTCCTAGAAGATTGCTGGGTTGGAAGTTGTTAACAGCTTTTTAGGATCTTGTCATGTGCTGCATAACTGGTTTTCAGAAAGATATTATCAATTTATAGCAGCCATTTGAGTGAGCTTTCTGTTTATACTCTTTTCTGTTTTACAAATTATGAATTTTAAAAATACTTTGGCAATATAATAGTAAAAATATATTTCTATATTTCAATTTGCATTTGTATGATCATTGTTGTTGTTCAGTCACTAAGTCATGTCCGACTCTGCCACCACATGAACTGCTTCTGTTCAGGAGTTCAGCACACCAGGCTTCCCAGTTTTTATCTCTGGGAGTTTGCTCAAACTCTTGTCCATCAAGTCAGTGATGCTATCTAACCGTCTTATCCTCTGCCACTCCCTTCTCCTCTTGCCCTCAGTATTTCCCAGCATCAGAGATTAAACATCTTTATTAAGAATTATTAACTAAATTATAGTTTTCATTCATAAACTCTCCTCTATTCATGTCTGTTCCTCATTTTTAGAATGAGATATTTCTTTTTAAAAACTTACATACTGCAGTTTGCATTTTTTTGCAAATATTTTATCCCAGTTTTTAATTTGTCTCTTAATTTTTAAGGTTTTTTATGTGTAGTTTTAAAATTTTTATGTAAGGAAAATTATTAACCTCTTCTTTTGTAACTTCTAGATATTTTTATACCTAGATTTAATGCCAAAATCATTAAATATTGACTATTAAGACATTTTTTGGAGTTCAGTTTTTATAGTTAATTATATGCTTCGCAGAAAATGTATTTTGGTGTAATTGTGAGGTCCAGACCTAGCTTCAAATTTTTCTGTTAACTCTTACCTATTTATTTAATAAACTTTCTTTCCCCATATTTTAACATGTAAGTTCTTAAGATCTGCTTTTGGACTATCATTTCTCTTCCACTGATCCATCATTCCTACCTCAATAGCACAATCCTCAGTTACTCTGGCTTTATACTAGCTTTTAATATCTCCCACTGCCTATCTTTAGCTGCCTTAGCTCTACCCTCCTAGTTTGTTTTTACGGAATAACTATAAAAAAATTTCATTAGATTCATAAATTAATTCCTCTGGAATGTTGATTTGAATTACATTCATTCTGTAGAATAATTTGGGAAGAATTGACGTCTTCACAATATACAGTCTTTCCATTCAGGAATATGAAATTTATCTCCATTCATTCAAGTCGTCACGAGTCTCTCATTTTCTTCATAGAGTTTTTATTCATTTCTTATTCAGGTTATTCCTGGGTAACTCAAGTGTTTAATTATTTCTGTTTCTGAACTCACTGCAAAGTGACATTTTTAAAAGGAGGGTCCTGATTAGCTAAATTGGGGTTACACTATGAGAACACCCAACAGAACTTGACAAGCTAGAAGTCATTAGTAATTAAATAATTTTCATCTGAAAAATAATTGGATTAAATTAACCCATTTTAAGGTATTATTTCTCAGATAAGAAGCTTCAGACTACTATTCTTATATCATCCTCAGTGACTATCCCTAATAGCACACCACTCTTAGTCAATGAATAAGTGAGAAATAAATTAACTTCACACCTACAGTAAATTCATTTTTAAACACTTTGCTATTTGTCACTGTGTGTGTTAGTTGCTCAGTCATGTCCGACTCTTTGTAACACCGTGGACTGTAGCCCACCAGGCTCCTCTGTCGGGGAACTTTCCAGGCAAGAATACTGAAGCGGGTAGCCGTTCCCTTCTCCAGGGGATCTTCCCGACCCAGGGGTTGAACCGGGGAGGGGGGGGGAACCCAGCTTTCTCTGTGACACCTTTCCTCACAGCGTATGGAGATTCTATCAGATCCCCCCACACCGCTTATACCCGTGTTGCGTGACCTGGGTGCAGTGGAACCATTGTGGAAGTTGGAGTCCAGGCCTCCAATGGAGATTTGGATCTGGACACACCAGAGGGGGCTTACAGGAGGCTTCTCTTCTATTTCTCATGTATCCATTTATGCTTTCACCTTGAGAATTCTTCAAGCTGTTCACTTATAATGTGTCCTCTTTTAAAAATTTAACTTTCAAATAGAAAAGAAAGCCAGTATCTGAATCCTAGGTTTTTGTGTTTTCTATAATGCATATCTAATTGCACACCAAGGAGGCAGAAGTAGCTGATGGACCTTGGATGTTCAGTAAGGTCTTCTGTGCTGACCTGTTTCCTCTTCTATGAAATTGTGACGATTAAGACCTGCTCACCGAGTTTAGAGAGGATATAATGGGATGCCGTGTGTGTGCTATACCCAGGTACTTGATAACCTGTAAAGGACTTGGGAGTGTTTGTTATTATTTTCATCACGGCTCTGGGGGAACTGTAGTAAGGGGGGGTCGGCTACAGTGGAGGCACGTGGCACCTTTGGTAACGTTCAGCCGCCACCTTGCATGCACCAGACCTCTCAGACTCCACCAGAGCCAACCTCTCAGTGCTAATTAGCCCTCTCCACTGCTTTGATAGCAAAACACGGTTATTAACTTAACACGTCTCCCAAGCACCTGCTGACAAAAATTCTCTTTATGATGATACGCCTAGGAAAAAGAACATATAACACTTAGAACTTCATAATGGGGGTCCTGTTTTTATTTTATTTTGCTTTACGAAATCTTTATTTTTTCCCAAAAAAAAAAAAAAAAAAGATGATAAGCTGTATAACATACAAAGGATGGTGGTAAATTGCAGCTTTAAAAAAAAAGTTTTTGAAACTTTTTTGGGGGTAAACTGCCTGGTATCACTGCATTTTAAATTGGTCCCCAAACTCCATGGAGTGTTCACCAGTTCATAGTGTGAAGCATCTTGGAAAAGCCACAGAGGAGTGGTTGTAAAATTTGTAGTATAAATTCATTTAACAGTACTTGCTATAGAGTACAATGAGGCATAAGACATTTTTGTCATTTAGGTAATAACACCTTACTGTTGGGGCTTCACAGATGGCTCAGCGGTAGAGAATCCAGCTGCCAAGCAGGAGACGTGGGTTCAATCCCTAGGTCGGGAAGATCCGCCGGAGGAGGAAATGACAACTCACTCCAGTTATTCTTGCGTGGGAAATCCCACGGTCAGAGAAGCTGGGGGGTTACGGTCCATGGGGGTGCAAAGAGTCAGACGCGACTGAGCAACTGAAAAACAACAACAGTATTTTACCTGGCAACTCCCCTCGGGAGAGCGCTGAGTGCCCTGCCAGGGAGAGGCCTGGTGATGGACAGAGCCTTGTGCTAAAGGTAGTCTTTGCCGTGGAAACTGGCCTATGGCATAGGGGGCTCCTTAGAAGCCTGCTTATTTCTAAGAACCAAGCAGATTCCACTTGACCTGTTGGTGACGCCTGAGCACATCTGAAGCCCCGTAAGCACCAAACCAGATCCCTGAAAAAAAAACCTTCCCACCTGGATGCAGCGCTTTACAAGCATCGAATGTCATTTTATTTTTCTCACAGCCAGGATTTCCTCTAACTTTCCAAATAAGGGCCAAAAACACTGCAGATAATTCACACAATTTGCCAGCCCTGTCTCTCCTCAACAGCATTACTGGTTGCAAAATAAATGAAATCAGTGCTGTTTACAATTCATCATCCAAAATTATTATTCATTTTGGGCAAACGGCTGTTTGTAAAACTAGTCTGCCATATTTTGAGTCATTATCTCCCATCCCTTTCAAAAAGTAAAGCTGACTTTGAGTTTTCAAATGAAAACAATTTAGAGGCCTGTGGGATTCTTTCTGTTTTGTCTTATGCATGCAGAGTCATCAGAGAAGGAAGCCTGCTTGGTTACTAAGGTCCAGCTAAAGAGGTGTGGCACCTTCTTTTTTTCCTCTCTTTTAAATCGCTCTCTGACCCATAAAAGTTTCAAACAGAAGCTTTATAATTTTCAGTGAGCTATGTATTTCCCATTCCTTTTCATCTTTCTTTATTCTCACATCGTCAAATCAAATACTAAATACTTACGTGTTCCCATCTTTATAAATCTGCTTTTGCCAGGGTCACACACACAGGCTTCTGTGTGACTCCTTCTGGGAGCTCTGGGACTCTGCCTTTCCAAGGAAGATGAGTAAGCAAATCAAGGCATAGACCGGGCCTTCCTCCATTTCTCTTCTCCAGGGGATCTTCCCAACCAGGGATAGAACCCGGGTCTCCTACATTGCAGGTGGATTCTTTACCAGCTGAGCCACAAGGGAAGCCCAAGAATGCTAGAGTGGGTAGCCTATCCCTTCTCCAGTGGATCTTCCCAACCCAGGAATTGAACCGGGGTCTCCTGCATTGCAGGCAGATTCTTTACCAACTGAGCTTTGAGGAAAGACCTTCCTCCATCTCCAGCGACTCCTAAAACCTTGCATTCATCAACTTGCATGGGAAACATGGAAGAATGTGTGGGTGGTACAGTTAGTGTTGGTCTTTCAGTTGTGTCCAAGTCTTTGTGACCCCATGAACTGCAGCCCACCAGGCTCCTCTGTCCATGGATTTCTCCAGGCAAGAGTACTGGAGTGGGTTGCCCTTTCCTTCTCCAGGGGATCTTCCCCACCCAGGGATCAAACCCAGGTCTCCTGCATTTTGCAGGTGGACTCTTTACCATCTGAGCCACCAGGGAAGCCCAAGGATGGTGCAAGTAACATTTTAAAAAGTACAAGCTGTGAAAGTCTGAAAGAAATAGCCTGGCTACTCTTTTTCAAAATGAAAATAATGTTTGGCTTCGATCTCATACTGTAATAATATAGTTTCTTTAGTATGGTGGAAGCAGTAATACAACCTTTTACAGTGCAGTTAGGTTTTATACAAAGATTTACACTTTTTCCTTGATAGTATAAATATTTGGTCTCATATTCCCCCTTTTCTTCTATTTCCCTTACTTCTCCTGAAACTTGAGATGGTAAATATAAAAGTGCATTTGCTTCTGTTTATATCTGAGTCATGGGACTTAGCAGGAGCCCTCCCTCTGGAAAAACAATTGTAAGGTGTCACAGCTGAATCAGCTGTAGCTGTGCTGAGTCCTCCCTTGATGTAGCAGGGGATGGCCTGGTTCAGAAGTCCAGTCTTTAGAGAACAGAAGACGTGAATGATTTCAACCTGGAAAAAAGATGAGACCCAAGCTCCTTCCTGTTGTCCTTCCCTTCCCCCACCCCAGTCTTGTCCTGCTTCTAGTGTATAAGCTTCATTTCGTTTCTTTACGTGAACCTGATAATATACTGTCGTATGAGGACAAAAAGAGTTTAGTTCTGTGCCTTTCTTGGATTTTTGAGTTTCCCTCCCACTGTCCAGGGTTTAAATTAACCATCTGTTTCCTTAACACACACACACACACAAATACATGCACACACACATTTATCTGTGAACATTTGTCTAGTTACTTTCTGAATTCGGTTACTTTCACCTTGAAAGTAGAATAGCCACCTTTATCATTAGACAATTTGTAGCATTAGGTTGATGTATTAGCATCTGGGGTGGGGGTTTCCTAGCAAGACTCACTTGAAGAATTACTGATCCCAAACACATAGAAATGGTTATAACTCATGAAGGTGATTCACTTTAGAAGAAGTTGGACATTTAATTGTTACTTCACACACAAAAATGGCCCTACTCACCTACAAACAGTAAAGGTCATGCTTTTGAGTGTTCTCGCCTGATCTTTAAACCTAAGGGAGCAGGGATTATAGAAGGCTGGCTAGAGTTGGAATGCTCTTATTAGCCATAGTAAAGAGAAGAAGGCTCTGAAAACAAACTCAAAACCTTACCCATAGTTTAGGCTACTTTAACTGCCTAAGCTAATTATCAATACTTCTAATTGGTGGTTCAGACAGTAAAGAATCTGCCTGCAATTAAGGAGACTGGGGTTTGACCCCTGGGTCGGGAAGATCCCCTAGAGAAGGGAATGGCAACCCCTCCACTATTATTGCCTGGAGAATTCCATGGACAGAGGAGCGTGGAGGGCTACAGTCCATGGGATCACATAGTCAAACACAACTGAACGACTAACACAGTAACACACAGGCCAAGAGATTCAGTTGCTTTTAATATGCTCCGTTTAGATAAAGAGATGAACATATTAGGTACTAAAAATTACAAAATGTAATAGGTGAAAGTCACAAGTGGGCCTGCCATCTAGAGGATCAGGATTTAAAAGTAAATGGTTCTACATCCTAGTTAAATTGGGTAGCTTTCTCTATTTTAAAGTACATTACCCAAAGTAGTTTATTTTCTTTAATTTTGGAGGTGAGGCCTAGACTAAATTTGAAAATTGGCAGAATGTCAGTCTCTGGGAGCTTCTACTTTCTATGCTTGAAGGAAGCAGTATTTTGGTGGGACTGGCCCTTATCTGTCTTACCTCATAGACTATGAGCAATACGCTACGGGTACTAGGGCAACACCCGGGGTAAATAACATCAGGAAAGTTCATCATGACCAGTGGGTAGTGGGCTTGACCATAAAAAGCCAAGGCAGGTCACAGCTATGGGTTTTGGGCCGATTTTATCTTTCCCTTATACTTTGTGATAAGGAAGATGTGGGCTACTAAAGGCTAGGAGATTTGGGGTTTTTTATTTGTCTTTCATACCCTGTGTTTAGTATTTCTGAGAGGTTTTAAAAAGCAATTTTTAACTGACCGTTTTAAAAAATGCATTATGGTTTAAACTACTTTGTGAACAAAGTAACATTGCTATCCCCATTTTAAGGTGGGTATGGAGGTTCTTGGTGGTAAAGAACTCACCTTTATAAGAGACTTAAGAGATGCTGGTTCAATCCCTGACCTGGGAAGAAGCCTTGGAAAAGGGAATGGCAACCTACTCCAGTATTCTTGCCTAGAGAATCCCATGCACAGAGGAGCCTGGTGGGCTGTAGTCCATAGGGTCACAAAGAGTCTGACACGACTAAAACAATTTAGCACCTGGGCACAGAAGCAGATAAATACTTTCCACGAAACAGAACTAAGGAAGATTCTGAAGCTTTGTCCCAGAATTTGTCTGATTGGGTCCATATGTTTCAATACTAACCACACTGCAATACAGTTTTAATAGAAGCAGTTCTTGAAGGTGGTTAACCAATATCTAACTTTTTGGCCCATCCCTGGAATGTCCAACACCTTTGGGTACTGAGCTGCATGTAGAATTTCACTCTGTCTAGGGTTAGGAATAGTCTATCAGAGGACCAGGCCCACCCCTTCACTGGTCTCTAATTATAAACATCAGGGGGGGTGTGTGTGTGTGCGTGCACGCGCACACACACGTATCTATTGTGGTTTTTATTGACTTTAATGCTAACTTAGTTGAAGTAAACTATAAAACGGTAAAGATTCACATGATATAGATATTATTTTCTTCACTTGCAAGAGCAGATTGAAAGCTGCAGTTTCAGTATGCAGTGTCGCCTCAAGCACCTGCACTGGGCCAGGCCCTTGGACGTTGTTACACGTTGAGGCATCACAACAACCCTATGAATTGTCAGCCCCTCATTATGGATGAGGCAATTGAGTGTAAGGGAAATTAGATAATCTACCTAAGGTTTTTTTCAATCCAAGTCCAGTGCTCAGATGCAAAGTAAGATCTGGGAAACCTAACTCCTGAGTCTTTGTGCTAATCACCATCATTCAGTCATTCATTTAGATTTATACATACAGTCATTCATTCTTGCTCTGCCCCAGGCATTAAGCTTGACTTTGGTTAATATCCTTCCTCTTTTGATTCTTTTTAATGTTTTAATCTCTCTTTTATTGAGGTATAGTTGATTTACAGTAGTGTGTTCGTTTCAGGTATAGAGATAAGTGGTTACATTTTTTAGATTATTTTTCATTATAGGTTATTATAAGATATTGAATATAGTTCCCTGTGTTATATAGCAGGTCCTTGTTGCCTATCTATTTCATATATAGTAGTGAGTATCTGTTAATCACAGGCTCCTAATTTATCCCCCTCTTTTGATTTGTATCACTTTAAAGCATATACATTGTAACCTTTTTTATAATTGCTATAGAGAATTATAGAACTAGCCTCTGCCTTAAGTCTCATTATTCTATTAATTATTTGCTATAGTTTCTGGAAGGGTGAGCTAAACCATGGCTTGTAAATCCATGATGGTCTGTTTTTTAACACATTCATATAACTAGATTTCCCAGCATAGTGGACTAATTCCTCTAGAGGCTGAGAGTTGAGCCACAGAGTTCCCACCCGCAGAACTCTTACAGAGTCCTGTAGCCTGGAGGGCTTTTAACTGCCTCTGAAAAGCCTGGGAAGAAAGGTTTTGTTGTTGTTTAGTCGCTCGGTCATGTCCAACTCTTTGCCACCCCATGGACTGTAGCACCGCCCACCCTCAGGCTCCTCTGTCCGTGGGATTCTCCAGGCAAGAATGCTGGAGTGGGTTGCCATTTCTTCTCCAGGAGATCCTCCCAACCCACGTTTCCTACATTGCAGGCAGATTCTTTACCCCTGAGCCACTGGGAAACCCTGGGAAGAAGGCAGTGTCTCTTGAAAATCCATGTAGGATCTTTGTACCAGCTGGGCTTCATTTCAGAACCCATTGCTGTCATTACAAAATAGCTGCTTTTTCTTTAATCTGTGTGCCACATTGCAGCAATTTTCATCAAAAATATATTAAGCCCCTGCTGTAAATTGGCCCCACACACCCTTGTCAGACACATGAAGCGTAAAATATGTTCTTTTTTCAAAGTTTTCCCTCTCTCTAAATCCCTAGCAGATATCAGCACTTCCTAAAGCCTCATAATAGTCCATCGTGTCTGTAAGCCAAGGGTTATAATGCGTAACAGATCTGATTGAATGTCAGAGATGGATCTTATCCTTTGTCGATAAAAAATGATAGAAAATGCATTCTAGAACTGAAAAAAATAAAGCCCCTACCTTTCAATGTCTGATGAACTCTTACCTCAAACTGCCTGCCCAATAGAAGCTAGTTTCCAACCTCAGAGAAGAAATTTCCATGTGGTACCTAAAACTTACCCTACCAAATGCCAGTGTTGTATACACCTGTGCCCAAGAAATAGTCATGCTGATAGGAGCAGGCAGGTAAGTGCATGGAGGGGTCATGTCTACCTGTGAAAGGTGGAAGGGGAGAATGGATTTGTGGGTCCACTTCTGCACACGTACAAGCGTGGGAATGAAGTGGACCACTCTCTCCTAAAGTAACTCAGGACCCTCCGGAAGTATTTACATCCCAACAGAAATACCACCACATGTCATGAGTGGGATCACCTTGAAACTTCACTCAAGAGGGTCCACTGAAAAGACAGAAGCTCTTTCCTGACCCGCAGCTTTCAAGACAGTGCATCGCTGTGGTAGGGAGATTTGTCAACCTGATGGCTAGAAGTCGGGGTTATGGAGAAAAGAATAGAGTCCGTTCCTTCCTGGAAACTCTGAATTTCTCTTCAACTTTTTTCACTTTCTTATAGAAAAGAACACAAGGACTGCGGTGACTTAAACATTCCCCAGAAGCTCCTAGAACAAAATAGCTTTGACAATTTAACAGGAAATTGCCTCCGATTTTTAAGCCTTTCTAATTTCACCCTTAACACTTACTAAAATGCATTCAAAGACATTTCATGTATAAGATGCATGTCACACAAAGCATGACCCGTTTCACTGAATTCAAATGCAGTTGACATCCTTGTTTTTTTGTTTTTAAAAAATGAGAGCCAGAAGTCCACATTTTAAGGAGCATACCCATTTACTTGCTTGTTTTCCTCTTCAATAAAATGTCTATGAAATTCAGCACAATGTTGAATTTGATTGTTGTTTGGGGCTAGTCTTTTTTTTTTTTTTTTATTACTACCATTAATTAAATTTCAAGTTAGACAGTTTTCCGGGCTTTCCTGAATTTCAGGATGGATTCTTGACATACGTGACAGGTGTGATGCGAGTCTTCCATCACTTCCCCTGTGCCTTCTTGCTTGACTTTGTGCAGTTGCCCTTTCTGAGCCCTGGGGAAGAAGCCAAATACCTTCCGGCTCAGTCACTTTTTAAGAGAGAGAACTATATTGGTGAGGCGGTGATTGTTTCCCTCGAAAACCTCAGCTATTTGGGAGTTTCCAGACATCACTGCCACCAATTCTTAGCTTCCTGCAGGAAAGAAGCCTTCAGAGCAGGCAACCTCTTGGCACCTGACCCCCAGTCTATTAAGCAGTGTGAAGACAGGAATAATCTTGGCTGACTCCACAGAGGAGCAAAGGCTGTTGGCAGTGCCAGCAGTTAATGTCAAATAGAGATGTGTTCCTCCAGCATAGAATCCAGAGGTGCCCCCTCAAGCCACATTTCTGCCACAGAATTGGGAGCAGAGAGGGCTAGCATTTTTCCAATAGGAAGTACTTTGGAAAACTTAGCTGCAGGAGCAGAATTGCCTTTGTCACCATGCCTGAAACTTAGCAAGTGCTCAATAAATGACTGAACTGAATTCATTTGTTTAAAGTGACACTGTTTGTATTAAGGCTTCTCTAGCCTACAGCATGCATTGGCCCCAATACTGGAAAAATCTTGAGCTCAGAGATGCCAGTGTATTCGGCACTTCCCAGCAGACAGGGCCTCTGGAATCTCTGCCCATCTGTCATCAGTGGCTGCTTTGGTAAGGAACACCTTCTATAACAGTCCAGTAAGCTGGCTGTTAACAGTAGCTTAGGTTGGTGAGGAAGCAATACAGAACATGTGGCTAGAACACAGGGCACTAGAAACACTATAAAATGTGCTCAAGGTTTGGGAATAATATTAGTTTGGAATAATGTGCCTTGTGGCCAAACAGCTCCACGGTTAACCTTCAGGAGGTACGTTTCCCAGTATTATGAGCAAGCTGCCTTGGCTCTCATCTTGAAATTAAGAGTGTTAAAACATAAGTAAATGCACTGACGGGAATACTTTTATTATGAAACTTCAGAGAAAATTCATCTATAACTTTGTAAGTCAATGACATAGTCTGTTTGGATAAAAGATACCTTTATCTTCAAGGATAATGGAGAAGAATATGCTTTATAAACTTTAAAGATTTTTGTAACAATAAGGTTCCATTATAAAGCTTTTGAAATTCAGTACATGTTAAGAGTTAAAAGAAACTTAAGTGAAATTTCTAGCAGGATTGTCTTTAAGCTTGACTTAATATCATGAAATCAGCTTAGTTTTCTATTCAAAAATTTTGTTTAATGTTTTTCATTATGGTCGTTTAAAATGACGTAATCTCCTCTGGTAAACTTCCAGAACAAAAAAGAGGGGACACTGGTTGGTTGAGATTTTAATGTAAGATTACTCAGGTACAGCATTACTCATAAAACAGCCAAAAGATGGTAACAACCCAAATGTCCATCAACAGATGAGTGGATAATTCAAATGGTGTATGATGGAGTTATTATTCAGCCTTAAGAAGGTAAGATTCCCATTCTGTACATGCTACCACATGGATGAAAACTTTGAAAACATGGTACTACATGAAATAAGGCAGACACAGAGGAATAAATATTGTACAATTCCATTCATGTGAGGTACCCAGAATAGGCAAATTTATGAGCAAAAAAGTCAAATACTGGTTCCCAGTGACTAGAGAGAATAAGCCGTAGTTTAATGGGTACCAAGTTTCTATTTGGGATGATGAAAAGGTTCTAGAAATGTATCCTGGTGATGGATGCATATCATTGCTACTGATCTGTACACTTAAAGGTGGTTCAAATCATGAATTTCTTCATGTATATTTTTCACAGTTTAAAAAAGTGCTTTTATCTACATATCAAGAAAAAAAACAATTATTGTGGTAATTTTAAGAAGAAATGGAGAATAATATACTGTTGAAGTTATCATCATTTGATTAGTTTGTTTTCCTTGTTACCATACTTACATTCCTTGTCACCGTAATTCTTCTACCAAGCTTTTTACAGTTCTCACCATACCCTGAAAAGTTAGTATTTTTAGAGTCGCGATTTTAGACACATGA
This sequence comes from Cervus elaphus, assembly GCF_910594005.1. Lineage (NCBI taxonomy): Eukaryota > Metazoa > Chordata > Mammalia > Artiodactyla > Cervidae > Cervus > Cervus elaphus. The sequence goes on along the minus strand of NC_057819.1, from coordinate 52,428,202 downwards.
AATTGAAACAACTAAATACGCTTAGTGACTTCCAAAATCTCTTCTCGATCTGTTTTTTTTTCTTTAATTTTTATTGGAGCATAGCAGCTTCACAATGTCATGTTAGTTTCTCGAGGTGCGGCAAAGTGAACCAGTCATGTGTACGCGTGTATCCCCTCTTTCTTAGAGCTCCTGCCCACGTAGGTCCCCGCAGAGCGCTGAGCAGGGTTCCCTGTGGTCTGCAGCGGGTTCACTGGTCATCTAGTTTATACATAGTAGTGTGTATCTGTCAGTCCCAATTTATCCCACCCTTTCTTCTCAATCTTCAAGAGATGGTTAAGAAACTAGTATTTCTCGAAAGAAGAAGTTATTGGAGTTTTAGCAGTTCTTTCCACTTCAATTTTGTTTTCTTTGAAATCAAAGTTATTTTCATCTATGAAATTCAAGTGAAGTTAAATCAAATACTATTATTTTTTTTATAGTAAAGGAGCCTTAATATGAGACGATGTTACACCCTTGGAATTAGGACAATACAGGAGAATATTAAATGCTCTTGATTACCCGCTTTGAATAATGTACATCTGGGCTATGCTGATGGTTCAGTGGTTAAGAGGCCACCTGCCAGCACTGGGAACACGGGTTTGATCCCCGATCCAGGAGGATAGCACATGCAGAGGGACAATTAAGCCCATGCTTCACAACCACTGAGCCAGCGAGCCTCAGCTGCTGAGCCCAAGAGCCACAACTCCTGAAGCCTGTGCGCCACAAGAGAAACCCATGCACTGCAACCCAGAGTAGTCCGCTGCTCGCCGCAACTAGAGAAAGCCCTCACATAGCATCAAAGACCCAGCACAGCCATAAATAAAAAATAAAATAATTTTTAAAGATTAAAAAAAAACAACAACTGAGATCTGCTGAGTTCACCTAAGTTTCCTGAGGTCACCCAATCACAAAACAGTGAAACTCCTGAGTCTTTGGTCCCGACCGTCCCTAACAGCCTGCAGTTTCCACTGGGAAGTCATCTTCCACTGCATGCTTTATTCTTTTCCTGCCACTCCAGCCACTTGTTCTTGGTCTTCCTCGTTGATCTCTTCTTGCTCTACCTACTCCTTAAATCATATATGAAATGGTGAGTTTGCCAAAGGTCTGCCTGCTGTTTCCTTCTCTTCCCACCATTCACCTGCTCCATCACCTGCTGACGTGTGTTCAGTCATCACTTGGGGACCATGCCTTCTAGGTTTCTTCTGTCCCCCGAGCTCTCCACTTCATTCCAGATGTGGATGTTCTCTTTTTTATTGGTCACTAGAATCGAGTCAACTAATTGTTCAGATGAGGTGGGTGGCCCCTTTATCCCTCACTGCTCCCTTCCTGCCTCTAACATCCTCAGGGACTGTTAGCTGAGAGAGTCTGAATAATTACTTGAGCTTCCAAACAAGGTCTGAATGTCCCATGCACCTAACCTCATACCCACAGTCGGCCAGACTTCTTTTTTTTTTTTTTTTTATTTCAACTACAGAGGGCAGGTCTTTATTCCCAATCCCGATCCCCCCTCCCACCTCCCTCTCCACCCGATTCCTCTGGGTCTTCCCAGTGCACCAGGCCGGAGCACTTGTCTCATGCATCCCACCTGGGCTGGTGATCTGTTTCACCATAGATAGTATACATGCTGTTCTTTTGAAATATCCCACCCTCACATTCTCCCACAAAGTTCAAAAGTCTGTTCTGTATTTCTGTGTCTCTTTTTCTGTTTTGCATATAGGGTTATCGAGAATATCATTCCAGCACCTCACTCTCACAATATTCCAAAGTCTAGTTAATAGCATCAAAGCCTTTCAGTCACCCACATTCAGTCAGCCTCAACCCCCAGGTCCAGATCCTGCCATGCCCTTCGCATCACTCTCTTCCTTTTTGAACAACATTGCCCTCACTGAGGTTGTGAAATATCTCCGGAGTAATTTCGTCTCTGATCGCCGATACTTTCCTGTTTCCAAGACTACCTTAAAAAGCTGATTATATATCACTTCTCTGGTCAGAAATCTTTGATGGCTTCCCAGTACTTACAGATTAAAATAAAAACTTCTTAGGAATTCCCTGGTGGTCCAGTGATTAAGACTCCACACTTCCATTGCAGGAAGCCCAGCAGGGCGCCGGGCCTCAATCTCTGATCAGGGTACTAGATCCCACGTACTACAACTAAAAAAGATCCCAGACATGGCATCAAAGATCCTGAATGCCTCAACTAAGACCTCATTCAGCCAAATAAGCAAATAAAAAATTTTTTAAAATAAATATTGAAAACAAACTTCTTATGTGACATTCAAAACTCTTAAGATTCCAAGCTCCCATCCAGGCCTTACCCCGGCTACATCCTTACACCCCACTGCATCTGCTCACTCTGGAATACCAATCCTCATCCAAACTGGATTCACCTGCTCTTCACCTTTCTTTGCTCACAAGGCTCCCTCTGTCTAGACTGTGTTTCTCTGTCTCTCTCTGCCCTTGCTATGACATCCTACCCCTCTTCAAGGCACAGTCCAAACACCTTTTATGAAGCCATCCCTTGTTCAGGGCCCCTCACGCTGCCCCCTCATCACTTGTAACCCTCCCAATGTTTCGGCGGCACACACTCTGCGTTCCTCCCCTACGAGGTTTGACAGGTTCTGCCATATATTATTTTCAGTTGTGTTCAACTCTCCCTTAAGGGAAAAGCCGTATTTCACTGCATTTTGCCTCCTCTATGGCACTTTCACATTAAGTGGACTCAACAGATGAAATAAATTGGACTGCATTTAAGAGGATTGTACTTGATGATCTCTAAGGCCACTCTCTAGTGTTAAAAGGTCTTGGTTAAATGAAATAAACCTAAACCAGCTCTTTCTGAATTGGTTAAAATTAGATGCAGTTGCAAAAACAGAGGTTCCCCACCCCCACCCTCACCTTCCCACTCCCAAAATAGTGACTTTAAAAAGAGCATAGTTTATTTTTCTTTCTTATACAGGAAGTACAGAAGTATTCAGATCAGGGCTATTATGGCAGCTCCACAAAGTCCTCAAAAACTCGGGCTTCTTCCAACTCCTTACTCTGCCGTTCCTAAGTGGTGGCCCTCATGGTCTATAACTGCTTCTAGAGCCCCAGCCATCACGTGAGAGTTCCAGGCAGAACTTTCAGGAACAGGAGAAAGCATGCCTTCTTTGAAGGAAATCTCCAAGAAGATATACCCAAACTTCCACCTATATCCTACTTACTTGCATCACTGACATCACTTAGTTTCTTGACCACCTTTATCAGTAAGAAATGTTGGGGGTTATAGCCTTTCAGCTGGATAGCAGTGGGCCCAGTTAAAAAAGGGGGAAATGGAAACTTGATAGGTAATTAATAGTCTCAGCTGCTTTCTTCTTTTTCCAGCTTTATTGAGATAAAGTTGACAGATAACATGTGTAAGATGAAGGTGTACAACACGTTGGTTTGATCAATTTATGTAGTGCCCAGCAGTCATCATCATAGCATTAGCTAACACCTCTATCACCTCAGGTAATTACCATTTCTCTTTTGTGGTGAGGACATTGAAGATCACTCTCTTAGCAACTTTCAAGTGTATAATATAGCATTATTACCTATAATCACCAAGCTGTCCATTAGGTCCACAGAACTTATTAATCTTATGTTAAATAACTGGAAGTTTGTACCCTTTGGTCAGTAATTCCTTATTCCCACACCGCCCACCCTTCCACTCTGTTTGTTTAAGTTGAGCTTTTTTAGATTTCACATAGAAGTGAGATCACACAGTATTTGTCTTTCTCTGTCTGACTTATTTCACTTAGCATAATGCCCTCCAGGCTCGTCTGCATTGCTGCAAATGGCTGGATTTCCTTCTGTCTCGTGACTGGACAATATTCCATATATCACATCTTTATCCATTCTTCCATTGATGGACACTCTGGTTTTTACCATCTGAGCAGCATTCTGAACAGTAATTTTAGAGGTGGAGAATTTCCTTTTGTCAGTTCCTCTTCCGCCTGTATAGGGGAAAATAATTGGAGACAACTTGGAGCAAAAAGTTGGTGCCAAGATGCAACATGTTCATTCTCTCTCTGAATATCTAAGAAAAGAAAGAACCATGGATGAGCACCTAGTGAATTCACTGGTCCTTGTTTCTTTCCAATTCAAAGAAACACCACCATGAAGAAGAGGGACAGGAAGACAAGAGTTTGGCAGGCCCCCTGCCGCCCCACAAAGAAAGCCAGAATAGGGGGTAACTCTCCAGGAAAATCAGCCGCCTGCTTGGATTCCCATCTGAGTTTTTAATGTAACATCCCAGAGAAGGGGGAAACATTTTAGGATGATTTCTTCTCAGCACAGGAATGAAAGTGCTTCCTAAAGTTGAATTTGGCTCTGGAGCTCACCTTCAGGTGTGTTGTCATTCATTTGCTGGGGTCTTTTCTGGATCCCTTAGCATAGCATCTTCTCAGATACTGCTTCATTCCACACCTTTTAAAATTCACTGATTTCCCAAAGTGTGAAGGGAGTGGAGGGCAAAAGCTCTAAAGCAGAGTTAAGTAGAAAGCTCTGAATTGGCACAGTTAAAAAATTAAGGATTGCTATGAGACTCTTCAGGCGAAGCTAAGCAAACTAGGGGATTGGGTAGCGTGAAAGCAGATGAAATTTAATTTGGTTAAGTATAAAATAATGCACTTGGGGAAAAATAATCTAAACTTCTCATAATCTCTGATAGGCTCTGAACTCATAGTAAAATAATTGAAGAGTCATGACTGATAACTTGGGGAAAATATCTGTCTGGTATCCAACAGCAATATAAAAAGCCAATAGGATGCTTCGGGTGGTGGGGGCGGGGTGGGGGGATAGTAAAAGAAAAAAAAAATAATATAGAGAATTTAAAATAACATAGAAAACATCATTAGTGCTATTCTGTGTCCAGTTTTGGTTATCATAGGAGATATTAACTCCCAGAAAAGAGACTTGAAAATAGTTTAGAAAAGTAGTGTGACTTGGGGTATGTGTAAGCTTACTGACTCGGAAAATGGCATTTTGAAAGAAAGAAGAGGAGGTATGATACAGAGAAGAGGAAGAACAGTTTAGAAATGATGCTTACCTTATGTCTTACCTTATGAAAAGGCAACACTCAGTGAATTCAACAAAAAAAGAATATTAAACAGAGATATCCGATGTTCTTTGACCAGTGTTCCTTTAAGCTGTAGATCTTCCTGTTCCAGGAGGGGACTTGTATTTGATTAAGGGGCACAGAATTACATTAACATTTGTGTCTGTTCGACTGAGAATGAGTAAGTGAAGTGTAAGGAAATTCCCTGCAGAGTACCGGCCAGAGTGGGGCTGCAGAATGAGGAGCGCTGAGCCTGAGAGACAAACTCAGCTAAGAGACTTGGCAGCCAAACCCAATTAAATCATGGCCCTGTTCCTCTTAGACATAGAAGACATATTTTTCCTCTGACCATGCTCTCATGATTCAGCACTTCCTGCAGCAACAATTGGCAGGGACGCTTCCAGAAGGCAGAGGGTGTTTAGACTCTGCTGAAGGACGGCCCTGGACGGATGAGAAGCAGGACTGGAAAGCAAGGCTGGGAACACATATCATTTCCCTGAAATCAATATATGGTGTTCTCTTTCTCCAGTGGAAACTGTGCTAGCATTAACCTGGCCCTTGACCCCACTTTAACCTCACCTCCTGAAACACATAATCCTGGGTTATCCATTTTCCAAATATAAGTGACTGCTGAGCCGTGCTTCCTGCCGGGAACACAACCTGCCCGCGGACTGCAGGACTGTCGTATTGACAGATATGTCTGTTACCAGCTGACATGTTGGAGAACCGATTGATTGGTTCACACAAAAATCTTGAGATTTATTTGAAGGGCCGGTGAGGTCCTTCACAGCATTTGCTCAGTTCAAGATGTCAGTTCTGCCTTAAGAACAGGAAGCCGAAATGCAGCCACTCTTTTGCAGGTATCCTGCTGATGGAAAACAGCCCCATTTCCACCTGATGTCTGAAATTGGCATCTGGGTCGAGACTTAGGGTCTTCTTAAAACAGACCAGCTAAAATGATGCTTGAGATCCCCAAAATACTGTGAAACTCTCCTTTCCCCCTTCCACTGTTTCATGAGTACGTAGTTTGCATGGGATGCTGTAACAACGGACCACAGACTGAGTGGCTCAAACAACAGGATTTATTTCCTCATGGTTCTGGAGGCTGGGAGTCCAAGCTCAAGGTGTTGGCAGAGTTCATTTCTTCTGAGAGGCATTATCCTAGATTGCAGATGGCCATCTTCTTCCACTATCTTCACAAGGTCTTCTGTGTATGTGTGTGTGTGTATGTCCTAACTCGTTTGCTTACAAGGACACCAGTCATATTGGATTAGGACCCACCCTAATGGTCTCCTGTAACCTTAATTACCTCTTTAAAAAATCCTGTGTCAAATATAGTCACATTCTGAGGTCCTAGGGGTTAGGACTTCTATGGTCTGGCTGTGGTGGGGGACACAGTGTAGCCCATTTTACCACCACCAACTTAAAATTCAAGAGTTAGTGACTTTCCCTGGCCCATATGGCAAGTAACTATGGGAACTGAAACCCACAGCCCTCCTTTTCACAGGTCTGAGAAGCTTGCAAACCACAAGTTGGCCCCTGCTCATTTGTCAGTCAAGGAGCTTGCTTTCTTTTCTTTTGTAACAAATGTTTGAGTTTGTTACAATTTTGCTTCTGCTTTTTGTTTTGGTCACTAAGGCATGTGGGGTCTTCCCTCCCCACCAGGGATTCAACCCACACCTCCTGCACTGGAAGATGAAGTCTTAACCCCCTGGACCACCAGGGAAGTCCCTCAAGGAGCTCTCTTAAAACCCAGAGTGGTTCCAGGACCAAAACCCTCAGTAGTGTTTTAAAATCCAGAAATCCATTTGTTTTATCCCAGGGAAAAAAAAAGAGTGAGGCAGCGTGTGAATGAGGCCGCAGCGCTCTCCACACACCGCCTCAGGCGCTGGGTACCCATATTGTTCTTGCTGGGTGATGTCTTTCCAAACAATGCTCTACAGAGTGACACCAGCTGAGCAACAGCCCAGCAACCACATGCAACCTGTTCCTGTCAGTGGGGAATCACCATCGTCCACACAAAAATAAAAAGCCGCGTTTCCTGCCCAATGCACTCATCAGGAGCTTTCTGACCCAGCGCAGGCATCGGTAACCATTTTATTCCCGCTCACAGCCTTTCCAGGGGAATTAGGAATACAGTTCTGCTGTCAGTTTTATTTTCTGGCCGGAGTCGTACTAAAATGAACTCTGCTGGTTAATACTTTAAACATGTAAATAGCAAACCTTCAAACACACTCTTGAGATCAGGATCCGGCAACGCCTGGCAAGACTCAGACGCTGAGGGGCAGGCTGGTGTTCTGACAATGGGCCCCCGGGAAGGCATGTGGCGGGGTGACTGTGGTTTAGGAAGGCAGCTGTCAGTCTTGGGCGTGTAAGCTTTTGTCACCAGTCTAGCCTTCTACCCTGTCCAGGATCTCTCTCTCTCTGATGGCAACAAAGAAATGAAGCAGGAGAGCCCCTCAAGCCCTGATTTTGGCAGCTCCTACTGATCGGAGGTGAAAGAAGGGTGCTGCTGCCTTGGCCAAGGCATACCTGGGTGAAGGTAGAAGGCCCTGGAAAAATGGAGAAAATACCACACCGAGGGACTACATAGGAACAGGTGGGATTTTAAGAAGCAATGCAAACCTGATTCCTTTTAAGGAAGGGAGAGAGATCCTTGAAAAAGGACATATACACACATGCATATATACAAAGGCACACATGCGTGTACTCACGCACGCAGGAAGACAGCAGTGTTCATGCAACAGCAGCCTAGGGCCACAAAGAAATATTCTTAACAAGTGGAAGTAAATCGCACTAGGAAGTGTAGAGGCGAGGGGTGACACGGGGGGCCCCCGAGCCTCCTGGGTAACCCCAGAGCCACCTAACCAGGCCCAGTGCGCTCACACTCTGGGTCAACTTGTCCTGACACCCACCAGGGTCGTCTGGAATGCCGCTGGATTTGCAGGACAGTTTTAGAAACAGGAAATGGAAGGTGTGCTGCTTAAAATACTTCAGACTGCGTGTGTGACAGAGAAAGAGGGGGGTCTGTGTGTCGATAAGAGAAGGGCTTGTGTGGAGGCACCCAGGAGGGCTAGTGGGCAGGCAGGCTGGCATCAGGCTGGCCTGACCTCGCTGGCTTCTTTCTGCAACAAAGGCTTCTTGTTTTGCATGACCGTTGCACGGGAATGGCAGGACCAAGGTCTTGTCTCTTCTTCCCGAGCTGCTCGCTCTTGCGTCAGGGAAAGCGGTTGTGAGCGGATGCTCAGGAAAGTAAACATATGCATTTTAATATCGGCAGCTCCCTCACAGTCAGTGAGCTAGTTCCTCCACCCAGGTGGAAAAAGGACGGCGGGCCTCTCTGACATGCTGGTTAGTCTGAAAACAGACCGCTAAATGCATAATGAAGAGCCTCAGAGGAGTCAATCTGCATGTTAAAATGGTGTTCAGCAGCCCGGGCTGTCACACAACATAATTTGAAGACGAATGTGCATCCAATGAGACGGCCAATCGCTGACGGCCAGGGTCCGGGCTCGGAGATTTACCTGTCTGCTCACGGCAGCCGGGCTTCCGAGGGGGCCACGCTTTCACACCGCCACCCCCCAGTCTGTGACCCCCAGGCCCTCTCCTGGCCCTGCCCAAATTTGCATGGTCAAAAGGATACCAAGAGAATATGAGTGAGCAAGGAGCAGTTAAGGAGGTGGCTATTGATCCCAACAGAAAGACACGGGGCTTTAAGCCTGCCGGGGCCCAGGGGCTGCAGGCGCTAACAAAGGGCAGTGTTCCACTTGACACTTAGAAGCAGAAAAGCTGGCTCTGAGCAGCCGGGCCCTGGCAGGTACTGCCCACCACGCCCGCAGCCTGGGTCTCAGCCGCTGCAGCCGCCCCCACAGCTCCCAGCCAGTAGCAGCCTTCACGGGAATGATGCATGGATGCCACTTTCCTCTCTGAACATTTTACAGCCATTAGGATCTGACTCCAGGGGCAGGACATCACGCAAACACAGGAACGCTGGAGAAATGAGGTTAGAGCGGAGAAATTAGCCATCTGCCCAGTAAAGACTGCATCCTCAAGGCAGCCTTTGTATAAGGACAACAGGCTACACGTGTCCATATCCATATCTCCATCGTCCTGTGCCACAGCTAGACGCAGCACAAAAGGGCTGACAAGGACCACATTGTCTTTAAGGCCCCTGGACTGTGGGAGGCTGCGTGCGCCTTTTATTTTTCAATTCTAAATGCCTGATGGAACTGCAGCTAAATGCCAAGCCCTGGGAAACGATTCATATTAGCTGAAGGTTTTTATGCATTGCTGCCTTCTGGGGGTTCCCAGACACTGAAAATAGGCAGCCTACAGCTAAATTTGGAGCCTAGGAAAGAGCAGCAAATAAAACTGGAAGGCCCTCCTTGAGATGATGCAAATCCTCATCTGAAAGATGGAGGGGAAGGCTGCTTTTAGGGGAGGAGTGATTCAAAATTGAGCCACATACATGTTCCAGACAGCCAGAGCTGGGGTTGAGAGCAGAGTCTCTGTTTAAAGTGAAGCCTCCTCCCCAGATGCTGTGGGTTCCAAGTACACACCCCCCAGGGCCGCAGCCATTTCAGCCCACAGATGCTCCAGGGCTGGGCTGTTCCATTCTGTATAGACTGATAGAAAGATGCAAAGGAGACTCTCCTGCCCTGAGTGCGTGTACTTCCTGAGAAGTACAAGTCCTTTCTGCAGAGGTGTGTGAGCTAACATTTGTCTCTGTGTCCGCATGAACACACGAGGCACAGTCCTCTTAAGCTTCACTGTCCTTGGTGGGCCCACAAGTCATTCAAGTTCTTTAAAAAACATTTTGGCTGACTTTTTTAAGCCAATTTGACTAAATATGATTTATGAGTCGGGCACATAGATTTAGCCTTAATTCGGAACGTCATCCTTTCCTCTCCCTTCCACATCCCATATGTTATCTCGATGCTCATGCAGTTCTCCCTGGTACCCAGTATCCCTCTCCATCCCATCAGATTCATCTTCTGTTGGACCAAACAGGCAACCAAATGTATGATCTAGTCAAATGACATAAACAGGGTGCTTGCACGTGGGGGGAAATGTTGTAAAGGGATTCTGACATCCTTAGCATTTTACACCGTTCGTTTTACTCAGTTGGCTTGACTTTAGGATACCAGATATTTTCTCAAGTTTTGTAGGAAAGAAGCAGCATCACCACGCGTGGGGTATTGAGTGAGGAAACCCGTGCCCGCGTGGTCTAGACGTGAAATGAGCTTGGCTGTGTTCAGTGTCCTGGAGGTGAAACCACACTTCACTGCCCGTGGGAGGTGTTAGTCCTTTTTTTTTAATTGAAATATAATTGCTTTACAAGGCTGTGTTACTTTGTGCCGTACAACAACACGAATCAGCCATTCATGTACTTATATTTGCTCCCTCTTGAGCCTACCTCCCACCCTCTCCATCCCACCCGTCTAGGTCATTACAGAGCACCAAGCTAAGCTCCCTGTGCTATATAGCAGCTTCCCACTAGCTATTTATTTTACACATGGTAGTTTTATATATGTCAGTGCTACTCTCTCAGTTCATCCCACCTTATCCCTCCGCTTTCTGTGTCCACAAGTCGGTTCTCTACATCTCTGCCTATTTTCCTGCCCTGAAAATAGGTTTATCAGTACCATTTTTCTAGATTCTATATATATGCATTAATGTATGATGTTTGTTTTCTCTTTCTGACTTACTTCACGCCGTGTGACAGGCTCTAGGCTCACCACATCATTACAACTGACTCAATTTATTTCCTTTTTATGACTAAGTAATATCCCATTGTATATATGTACTACATCCTTTTTATCCATTCATCTGTCAGTGGACATCTAGGTTGCTTCCATGTCCTAGCTATTGTAAATAATGCTGCAATGATCATTGCGGTACATGTGTCTTTTTGAGTTATGGCTTTCTCAGAGTATATGCCCAGTAGTGGGATTGCTGGGGCATGCGGTAGTTCTGTTTAGTTGTTTAAAGAACCACCATGCTGTTCCCAATAGTAGATGTGTCAATTTACATTCCCACCAAGAGTGTAAGAGAGCTCCCTTTTCTCCACACTCTCTCCAGCATTTATTATTTGTAGATTTTTTGATGATGACCATTCTGCCAGTATGAAGTGATATCTCATTGTAGCTTTGATTTGCATTTCTCTAATAATTAGTGATGTTGAGCTTCTTTTCATGTGCCTCTTGGCCATCTGTATGTCTTCATTGGAGAGATATCTATTTAGGTTTTCTGCCCATTTTTGGATTGGATTGCTTACTGTTGGTTTGTTGTTGTTGTTGTTGTTGTTTTAGTATATATTGAGCTCCATGAGCTGTTTGTATGTTTTAGAGATTAACCATTTGTCTGTTTTTTCACTTGTAAATATTTTCTCCCATCCTGAAAGTTGTCTTTTCATCTTGTTTATAGTTAGTCTTTACCTCTGTTTTGCCCACCTATGACATTAGAATAATAATAGCTAATCCAGCTTAATGCAGGAAAACAAATGAGGTTAGTGCAGAGAAAATAGCCATAATGGATGTGCAGTACAGCTTATATGGATGAGTGCTTCAAAATCATTAGAATCAAGCTCTTACCATGAATCCAATCTAATAGTAGAATTGGGACTTAGAAGTTTATCAAACGTCAAGACCCTGAAGTTTACCAAATTTAATCACCACACCCCAACCTTTCAAACCGCAGCACTCTCCAGTTTTATTTCCACTTGTAAGTGTAAAGGGCTTTCCCGTTTATTGTTCACATCCCAAACGTTCAGCAACTGAGTTGTACAGCCTAAGTTCTGATCTGAATTGGAAAGGGTAGGTTATACTGCTTCATATTTTGGTGTGTTTCTAGGTTTTCTCCTGAAATTTTATTTTTCACTAATGATGTACAACTTATATTGAGGGCAGTAAGTGAATTAAGAACTTAGGATTCATGCGACTTCCCTAGCAGTTTAGTGGTTAAGATGCCACACTTCAACTGCAGGGAGTACAAGTTCAATCCTTGGTCAGGAAACTTGAGATCCCACATGCCAAGTGACATGGCCAAGAAATAGGGGGAAGAAGAAGAACTTAGAATTGATAATATGTATGTAATGCAAGCAGCATCCAGAGACTGCAGCATTGAGGGTAAGAAGTTAGTTGAACCAGTCGTAGTGATTGTTGAGCGTTGAAATTATGATTTCAGTGACTGCCCTAGAAGCAAAGATAAATTCTCAGAGTCTTCCCAGTGCACCAAAAACCACTACAATATTGTAAAGTAATTAGCCTCTAACTAATAAAAATAAATGAAAAAAAAATTTCTCAGAGTCTCTGTAATTCTTTGTCATCAGAAATGGGAGACACATGCAGAGTCCCATAGAGGAAGAGCTGCAGATGTCAGGCAACACAGGTAAGGTGCAATGTAAAGGTAGCAAGTACAGGAGGAAGCGTTCCGCGTGCCTTTCACAGTTTGGTAGGATCAAAGCCCAGGGTAGGCTTCCACTGAGAAATCTGAGGTTCTCTCAGAGTCCTTGGTTTGAGATTCCCTGAGCTGTGTCACAGATTTGTGGTACCCGCATTTTACATGGATGCTCGGCACCCAGAAAATTCTCAAATACTAAGAGACCCAATTCCCTTCCTCCCCACAAAGGTGTGAAGATCTCAGAAGCTGTGAACAGAGAAGGAAGGGCCTCTTGGCACCAAGTGAGTTTTTAGGATGAGGGCCGTCCCATCCGTCTTTCTGGAATTGTCAAAGATATCATTTAACTACTGTCCCATGCAGTCACCACTAGCCACATGTGGTTATGAACACGTGAAAAGTGGCCAGTGCCACTGAGGAACTGAATTTTTTTACTTATTGTAATTTAAATGTGAATAGTGGTACTGCGCTGGACAGCCAGGCTCCTGATCTTAAGGAGCCTGGAAGTCAGAAGCAGCAGCACCTGCTTCTGGAAGCACAAGAACAGCACAGTCCAGGTGACAGAGAATGCACTCTACACGGGCGACATATGGTTCGTGCCCTCCAAAATAAACTAAGACTGATCTGTGACAGAGGAGGGGGATTGTCTTTCCTTGTCGGCCTCCCCTCCTCCACTCATTCTAATTGCAGAGAGTGGAGAAGGGGCCTGTGTAGTCAGGCCTGGTTATTGTCAAGCTCAATTTGCCATGACTTTTATTTTCCAATAAGCAATCTGGCCAGCTGTGGCTGAAAATGAAATCACCAAAGCGGACAGTCCCTCGTCCCTCCTCTAGTTATTGATTTATAAAGAATCCAGCTCATGTTCCAGTCTGTCATCATATCCTGGGCTTATATGTATTGTGGCAAATCCTGGGATACAAACAGAGCCCAAGAAATACTTCTTGAAATAGACAGCAGATATTAACTTGTATTTCTAAGTTTAAGGAGATTTCCTGGCCTTTCTTAGACATTTTAGAAACAATGTTTAATATAACCATATAACCGGGGCTATAAACCTTAAAAAACAAAATTCAAATTCTGGCCACTTGTGTTTTTTCTGGCAGGGGGTGGGGCGTAATCATAAAGTATTTTTTTAATTAAGTTTCTAGATTTTTTTCAATTATCTTCAATTATTATCAGCCACCTGATGATAACACTTTGAGATTTTGAAATGAAGGGCAGCAAAACCTACAAGAAACCCGCTAGAGTGTGCATTCTATGGGGTCTATGAGTCAATCAATCATTAACATTTATACAGCCTCCACTCCCTTGCTCCCCCACCCTGTCAAAGGCTGCCCTTGTCTCTTTGGGGAAATTAAGGGCAAAAATAAAATAGAAGCTAGTGACCCTGATCTCAAAGCCTTGGCTAACTGGCTGGGGTGATGGAAAGTCATTGCATGCAAGGCCTATGGGAATCTTGCAGCCTTGTCTTCCAATGGCCCTTCTCATCCCTCCTTAGTGCAATTCTGAATCAAAGTAGGTGATGTAGAGGGATAAATTGAGAAATTGGAATTGATGTATACACACCTCTATATATAAAATAGATAAGTGATAAGAACCTGCCACATATCACAGAAAACCCTACTCAATACTTTGTAATACCCTATGTGGGCAAAGAATCTAAAAAAAAGCAGATATAAGTATGTGTATAACTGATGAGCTTTGCTGTACACCTAAAACTGACTCAACATTGTAAATCAGCTATACTCCAATAAAAATTTTTAAAAAGTAGACTATGTGAAAAGATAAATTGGGAGATTGGGATTGACATATACATGCTACTATATGTAAAACAGATAAGGCTCTACCATATAGCACAGAGAACTCTACTCAATACTCTGTAATGACCTATATGGGAAAAGAATCTAAAGAAGAGTGGATGTGAAGTAATTAGCCTCCAACTAATTAAAAAAATTAAAAAAAAAAAGAAGAGTGGATACGTGTGTATATATAACTGATATATACATATACATACATCAGTTGTATATGGATATACATATAAGTGGATATATGTGTATATGTGTGTATATGCATATGTACTCCCTTTGCTGTATGCCTGAAACTAACACAACACTGTAAATCAACTATACTCCAATAAAAAGTTTTTTTAAAGTAGGCACTATGACCCAGGTTTAGGATGACTCAACATTTCCTAGGGGACTGTAAAACCACGAAGGCCTTATAAATGTTTTGGAAGCAGAGCTATGGAGCAACTTTCAGGAAGAGTAAGGGAGCAGCCCAGCCTCTCATCTCTCTTTATAAGATAGACAATAGACATCTCAGTTCATCCTAACAGATGATCCAGCTCAATGGTTTTTGAGTAGCGTAGTGGATCTTATATCTCCATCCTTCTCTCCTCCCACTGTGACTGTCCTCTAAACCCAAGGACAGCCCTTGGTGCTTTTCCCTTTGCTCAGGGAAACACTCCCAAAATTCCCTGACTCTAGCAAGGATGATGTGCCAGTGGGTTTTACTGTCCTCTAGGACTTCAGTGGAGTAAGCTTGACCCCCTCCCCACATCAAAAGTACACAGCCCTGTGAATCTCTGACCAAAGGGTCACCTAGCCCATTCACAGCAGTTTCTCTTTCTCATCTCCAGCTCTCTTGGGATAGAACAACCTTCTTTTACAGTCAACCTATTCTTTATTCAACCAGTATTTATTACATTACCTGTAGTGCGTCAGGTACCTGTTTGAGGCTTGAGGACACCATTGGGAAAAAGATACTCTCAGACTGTTCATGTACAGTCCCCTCCTGTGGCTGGAGGAGGCGGGAAGAGATGACCCTTGAGCTGAGACCCCGATTGAGAAGAAGGAGCCAGCCGAGTGAAGAGGTCAGACAAGAGCGTACCCGGCCAAGGAGGCAGAAAGTCCAGAGATGAAACAAGACTGACTTGTTCAGGCACATCCAGGAAGTCGGTGTGGCCAAAGTGAGCAGAGGGAGTGAGGAGGAGGTGAGGAGGACCCAGCAGTAGGCAGGAGCCAGATGATGCCCAGCCCTGAGACTGTGGTAAAGAGCGTGAATTGTATTCTAAGTGTGATGGAAAGTCTTTGGAAGTTGACCAAGGGAGCAACATGCTCTGATTTATGCTCTAAAAAGCAGCCCTATGGAGAATGGATTGTATCCTCCTGGCTCGGATCCAAGCAAGTGAAGCTATGGACTTGGATGGGGAAGGTGGTAGTGCAGATTAAAAAGTGATCCAGTTGAGACTTTGCTCTGAAGGTCGAGCTGACAAGATCTACTGGACGACAGGATTGGGGTGGGTAGGGAAGGGAAGGACACGTGATGGATTCCTGGGACTTTTTCCTTGGCCAACAGAGTGGATGTTGGCATTGTTTACTGAAATAGTGAAGACTTCATGAATGTCGGGGTCGAGGGGAGAAAGGAACCAGAAATTCTGTTCTAAACATATTAAGTCCAAGATGCGTATTGACCTGAATGTAGTTTTTATTATCCTTCCTTTCCCTGAGTTCTTCCTTCCAGCCCCCTGAACTTGCTCCAGTTTTCTGTTTAAACCTCTTGTTTCTTATCAGTCTCCCTGCACGTGAAGGAGCTGGTCGGTGCCCCTCCAAAACCCTTCCTGTATTTGAATACACTCGCGGTCACCCCTTAACCTTTTGTGCTCCAGTTCCTTTCATCTCACTTTGAGAGCGTTTTTCTATCCTTTTAATCATGACCATTGCTGGTCTCTGGGTCATCACGGCTTTTCTCCATGGTCATTTTGTAAATACCACAGCCAAAGTATAGGACACAGAATATCAGTCTAATACTGGTCAAGCACAAGGATTGTTTCCTGCTCTTTGTAAGTCACTTTTCTAGCCACCCCACCTCTGTTTTCCCCAAACCCCTTGACTTGGGTCCTTGGTCCACCTGTGATCTCTGCCCCTTCGCTTCAGTCTTTGTCTGTGCTTTGTTATCCACTGTTTGCCCCTTTTGTTTGGGGGTTTAAGGGCTCCACTTTGCAGATAGCTGCTTTGGGTATGTTTCTACGCTGCTTTTATAGGAGTATCCAAACACAGTTCAGGGAAAGACTCTACTTGAGAATCTCTGCCGAATGCCTTGTAGCCCGGCTCCACCTTCTGTGTTTTTCCAATAGCGGCCAGTACCTTCATTATTTGTCTTTCATCCATGTGCGTCTTCGAACTGCTTTCTGATGTGTTACCTGCAGAGTCACTTCCTCGGCCCTCTCAAGAAAGGTTCAAAAGAAAACCAAAAAACAGAAGAGCGTGTGGGGTGTTAGGGTGCTGTATCAAGACAGTGGCCTTGATATGTGATCAGATATGGCCTTGGATGTGATCAGACCTCAAGTAGATCTCTTTAGACATGTCAGAATGTTTTAGTTCTTGCAAGACAAATCGCAACACTTCTGCCACAAAATACAGCACAAATTAATAGTCCAAAACAAAACTAGAGCAAAATACCATAAATTAACTGCAATTGATATCAAAGAACTGTTGATTTATAAAATAATCATTTTTTTCAACCTAGATGAATTGGAAAATTGTTTATGCAGATACATTTATCATTTTGCCCGGGGTTAATACTTTCATATTTGGCATGCTATTTGGTGGGAAATATTTATGTAAGATTTTCATCTCCCATAAATAAGTTAAATGGCAGAGGTAGAAACAGAGCTTCTCATATTCTCTTTGGCTCTGCCCTTCTTTCCCTGAGCTGAGGGAAGGTCTTCCAACAGCTGCAAGTTGTACCTTCAGCATGAAAGAAAACCAAAATATTTCCTAAGCAGTTGGAACCATAAAACAATGTTTTCTACTAAGCTGAAGATAACGGACTTTTGAGGGAACCCTGAGTACAGTGGAAAACAGAATGTTCACCGAACCTTTCACAAAGTCAACAGATGATAGCTGTTTGATTTGATATCAGGGGAGGATGTAAACTGTCACAGTGAAACCAGGATGTGTTGGAAAATAGCATGCAAATGGGAAATCAAACAGAAATCGAACAGGAATCATTGTATCCCCGGAAGCACTTTGGTTGGCTGCTGACTGTCCCTTCTTTGGTTTTCCAGACTCACAGCCCACAGTTTCACCTGGGAGATTGCTAACTCCAGTTCATTCCTCATCCTTAATTTAGCTAGACAGAGCTTCGAAATGGCAAGTAAATTACCTTTTGGTGAAATCAAATCTTCCCTACTAGCATCAAGCAGAGAGAAAACCAGACCACGAGGGCCAGTTAATGCACGCTGGCAGGGCCCAGAGAGGGTGCAGGCCATTAAAAGGGTTACTCACATCCTTTGTCCCCTGCAGTTTATCCTGTGGGGCTTACTCTCTGCACAGGCTTTTCTCTTCCCACTGCCTGCCTAGCAGAGGGCTGCTTAGGGCAGTAAAATGTTTATTACCTGTTTATTGTGTGAGTAACTGCACTCTAGGAGGAGAAAATATTTCCCAGTTTACCTAGGGCAATGAAAATAGGATTAAGAGTTCTCAGGGCTGAGGAAGGACCAGTATAAAGCCCAGAGAATCATCTACCATGCAGCCAGGAGAAGCCCAAGTCCCCCTGCATTATCCTTTCATTCTAGTCATGGTGACTTTTCATTTTATTTTCAGACCCGTGTAATTCACCACTATGGATTTGGAGATTGCCAGTATTCTAAAATTAAGTCTTCCCCCCAAAGAGATTGTGGCTCATATCCCAGGTGGAGCTATCAAATTGCACCAAAAGATAGGTCATCGACCTGATTAACATCTACATGCACATTTATTTCTCTTTCCTCCAAAGTCATTTACAAACAGCTTAATTTCCACCAATTTTGCAGTGTGAAGATTCAATAAAATATCATGTAACAGTTCAAGCCATCCTACAGCCACCATTTACACTAAATTCAGTTATCATGGTTTAGATAATTTATGTCTGAGATTTAAAAATTACGAGTATAAATCTTCAATTAGCTCTTAAGCATGATTTTCCTTCTGCCGTCCTCCTCTCCCTCACCTTTTTTCACTTCTTAGGAGTCTCTCTGTCTTGATCATTCATGGAGCAAAGCAGAATTGAAATCCTATTCATACCTCACAAATTTATAGTGATCTGTGAATGCAGACTGCCAAGAGTCTTCGAACATTCTGTCATTCGCAAAAGTGGACTATAGAATGAGCCCTAACTACTTTTGGAATCTATTCTTATCTCTCCATTCATTCATTCACTTATTTATTCGCTCACTTGTTCTTTCATCCTTTTGACAACTATGAATTGAGCTCTTATTATATACCAACCATAGTGCTAGGATGGCCAGGTGTAGTTTTAGATTCCAAAACTTGAGAACTGTTTCAGAAGTAAAGCACCCCATTGGAAAGAATCCACATGTGTGACTTAACAGTGGTCCTGTCATTGTCATTTCTCATCAAATTGAACATTTCTCTTCTCAACCATCATCTCAAAGTGCTCTTTTCAAGTCTGAGGTCCAGATCTATCAAGGTGTTTGCAGTCCATACAACACGAACTGAAGGGTGGGTGATTTGGCAATCATTTTATCAATATGATATTTGTAAATGGTTTTATCAGATAATTCAGGCTCCCCAAATGCACTCTGCACTTAATCTGAAATGATGATATTTAATAATTGAGGAACTACAGGATCCCCATTTTATGTTGTTTGGCACAAACCCATCTTCTGTTCCTGTTAGCACTGAGCCTTTTGATAATATGCTAACTGCAATTCTACCCTCACTCCCATCTCTGCTGGAATTCTTTTCCGGTAGCAATGATCCATGCACATACACACACATGCTTGACCAGTGAAGACTAAACTCTAGGGTGGTAGAAAACAGCCACACCAGTCGGCACCGGCAGGCATTTATCCTTTTGAGGATTGTGATTCCATGGTCGTTTAGTGATAGCCTCCTTTGGGGTTGAAGAACCTGAAGCCCTGGAAGGGATTTTGAGGTCTGTGATCTGATGAACACCAAACTGAAGGGCAAAAAGCCTCAGCAGTCATTTCCGTGCCATCCAATAGCAGGATGCTTGAGGCGTGGACACCTTGTGAAGACTACACACTCTTTGCCCTTTATCCACTTGTCACCATGAGCGTACTGCCAGCCAGTAAGTGTCAGAGCTGGAATTAAAGCTAAGGACCCCCAAGTTCATTGTTGGTTCTGGACTTCAGATTTGTAGACTGGTTTTCTTGCTGCTTTTACAAGCTTTTAATAACAATAAAATTTCTGAGTGTACGCTCAAATTTTTTAAAATGTAGTACATGATATATTAAAGCTGATTTTGTTGTAATATTATTATAGGATCATAGAACTGGAGAAATGTTCTACCTTAGTAGAGGGTTGGGACCTTCTACTGACACTTGAATCCTTTCTATAGTATCCTTGCTAAGTGGTTTTCCAATCTCCATTTGAACACCTCCAGTGATGGAAAATTCACTAATCATTCCATTTTCGGAAGCTCATTCTTTAAGTCTTGCCACAATACATGTAAAAGTTAATGGAGAGCCAATAATATTATCGGAGAAGGCAATGGCAACCCACTTCAGTATTCTTGCCTGGAAAATCCCATGGATGGAGGAGCCTGGTGGGCTGCAGTCCATGGGGTCGCGAAGAGTCGGACACAACTGAGCGACTTCACTTTCACTTTTCACTTTCATGCATTGGAGAAGGAAATGGCAACCCACTCCAGTGTTCTTGCCTGGAGAATCCCAGGGGCGGGGGAGCCTGGTGGGCTGCCGTCTATGGGGTCGCATAGAGTCAGACACGACTGAAGCGACTTAGCAGCAGCAGCAATAATGTTATGATAACTTCTTTAAAATGTCTATGAATTGAGTGAGCCAGAACTCTCCCTGAAGAACAGTTATGTCCTTTTCTGTTTGCTTGTTTTAAAGAGTAGGAGGAGGTTAAAGACATAGAATGACTCCTAAACTTCATTGTGTCAAAGAATCACCAGGTTAGCTTGTTCAAAAGGAAGATTCTCAGGCCCCATTTCTGAGATCCAAGTCTGGGATGGGCCCCTGGAATCTCTGAAGCACCTACAGCTGATGCAGGTACGAGTGGTCTCTCTGGACCACCTAATGAAGAAACTCTAACCTAGGTTAGGGAATTTGGACTCTGATAAACTAAGGATTCCCTGAGAAATCTTTTACATCTTCTATTTCCTCAACCAGAAAATTATTTCCAACAGCTGCACTCTGGAGGCATAGTATGTAAATTAACTAGTGGGTTTGCTCATTATTTTAGACCCTATAGCTCTAGCCACTTATATAGGAAGTAATGATTTAGGTTTGAGTGACCCTTCTTCCCAGTGTTTCCTGAAGGGCAAAATGTTTTGGAGCATGACTGCCCATGCTCACAGAATCTTTTTCCTCTTCCAGGGATGGGAAGGTCTTCTTCACCATCTGACATTCTATTTATGCATTTAGTCTTAAAGTGGCTGACACTGGGATAGTTAGGGCAGACACTGCTAAAAGGGTCCCTTTGGGTTTTGGTTTGTTTTTTGTTTTGTTTGTTTTCAGCCATATCTCGCCGTATGTGGGACACAACTAGGGATCAAACCTGTGCCCCCTGCTGTGAAAGTGCGGGGTCTTAACCACTGGACCACCAGGGAAGTCCATCCCTTTGGGCTGGGAAAGCTCTTTGTACACAGGACCATCAGCCCATCACATGAGACTCAATCCTGGAAGAGCTCAGAGAAACGGCTTCAATTCTTGGACCCATCACCGTGCATAGTCGGTCTAGACAATGGATGGCCCAAACCTTTCCCAAATAGAGCCTCTTCAGAGGAGAGGGGTTGTGGTCCTTCTATCTGCTAGATATGCAACATCATACATCACTGTCCTTTATTCACCAAAGCTCTAAGTTTAGGTGAAGACTTCATGAATGGGGAACTGTCTAGAAGGAAGATATGGTATAGATTCTTCATTGGAGGTCTTTCTATGAGGCATCCTTGCCACCAGCACTCCTTGAGAATTTTGTTTGATGTAATCTATTTCCCCGACATCTCTCTCTTTTTCTGACTGTGCCATGCGACATTCGGGATCTTGGTGCTATTGGCGGGTATGTTTCGTGCAGGATTTCAGTTCCCCAACCAGGGATCGAAGGCCCCCTGCAGTGACCGTGGAGAGTCTTAACCACTGCACCACCAGGAAAGTCCCCATAGAGAATTTTCTAAAGCACACTGCTCATCCAGTCATTAGTCACTTTCACCCACTCTGGGCAGCCATTCCGACCCAGTTTTCTCTTCCTAGTCCTGCCCACTCACCCTTTCTGCTGAGCATTTCTTTTTTTTTTTTTTTTTGGCTGAGCCTATTTTGCTTTACAAATATACACTGCAGCCATATCCTTTCAAGAGAAACTGACATCATTTACTTTATTGTGGAGCATTTTAGGAGGAGCCAGAATATCTTAAGGGTCTTTGGAGTTCACCTTTAGGCTGAGGGCTATTGAGCTAAGCCTAAAAGGGGGCCAGCAGTTGGCTGTCTTCATCCCAGGGAAGAATCCAAAAAGGGAGGCTCAGACGTTTTATTTTTAGGAACAAAGAGTGATTTTCCAACTGAGTGCCTGCCTGGCCCTCTGACATCAGGACCCTATCCTATCCTGCTTCAACCCAACCCGCGACCAACCTCTCCTCCTCCACCCTCTCTACCAGCTCCCTTAGGAGCCCGGGAGAGGCTTGTTACCAGGGACACAAAGAGATTATCCTTAGGAAGTTGTGTACTACACTAAAATGAGGGCTGTCTTTCCCTTCCTCACCCTTGGGAATAGCTGCTAGACTCTAAGAGCTTCCACTCTAAGCCCATTTAAGCCAGAAGGGCCCAGAGGTTTTTTCCCCAGTGCCATTATTTACTTTATTCATATTCAGAGAGAATGAAAATATTTCTCAGGATGTCTCTGATCCTGAAAAAAGGAACCTTGACATGGAAGGCCTTCTCATCATTCAGATCTTCTCACTGGTTGATAAGCATCGTATCTACATGTGAATTTTCCTGGGGCTTATACTATTAAGTCTTGCAGCCTCTTGTACCTATTACAGTACTATATAGCCAATTGTGTTAGTTGGATACCTGGGCTAACATTGTTGGACTTACAAACAAACTGGAGTTATGAACACAGTCTCAGAACAGAGCTTGTTCATATGAAGGGGACTTGTATACACAAAACGCTGGAGGTAATGAGACCCGTTCCTCCCTACGTCACCATAGGCTATATAGCACTGTACCGTGATAGGCTTATAATATTTTGCACACAGATAATACATGATAAACACAAATGATAAATATCTTTAAACTTACAGTACAGTGTCTTGAAAAGTACAATAGTAAAGTGCAACAGCTGGCATACAGGGGCTGGCATCAAGTGAACAGGCCAGACTGGAGAGGAGGGAGAGGAGGTGGGGAATGGCGGAGCTGAAGGACTGTCAGTGATAGGAGGTGGAGGCAAGCTGCAGTTTCACTCATGCCTGAATGCACATTCACATCTTTGAAAGTTCACAACTTGAAGTTTCCTATGTAGGGGGCTTACTGTACTGAAATATGGAGAGTAAGTAACTAGCTCAACGTCACACATAAAATCTTGTGAAGCTCACCACCTCCACTGGCTACAGAGCTGGAGTTCAGGGAGACAACCTTGGTTGTCTCAAACCTTGGTTCTTTGCTCCATTCTGCTCCTCATCTGCTGGGGGCCCTGAAACCAGAACCTTCACCTCATCTTATCTCCATGCACCTCCCTGTCAAACAGAGTAAATGATTTCTGAACTCAAGGTTGAGGAAACGATGAGCTTGAAGTCATCCGGAGAAAAATCAGAGAGGTTGAGCAGTTGCCCTTTCTATTGTTCCCTGAAAAAAACAGCTAAGGTCTGCCCTAGGTGCCAGAACTTATTTTATCATGCTTTATGGTTGTTGATTGAATGAACCCCAAGTTATTAGACGCTCCCTCACTGCCATTATCTTGGCACCTACAAGTTAAAAAAAAAAATCACACATGAAGCAAGATGACCACTGAGTGCCTTGCAAAACAACCAGTAATGATCCCTTCATGGTAGAGTAGGGGAAAAGATGAACAAAGAGGAAATACACAACACTTGGCCCAGTGTTCAGCCCATAGGAGGTGCTCGATAAATATTTCATCCTTCATTAATTGAAAAGAGTGTAGATGTTGAAGCATTTTCCTAATTAAAAAGCTATGATATTATTTCCAATTTTTAAACCTCTCACTCCCTTCACCATTTACGCATACTCAAAAAAATACCATGAAGTGAAGCAGGCCACTGTTAAAATATTTTGGAGGCTGAAAATATAATTATTACATTGAATTACTTTAGTCTATGTGGCATTTCTTAAACTTTGCACTTCCAGGTCCTGTAAAGGCAAAATCAGAGCAACCAGGTGCCATTTTATAAATTGTTACAACTCCAATTACAGTTCCTCTCATTCGTTTTAAACAACATTAAGACACTGTAGGAAAGGAACTTCCTCGGTGGTTCAGTGGTTAAGACTCCCGGCTTCCACTGCAGAGGGCATGGGTTTGATCCCTGGTTGAGGTGCTAAGATCCCGTGTGCTACAGTGGTGCAGTCAAAAAAAAAAAAACAGTGTGGAAAAGAGGCAAGGGAAGCATTCACAATCCCACCATCCTAACACAACAAATAATTCCATTTTTTAATATTCCCTTCTGGACTTAGACAACACAAGTGCATGTTTATAAATCAGCTCCGTTAAGTGATGGCCAAACAGCAGCTGTTAGAGGGGCTGCCTAAGAGAAGATGGGCGTCTCTACACCTCCCAGCTGGAGCTCACCAGCCTGGGGACCAGTCCCAAGGGAGGCCCTGGGGATACCCTGCCTCCATTCACATCAAGGCCAGGCCCACCTCTGCCTCGGTCCCTGCTTCCCAATGACATGAGGCCCAGCCCCGCTTTGCCAGCTGCCCCGAAGAGGAGCAGCTACTGCAACAGAAGCAGAGACAGCCGTTATGACAAGGAGCCAAGCTGAGAGCGAGAGCAGGCCTGTGCCCTCTGCTGCTCTGAGCCGGGAGGTGGACATGGCTTTTAGCTGACTGAGATACTGCCGATCCCACAAGAGAACACAGACTAATGTGCCCAGCGCTTTCTAATCCCCTGAGGTGCCGTTCCTTCCCCGCCCTTCCAGGAGAAGGCCCAGTCACAACAGTGACCGCGACAGCCTCCACAGGCTCCGGCTGTCCAGAGTCACAAAACGCTCTTGCCTGCGTTAGCTTGTTCTTTCTCCACCCTTAGAAGGTCTTCAGGGAGCACTTCATTAGCTCCACACTCCAGGAAAGGGAAATTGAGACTCCAGAACCTACTGGATAGCACAGGGAACCCTACTCAGTGCTTTAGGGAAGGAAATCTAAAAAAAGAGGGAAGATATGTGTACATCTAGCTCATTCACTTTGCTGGACAGCAGAAACTAACGCAGTGTAAAACAACTGTACTCCAATAAAAATCAGTTTTGAAAAAGCAAAAGAAAAGAAATTGAGGTCTGGGAAGATGGAGGCCGTGTCCTAGGAATGAAGTTCTTCAAAGAAGGAAAGTGAACTTGAGCATGGATCCACTGGAAGGAGTGGTAGCCTGCTCTGTCTGCCCACATCCCATCACACACACTCACCCTTGTCTGTTCTCAAGCAAGTGGCTTTGCCGGGCATGTAAGTAGGGACACAAGTAAGTAGGGACCTTTCCAGTCGGGCATTAGTGAGCAAAGGCGCGGGGTTGCTGATAAGGGAGTCCAGCAAACTGATGTTTAAAAATAAACAGTTCCTGACCAAGATGGAAAAGGTTTGCTTGTCAGCCGGGTGGCTTGTCAGCAGGACTACAGATCCAGGTATGCAGTGTCTTTTTGGTGCTACCATTTCTGTCTTCTGTTACTAAAAAATAACATATCGATTACTTAGGGAAGCCATTTATTCTTGAAAAGTGGCAAAGGTAGGAAATTACTTCCTTCACTTTGGCATGGTTTCTCATCCTCTTTGGGGGAAATCTCATAGCCTACCCTCTCCTCCTCACCCATTTCTTTTTTCTTTTTTATTGCTTTACAATACTGTGTTGGTTTCTGTCGAACATCAGCATGAATCAGCCGTAGGTATACATGTGTCCCCTCCTTCTTGAACCTCCCTCCCATGTCTCTCCCCGTCCCACCCCTCTAGGTTGTTACAGAGCCCCAGTTTGAGTAGCCTGAGTCATCCAGCAAATTCTCACTGGCTGTCTATCTTACATATGATCATGTATGTTTCCATGTTACTCTCTCCATACATTCCACCCTGTCCTTCCTCTCCCCACCCCCACCGTGTCCATAAGACTGTTCTTTATGTCTGTGTCTTCACCCATTTCTCTGTAGGGTTAGAAAAGGAGTATATCTGTTCAGTATTATTTTAGCAACAGAAGCACTGCCACTTTGCTATTTTTAGCCCGTCAGGTACACTCTGCCTACCATGAACTTGGTATATTAGAGTGTTTAATCCCGCGGCCTCTCTCATTTAAAAGGAGGCTATTCCAGCCCCTTGACCACCATAGCCCCTCTGTTACGACTGCTCGTCAATTTCTGAACATGCAGAGGTATCTCTAGCGGTGACTCCGGACTTTCCCGTTGAGCTGCGAGATGCGGTCCTGTGAACACATTGAGCCGAAATATACCTCTCCGCCCAGCACTCAGCCAAATAAACAGGGACTGGGTCAACAGGATTTTTCTTAATCCAGTGCTGAACAGGTTCTTTCAGTCAGATCAATTAAGTAATTTCGTTGATTTGGGCAAGTGAAGTCATTTCACCTACCCCTGAACTTTGAACATCTAAGATTCATTTTCTCTCTCTCTCTTTAGAGGGCAAGGCCTTTTTTTTTTTTTTTTAAGGGCAGGGACTTTTTAGAATATTTATTTGTTTGGCCATGCCGGGGCTTAGTTGCAGCCCTCTGGTTCTTGGATCTTCACTGTGGCATGCGAACTCTTGGTTGTGGCATGTGAAATCTAGTTCTCTGAGCCAGGATCGAACCGGTGCCCCCTGCATTGGGAGCATGGAGTCTTAGCCACTGGACCACCCAGGAAGTCCCCATTTTCCTTCCTGATTCAAGATCCGACCAGAAGTCCACAAACAGGGACCTATACAAGGTGTGTTTCAATTCTGTGCACCTCCTAGCCCAGTACTTGGTTAAACAGATGGCCCTGCAGCAGCCAACTCAGCAGCATCCTATAGGTTTCACGGAATCCAGACTCTTCTACAACCTTGCCTGGGGCCTAAGTCATCAGGGGGAAGAAAGAGATGCCAGGCCTTGCTTTAAGGAATGTATCCTTTGAGACTTGAGAAAGGATGTTAAATTCCTCCGGGGTCTCATAGGAGGCCTGTGGTAGGAAAAATCCCCTCTCTGGAGTTAACTTCTTGTCCACAAGGGATGCACTGACCTTTGGTGTCTGTGCGCACCCGTGTCCAACTCTTTGCGACCCTGTGGACTGTAGCCCGCCAGGCTCCTCTGTCCATGGGATTTCCCAGGCAAGAATACTGGAGTGAATTGCTGTTTCCTTCTCCAGCACTGTCGTTTTTACCAGACGCTAAAAAGTTAAAGTGTTGTTCCTGGATAAGACTGGATTCTCAGAGAAAATGGTGTTTCTTCTGAATCTTCAGAAGCAGTCTTGTACATCAAACAGCCCTGTTCAGCTTCCCTGTAACCAAGATCAGCCAATCCCAGGCCGGGAAGACACTACACGCTGAGAAGCCAGAGGAATGCGAGGAAGGCTGGATTTGGGCCTTGGACCACCGAGCACATACCCCCACCCCAACTCCTGCCCTCCTTATGGAGGCTATGGGATTATGCCTGCCCTCACCCCACCAGATCAGACTCCCTTCAAAAGGTTGCTAGAGTCAAATGGGGTCTCCAGGTGTCTGTCTGTCCCCACAGTGTTCCACCTGCCTCTTATCCAGTGGTCACGGGGGGCACACATTTTGCCCATCAGTCTAACAGTGGAACCATCTCTGACCCAGGCACCTTCTCTTCAAGAGGTGCAGAGGCAGACCTGAGGTTCCCACAGGGGAAGCAGACTCTCAGCTGTCTCCTCCGAATGTCATCTTGTGGTTACGATGCCGAATACGTCCATAACTCTCTGTGCTTTGAAGATTTCTTTTCAGGCTGTTATGGTCTGACAAACACCATTAGTCATCAAAATGTATTAAGCAAGGGTGGCCACAAAAGCAAAGGTATTAAGCAGTGGGCTTGCAAAACCAACCAGATAGGAGAACAAGAAACACTAATTAATAATAATAATAACTCTCCTTTATTAGTGCTTCCTAGGGCCAGGTGCTGCTCAAAGCGAGATATATATAGTAACATAGAGAAACTCAACAGTCTTCTAAGGTTGCATCCTTTCTTTCCCTGATATTTCAGTGAAAATGTACAGTATTTATTGGGCACCTACTGTGTGTAGGCTACTGGGCTAAACACTGGGAATATAACAGTGAAGGAGATAAAGAAGGTTTCTGCCATCAGGGAGCAGAGCAGACATATGGTAATGAAACAGACAATTGTACTATAATTTCTAGAAGGCAGGGACCAATTGGGACCCTGCAGCTTGAGGAAGAGTCTTGCATGGTGCAAGCGTGCGCATGTGGCCTGTGAACCCTTGGGAGCCCACGGTGGGGCTGTCTGGGCTCAGCTCGCCAGCCCAGTTTCCTTCTGAACCGTGCTCTGCACTTCCCAGTCCAGCGATACATGAAATGTGGCATCTTACCTCCATCTCTCTCTCTTTTTTAAGTATTTATTTATTTGGCCATGCCAGATCTTAGCTGTGGCACGTACACTCTTAGTTGTGGCATGTGGGGTCTAGTTCCCTGGCCAGGAATCGAACCTGGGCTCCCTGCATTGGGAGTGCAGACTCTTAGCCACTGGGCCCCCTGGAAAGTCCCTTATCGCCATGTCTTTGCTCCTCACGTTCCTGCTGCCTCTGCTTCTTTCCTTGGCCAGTCTCGACACAGCTTCCAGAGTCTACTCCCCTGAAAGATCCTCCTTGACCCTCCTTCCCCACTCCGGCTGGGTTAGTCAAACTCCCTTTGTGCCTCCTGGACCCCTTAAATGCGCTGATCATTATCCCTGCCTTTGGCCTCACCACGTCCCCAACATCTGTTTAGGGGTCTGTTTTCTCACGAGCCTGGGTGCTCCCTGGGCACACACTGGCTCCGTCTTTGTTGCCTCTGTCAAGTAGCACAGGCCCTGACCTGTAGACGGCTACCGATGAACACTTGTGAGATGTGTATGCACCTGTCCATGAGAACATCCCTTCTCTGCCCTAGTGGGAAAGGATGGGGGTCAGGAGACTCTTCATTTTGTTGTTGTTATTGTTGTTTAGTCGCTAAGTCGTGCCTGAATCTTTGGGACCCCATGGACTGTAGCCCACCGGGTTCCTCTGTCCATGAGATTTCCCAGGCAAAATACTGGCGTGGGTTGCCGTTCACTTCTCCAGGGGCTCTTCCTGACCCAGGGATCAAACTCGCATCTCTTGCGTTGCAGGTGGATTCTTTACCACTCAGCTACCTGGGAAGCCCTAGACTCTTCATTTACCTGGTAGTGATTGATGGGACAGAAGGGAGCCTGGTGAGGGGAGCGGTCAAGTTGGTTACTGCAGGGGTCGGCAGGGAAGGAAGGGGAGGGGTGATGAAACCCTCCCCATCTCCCTTAAGGGATGCCCACCCGGACCCTCTTTTAACAGTCGCAGTGACCGAAAACTTGCTGCTTTATCAAGCAATCCGTTCCCCTGCCACATCTGTCGAAAAGCTCTCCCTTTCGTTAAGCAAATTCTGCTGAAGACTTTCAGAACCTCGTCCTCTGGAACAGCAGAGTAACTTGATTCTCTCTTCTGTGTAAGAACACTTCAGGTATCAGAAGAGCGTTAGCGTGACACGCTAGATTTGGTTTTTCCTTATGAAATAATCCTAGCACCTTCAGCTATTTTTCACTATTGTGTCACACAACAGGACACCCTCCAGCCTCTTGATGTCCCTCTGAAGACATGGTGTCCTGAGCTGAACAATGTATTCCAGAGGGCTTCTGGTCCGTGTGGGCTATAGGGATACAATTTCAAATGCCTTTGTTTTACAGCCTCATCACTTTGTCAGTTCTTACTGCTCTTGTAGGCAGTGAAACACCTTCGTGTTCTCCATGGGACAAACTCCTCAGACCACGTTTAATAATTATGTTAATAGCAGCTGCAGTTATTGAGCATGTCCTGGGCCCATGAGCCAGGCACCATTCGGACCGTTGTACCATTACTACCTCCCAGCATTCTCCCATCTGCCCTGAGGCTGAGTTAGGTTCAGTAATTTACCCAAAGTGTTGGGATTTGAACTCAGCAGACTGTCTGACTCCAAAGCCCACCCTCTATTTAACCCACTGCCCTACCTCCCATCGTAAACTTGTACAACTGATTGTTATCCCTCTAAACGCCAGATTTAGCTTTGTTAAGTTGGATCTGAGTTTCCACTCAAGTTTCCAGCATCTCAGAAACTACACACACAGAGTTTTGAGATCATCATTTCAGATTCATGTCATAATCTCTGCTACAGTATTCCAGATCAACGACAGTGCCCACGGCTTCCCATCAGAGAACCCTTTCTGAGTTGACATCACCTGGGGTCAGTAGGGCCCAGAATTTCCATCAGCTTTCAAGAAACCTACCTTTAAATTCTCTGCCCCTTTCCCCATGTGTCCAAAAGTCATCATGAGACAGACCATTAGAGATTACATTGGTTTGAGACGTGTTATGTACGAAGCATGTCTTCACTGTAGCATATTAACAACTAACATGCTAAGGAATAATGCAGAAGGTGACTCCTTTGTTTTATGTATTTTCACAAATTCTGTGTGTGATCTGTTGTATAAAAATTTTTCCAGAAATCAGTATCATGTTCACCTTTACCTCCCGTGAGAAAGTGAGCTGTTGCCTCAACTCTAGGCTTCATTATCCACTCTCATCGTACATTATTCATCCATTCATTTCAACATTAGCAGTGTTTCTACCACCACAGAGCAAGAAAGCATTTTATCTTTCATCATTTTCCTTTTCCCCAAATATAAAATAATGCATACTTCTTGTGAAATTATGGGCAGTATAAATATAGGTAAAGAAAACTCAAAATAATATGGTCCAGCAATCTTAGAGATAAACTCTGACAGGTACTCATTCTTTCTATAATCTAGAAGGCCCTTTGCCTATATGCTGACATAATTTGTGGCAAGACCTAGGCCTGATTTCCCATATCTAGAGCAGGAACGAGAGCCTAAGAGCTGCAAGAAAATGAGTGAGGAAGACATATGCTGCTGGTTCAAGGTGAGGAGGAGGGCCGGACCCCCAGGTGGAATGAGATGGATGATGGAGTGGTGGGAGGCAGGGGTCTCCCCAGTGTGTGAGTCTCAGAGCATCTCCCTGTGCAGCCAAATGTGTTCTGTTGTTACTGATGTTCAAGGCAGCACATGGAAGTCCCCAAACCTCTTGATGTTGTTTCCCGGAGGAATTACTTGACTGCTCTCCGGCTGTGGATTTTCTCATTCTGTCATAACTATAGTGCTCCCTGCGACACAGCTTGAGAGTTTCATCTGGACACGTTTCTCTCTTCCCCTCAAACGTCAGTGTGAACATCAGAGATTAGAAGAGGAATCATACGGGCGAGGAGGTTCCCTCTGGGTGACTGTTACATGTTGGACATCTGTCTCCAAATACGTTAGGTTCAGTTTAGAACCCATCTCGCAATCAATCACCGTGATTTTTCACAGATGGATGGATGGACAAACATCTAACAAAATGTCTTGTAGAGTCTCATCGCGAGAAGTTCAGGTGCAGCGTTGCCCGGAGGTCCCTTCCAGCTCAGTGATTCTTTGAATGTGTGATTGATATTTTGGAAACACGGGTATCACTTGGCATATTTGTCAGTGGCTGGTGATCTTCATGAAAATTCAGTACAGTCTAGGGAAAGCCTTGAGGAAATAGGAGTCGTATGGAGGAGTTTGGGGAAGAGACAAGCTAGTCGTCAGATGGCCCAAGTAAGAATGTGGAAAAGCCTGTTCTGGGAAAGATGCTGGTGGAAATAGAGGGGGAAAACAAGAAAGGACCAGAACAAGTGTTTGAAAACACCCCAACCCAACCCTGCGTGGCAGGAGAGGATAAAGGAAAATTACAATAACCATTATGTCAAGAACTTCACCCCAAAAGGCCATACAAATTTGTAGGTCATACAAATAGAGGTTTCAGACATAGGTCAAATTATGTGTCTGGTATCAAATGAACAGTTGGGCAAACATCAGTCTTTCTGGCCACTTCTGAACACACAGATGGATAACCATCAGTTGTAGTAGCCACATCTTAAAATATTGTCCAAAAAAAAATTAGAAGATGTATTCAGGTCCTACAGTGCCTCCTCAGTTCTTTTCTTTTATATAGTAATGTGTACACAGACTACATCTGCCAAGTAGGAAAACACAGCATCTCTTCCACACACACTGAGAACGTAGTTTAGATAGAAGCTCAGGAAAAGCAGATGGCTCTCTCCCAAGATGAAAAACTCAAGATGAGTTGACCTGGGGAGGAGTCAGGAGGGAATTTAGAAGGTTATATGAAGCAGCTAATCACAGTCCTATTTTCTGTCACTCACTCATTCATTGAGTTCCTACCATGTGACGGGTCCTGCGAGAAGCAGATGAGTACAAAGATAGAAGGCTGGCTGGTGAGGGACTCACAGGCTAACAGGGGAGATGGACAGGTAAGCACACAGCTGTGATTCAGACAATGAGGAGGCCAGTGGAGAAAAAGCAAAGGGTGCTTTTCCAGCAACCAGCCAAGCTGATGACAAAGGAGCACTTCCTGTGTGTGATATAGGAGTTCAGCATTCAAGGATAAGTAGATGGAGTTTGCCAGGTGAAGAATGAAAGTAGGGGGGTTGGAGGGAGAGAAAATAGATAGGAGTGCAAGACACATTCAACGAAATGGAAGTAATTTGGTAGGGCCAGAGTTAGCACGGGGGTGCAACTCCGATGGGCTGGAGAGCTTGGACATGAAGCATGTTGGCTAAGGAATATGATTTCTACCCTGCGTGTGGTTAAGAGCCTGGCTGGGATGAAGAGTACAAACATCATCAGAGACCTCAGCCTCATGGCTAGGTGGCTGGAAGATATTGGAGGGCAACAAGAGAGGAAAATGGAAACCAGTGAGGACCAACAGAGTGACCCAAGGGAAGTGCTGACAACCTGGACCAATGAAATAATAGGAGGTAGAAGCTGCTAGATTCTAGAATGGAGTAGACCCAGAGAATGAGAGGGGTAAGGAAGAGTCTAGAAGGACTCCTTGGCCCAGACATCAGGCTAGCAAGATGGCAGCACCGTATTCAGAGTCTCAGGTTGGAGTGGAGGGGGCGGGGGAACATCAGGTAGCAGATTTCATTCTGTATCTGTTTGCTGTGGAGAATTTGCTTCCAAGCTGTCGATGGGGGAGCTGTACAGGCAGGAGAGTTAGTCACACATTCATATTATGTTCTGCGAAGCTAGAGAGCCTACCCTGGGGTTGGGGGGAGTTTTAGGGAAAAGGGCAGGGGCTTTGGGCTTTGCAAAAAAAAACAGATGTTTCTTAAGGGAACAGTTTAGTTCTAAATTACCTGGTTCTCAAAATTACTTTGGTTCTCCAGAATACTGTATGCTGATATTCCTAGTCACAACTGTTTCACGGGTGCCAAGCTGTCAGATACTGACTGAGTCCAGAGCAAAATTGCAGGTGGGGTGGGGGCAGGTAGGGAGGCATGTGCAGGGAGCAAAGAGCGAGGCCATGCTGGTGGAACCTAAACCAGCTTAGCACAGCCTAACTGCTAAGATGCATCCTAGCCATTTCCAAGAATATTTTATTACCAGTAGCCTGAATTTGCACACCGCCTTCTCAGAGGCAGCTTCCTTATGAGGCCAAAGTTACCTGATGCCTCTGGGTTCATTTAAGGTCTTGTGGCTTGTAGTGCTTTTCTTCCAGGCATAGTTTTGGGCTCTTCTACGAGAATATTGAGGGATGCAGTTTTAAGGCCATTTTTCTCTCTTCAGCCAAGTGTGACTCTGTTACATAAATTCACATGCTTCTGGCTTTAGTTTGTATTGTGCTAAGATGCTTTAGTCGTGTCCAACTCTTTGCGACCCCATGGACCATAGCCCATCAGGCTTCTCTGTCCATGGGATTCTCTAGGCAAGAATACTGGAGTGGTTTGCCATTTCCTTCTCCAAGGGATCTTCCCAACCCAGGGATCGAACCCGCACCTCTTATGTCTCCTGCATTGGCAGGCGGGTCTTTAAGTTTGTATTGAGGGATATTAAAAAAAAACTTCTCAAAATTAGAGAAACATTTCATTCAACACCGTGGTAGACTTTAAAGTGAATAACCCTTTATCAACACACATAATTTTCAAAATCATCTACTTTTTCATGATGGAGGAGTATTACTTTTAAAACATACTAAAATAGTTAATAAACTGGGATTAGAAATTCAAAGAACATTCTTCAGCAGAGAACCCACATGCTTCAATTGTCTGCGAAACGCTGCTTTTCTTCCCTTCTATTACGTGCAGCTTTTCTAATGAATTATGCAGATGACCAAATAACTTTTTTTTAGTGGGGATTTTTTTTTTTTGGCCACACCTCCAGTGACATGCGGGATCTTAGTTCCCCAACCAGGAATCAAACCCATGCTCCCTGCAGTGGAAGTGCAGATTCTTAACCACTGGACGTCCAGGGAAATCCCTCAAATAACTTTTAGTCAACTTCCCATTGCCCTCTCTCACACTTAGTTTTATTCTCAGACCACTGAAGTTATCCCAGCATAAGTTCTAAAGAGTAGAAATTTAATTTCAAATTTGCAAAAACTGTTCTTAACCAGCTTCGGGCCCCACAGTGCCCATTAGATATATTAATTGATAAATTACAGAGTTAGAGTTTTTAGGGAGTTTTTTTCTATTTTAATTATTGTCATAT
Source organism: Cervus elaphus (assembly GCF_910594005.1). NCBI lineage: Eukaryota > Metazoa > Chordata > Mammalia > Artiodactyla > Cervidae > Cervus > Cervus elaphus. Next base: position 52,393,738 of record NC_057819.1, on the reverse strand, counting down.
CCTGATGCACTGCCTAAACTTAAGACAAACAGAAATTTCGGTAGAACTTCCTATCCTCTAGTATTAATAGTTTCATCAGCAGAAGCACCCAGATTCTCTTTGTTATGTGCATCAGTGTTTATCTAATAATAACATGCAAAAGCTTCCTCTCTTTCTTTTTTTCACTATTGTTGTGAGCCTCATATGGGGAACCAAAAAAGTCATTTGAAACCCTGAATCAAGTCAACTGCAGTTGTAACAGAGCGGTAGACTCTAACCTGATTGGTTGTCCTCATTATTGGCTTAGTTATCTTGGATCCAAGATGCTAAAGTGGTGGGAGGTCCAAGCCAGATAACAAAAGCATCCTTTCTCCAGTGTCATCCCAGGCACTTTTCATTCCCAGAGCCTACAGGTGTTATCCTGGCTCAGGGCTGTTGAAATATGGAACAGCAAAGCAGCTTTCATTCATAAGAATCGGTACTGGCCAGCTGGCCACGCCAACTCCAGGGATAAAGATGTGCCTTTTCACTCTGATACCCAGGGACCTTGCCTCTGATCAGACAGCTGAGGAATCTCAGGTGTCGGGCCCTAGCGAATAATGCTTGTGGCACCCAGGTATTTACCACCCTGAAGAGGCCGGGAGACATCAGCTGTCGGCATGCTGATGACGGAAAGCACAGCCTCACCAGGCCTACTCCGCAGGCTTGGGTAGAAGAAGAGGAACTGAGGGAAAAGCTGAGATGACTACCTGCTATGAATTCGTCTTATTTGGAGTGTCTTCCATTGTATTCCTTAGGAAGGAAACATGCAGAATCATAGTTGCACTGGGGCAGTTGGTCGTTTTTAAAAATTGAGCATAACATGTAATATAGAGAGACCCTTGTGTGTTCCTGATGTGAGTGCAAGTGTGTTAAATCTTTCTGGAAGGCAATTTGGGAATATGTGCCAAAACGGGAGCCTTAAAAATGTCCATGCTCTTTGTCACAGAACTTGTACTTCTAGGAAGTCAGCCTAAGAAAATAATCAGGAATATGCATAAATGTTTATGGACAAAAGTGTTAATTTCAACATGAATTAAAATGGTGAAAAACTGAAAATGGTTCAAATGACCAACAATAGACAGTTGGTTAAATAAATTATAACACAATGGAATAATATGATCCTTGTTTTATTTGCCTGAATTTGGAAGGAAATTTACCAAGTGATTACCATTTTTTGATAATGATTTCCAGTCCTTTTGCTTTCTTGTTTTATATTTTTCTGTGTTTTCTAATTTTTCAATTGTAAGTAAATTTATAATCAAAAATAAAATAAATTTTAAGGAACTTAATATTATAATATCATATATTAATATAATATATCATTGTATAATATATTATTAATAACATGTTGTATCAATATAATTGAATATTATTAATAATATTACTATATTATTCATAATTTGTTGTTGTTGTTGTTTAGTTGCTAAATTGCTTCCAACTCTTTTGTGATCCAATGGACCATAGCCCACCAGGCTCCTCTGTCCATGGGATTCTTCAGGCAAGAATACTGGAGTGGGTTGCCATGCCCTCCTCCAGGGATCTTTGAAACCCAGGGATTGAACCCGGGTCTCCTGCATTGCAGGCAGATTCTTTACCCCTGAGCCACCAGGGAAGCCCATTATTAATACTATATAATATTATATATTCATATATATACTATATATACTATAAGAATATATATTATTAATTATATATATTATAATAATATTATAACATAAGCACATGTTTACATTTCTAAATTTAAAACACACCAAATTCATCAACCTAACACAACATATTTTTATTTTTCACATATACATAAAGTTTTAACACAGTGGCAGTCATTGGGCATATGCTATTTTATAGCCTGCTTTTCAACTAACATTATAGTTCCATGTTACACATAGTATATAAATCCACAACTTTATAACATGATAAAATATTGATGTATAAGCACACAGGAAGTAGATTAAGTCTCCGTGAGTGTAAAGGGTTTTCATTCCCACCTCCTGCCCCCACCCCAGTCCTAGGACTGAATTATTCATTCCCTTATCTGTGTTTCACTCATTTCGTAAGTCTTTGTTTCCGTATTTGTCTTCCTCCTGATGCAGGAGTTACTCGGGGGCAGGCCATTACCTGTGCATCTTCAGAGCCAAGGGGCCAGGCACGGGCCTGCCTGTGTGCCTCACAGCTGCTCACTAAAGGTGGCCAGGTGAAATGAGGGGGAGATGGAGCAGCAGTCAGGTCTAGGATTTGACGATTTCATGTCTGTTTGGCTCAAAGAGCCATGCAAACCTACTAATTCTGACCTGGGCTCAGGGAATTGTGTAGGTCAGTAGTCTAAAGGGCCTGCAACTGCCCTAATACAGATTTTTCCCTTTAGTCATTTTATAAAATAGTAATTTATTTTCACAATAAGTTTTAGACCCTGGATTATAAAGGCCTGTTTATAAAAGTTCTCTTACCAGCTTGGAAAACTCATCTTCAACTTGTTGTTCAGGACTTTCCCCATGTTGCCTTTGTCACATTCCTTTCCAAATTTGTATCAATACCCATTACAGCAGTTAAAATGCTCCTAGCAAAAAATTTAAAAAAAACAGAATAAACAGAAAAGAACAAAGAAAAGAAGGCTCTTTAATGGGTATAGCGATTCTCCCTGGGATGATGAACAAACTCTGGAAATAGTGTGATGAGTACAGTGTTGTGACTATGCTTAAGACCACTGCATTGTCCTCTTTTTTTTTGGCCGCAAGGCATCTGGAATCTTAGTTCCCTGACCAGGGACCCAACTCACCTCCACCCCCACCCCACCCCCATTGGAAGGGCAGAATCTTCACCACTGGACCACCAGGGAAGCCCTCGTTGTACATTTTTAAAAGTGAAAGTGAAACCATTAGTCGCTCTGTTGAGTCTAACTCTTTGCAACCCCATAGACTGTAGCCCTCCAGGCTTCTCTGTCCATGGGATTCTCCAGGCAAGATTATTGAAATGGGTTGCCGTTCCCTTCTCCAGGGGATCTTCCCATCCCAGGGATCAAACTTGGGTCACCTGCATTGCAGGCGAATTCTTTACTGTCTGAGCCACCAGGCAAGCCCACAGTTTTAAATGATAAATGTTGTGTACATTTTACCACAACTAATAAAAGGAGGAAAGGAAGATGATTAATAAAGAAGGAAATAAAAGATGAAGAAAAGAGGGAAGGAAGGAAGGAAAATAGAAATTGAGTCGTGTGGCACCCACTCCTTCTATAAATCTGTTTTTTATTAGTTGAGCCCTTTCCCGAATAAGATTCAAGACTGCAGTAAGTCTTTTCGAAGACAGGAAGAATAAATTCCTCAGGTTTGTATTGTATCCTATTATCTTGACCTGGCAGATAGGTCCAAAAAAAATCACCCCAGCCTGCAAAACCTTTTCTGCCCCATTTTCTTTCTTCCTCTTAGCTCTTCCCAGTGTCACCAGAAGGAAGCCGCTGATGACCATAAGCATTAGCAGCTGGAAGAACTATGGTTATAAATGTAGGGGCTCATTTTTTTCCTTTAAAATTATTGCCTGCTCCTGGCCTTTTTTCTTCTAGAATCAAACTAAAGTTATTTCGGTGCTGGCCCTGGGTTTATTTGAGTGGTCCTGCTACGTCTTATCTATACACATGCTGTCTTAGAAGAAATATTTGCAGTGCTGTGTGGTAAAGATTTTTTCTTAACTATCATTTAGAAAAACACAGAAGGTGTTGGTGCCAGGTCTTGCTCTGAATGAAGCCATGAGAGGGAAACACTGGCTTCCAAAGCTCCGTTGCCCCGTGGTCACTTTCCCCAGCCATCACGTCATTGTTCCCCAGAAGAGGATGGGGGTGGGGGTGATCACTCACCCCTTTTCAGAGGTGGGGCCATGAGCATAGAGAGAGCATAGCTAGGTCCAGGGTGGACGCCACTTGTGGGCAGAGGAGGAGCCACTACTTTGGGCCTACTCGGTCCTGCATGGGTGCTGACATCTCAGTCGTGTCCAACTCTTTGCCACCCCATACGGTGTAGCCCACGAGGCTCCTCTGTCCATGGGATTCTCCAGGCCAAGGATGCTAGAGTGGATTGCCATTCTCTTCCCCAGGGAATCTTCCCAACCGAGGGATCAAATCTGGGTCTCCTGCATTGCAGGCAGTTTCTTTACCATCTGAGCCACCGGGGAAGCCCAAATCTCTGGATTGCCCCCTCTGAGGTCACCCCACCCCACCCCACTTAAGACTTGTGCTTTGCCTACACTGCTTGCCAGATCCAGAGTGAAAGCCCGACGACTCAGGCTGATTTTCAGGTCTAAAAGTCTTTAATATGGCAAAAGGAGTGACTGGATCACAGGAGGCAACTTGCTGGCTGTCCCAACCAGAAGACACTTCCGCTCCTACTGCTCATAAAAGGATAATCACTTTCAAGTGAAAGCTGAAGGCTGAAGTCAGAAATGTGAAAACAAAACAAAAACGCTTCTTCTCTTCCTCTCACTTCCATTTAAAAAAAAAAAAAATTACTGGGGTGATGATGAGATTTTTCTATGAGAAATGCTGGGATGAAAATGTATCTCTGACTTTTGAAATTCAAAATACAGTAGTTTCAGACCATTTTTACGTGAAGCAGAAAAAGAAGTGAATGGAGCCTAAAGAGAACCTAACTACTTCTTTAAATGTCTGTTTTTCTCAGCCTCACCAGTGTAGGTCTGCACTAAGGTCAGACAGCATGAACAATGGAGGAGGGAACCCAGGGTGTCAGATTTCACCACGTGACGTGATATGGTTTAGACACAGCCCCATTGGTAACTCACAGTCAAAGAGGATTTAAGGCTTAGTATCTCCAAGGAACAAAGGGGGAGAAAACCCACAACGGCACCAAAGGCTATTTCTGGAGGCAGCCTGACTTGTATTTAGTGCAGATGCAGCAAATGCTGGATAGTCTGCCGAAGCAGAACCTAGTGGCCCTCCACCCAGACGGCCTCTCCTTCCCTCCAAATCCATCGATTTTATTGGAGATGGAGAGTAGCCCACAGGAGAGCACCTGGCTCAGGTTAAGTTTCTCAAGCTTCTAATGCCACCTAGGAAGGGGCTAGAGAATTGTCACTTTCCCTTCTCTTTCTGATATGGGGGGCACCCAGGGAATCTTAACTCTTTCTTCCTTCCCACTTAGCAATAACACATGCTACGTGGGCCCTAAGGTGCCTTAACTAGGAGCACTGGGATTCTTGCAGATGAATTCCAAAGCATGCTACCATCCAGAGTTTCTTGTGTTTTTTTCACGGCTGCATTTGGCATCCTATTGGCACTTCGGGGCAAAATCAGATTCACTGTCACTCCAGTGACATGAATAATCCATCCATATTAATGAAATGATGGCTGTTCCTTGCCATGTCTTTTCCTATTCTTAAACGTATTTCAAATAACATGAATCTCACTTTTGGTGGGGTAGGGGGTGGGGGATGGGTGTGGATTTTCTGATTCAATTCCACCACTATGGTGGGGATGATGGGACAAAGAGATAATGGAATGCTGGTGATGCAAAATAACTGTAAAATAATTACCACGTTGCTCAAAACTCTGTATTATTCATCCATGTAGCGAGAGCCCCTGTTCAGTACCACACTTGAGTGGCAACCTCACCAATTAGCACTGCCGCTGCGGGCCTGTGAATTGCATGTGAAAACAGAATTTGTCCAGAAGTGTTCATGCAAATTGTGCAACATGAACGTGGCCTCTGTGTCAAGTCCTTTCACGTGTTCTGACAGACTTGTGTCTTTCCAGATTTCTCTGATTGGTCCCCCCGCCCCTTGACAGTTACCAGAGCTCAGAAGCCAAAGAAAACAGCTCCTGTTGCCATGAGGACTATGTCTGTGGTGAGGTTTACGAGTTGCTCCTGCAGCTGGGCTTCTGCCTCAAAAAAAAAAAAAAAAAAAATCAAATTTTCACTCAGATCTATGAGAAAAACAGATTAGGAATGGAATACATGCCAGTATCTATGAGAGTCACCAAAGTTACATACCCTGGCCCCATGGTGCCTGAGTAGCCATTTTTCTTAGTGGAAACATTTTTAGTGTTTTAGCATGAATATATGTTTCATATCTTAAAAATTGGCAATAAGGCAAAGATACCAGAAAAGCAAAAGGGTCAGGTCAACCGTAAACTTTGCTTTTATTTTATATAATCAGGGCATAGCGTATCTTTATAAATACAATAACTATACATTTATGAGGCGTTCTTTATTTTTCCCCAATATGAAGAAATTCCTAATGTTTCCTGAAGAAGAGATTATTTCTTCCCTTTGAGCTTTGTTTAGAACTGTTGGGTTGTGTCTGATCACAGTTTGGAGGGCCTAGATGGGAAAAAGGAGGTGCCCTCTGGGGCTTCAAGGGCTTCAGCAGTCACAAATCGTGGCCACTCTGTTGACCAGTGACACACGATCTTCTGAATGTCGCTCACACAAAGGGGGCCCCCAAGACAGGCTGTCGTCTGAGGCCAGCAACACAAAGCGAGGGTGGCCATACAGGCCTGGCAGATGGCTGCCCGCAGGGTATCTGGCCAGACTGAGACCTTCCTGCTTTTCCTCCTGCCCTTCCACCATCCAAAACCTCAGAAGCACTCACTTGAAATCGCTCAACTCTCCAAAGATACTTCCACTGGGAGTAAAAGAAAAATAAGCAATGTCACCCCAATAGCGCTTTACCCCCGAAAGGTATAGGCAACAGAAAGCACATCTTTGGATAAGAAGTTCCCCAAGACAAACCTCATCCTGCTTTTGGGAACAAGGATGGAGGTGCCTGCCAGCCAGGGTCTCACCCTGATTCTTCTCCAGCGGCATCCTGTTCCCTCAGTTTCAAAAGTTCCCCATTCTCTGTACCCTCCCCTCAATACACAAAGTCCCCAGGTTTTATATTTCATTTCTTAGCAGTGCAGATAGTGTGGATTTGGTAGGAAGTTATAAGGGTTTCAGTGGATTTTTTTAAGGGTTTCAATGGATTTTTCTCCCCACCTACCAGCTTCCTTTATTATTTTTTAATTAATTAATTAATTAATTTCTCTGCACTGGGTCTTAGTTGTGGGATTTAGTTGCCCAACCAGTGATGAAACCCTGGCCCCTGCATTGGGAGCATGGAGTCTTAGGCACTGGACCACCAGGGCAGTCCCCTAACTTCCATCAAAAGCAGCCCATTCTACAGACATGATATTTAAGTGCTGGCTTCCCTGCCCATCTGGAGGGCAGGGCCTCCCTCTCTTTTCACCCCACTCCCTTCCCCCCAGAACACAGGCCAAAAGGGCTGCGTGCTGCAGAGACTCAGCTGTCAGGATGCAGATACCCTGAGAGACTGCTGTGGCCGACCTCTGGCCCCTTAGTAAAATCAGGAGCGAGTCACCCAGAATTCCTTCACCCCCAACAAGAGCTGCACTAGCCCAGGACAGCAGACCCCCAGCCGCCCCCTCTGCCACTCTGCTTTGCCTGGTGGGCCTGGGATTACCTTTACTCGGTCAAATGAAGGCAAGCATTCTGTCTCTCTTCTATTTGTTTAAATAAAAGAAAACCTAATCGTAGTCTGACGCATTACTCTTGGTGGGTGCACAGGAAGAATCTCCTGCATTCGAAAGGGAGAGCGGAGGGGGAGGGGCCCTCGAAAGGAAAACAAATTGGCTGCTTGTGGAGGTTCAGTGTCAGACGTCAGAGGAATCTTGTTCCTTCAGACCCTGTGGGAAGGACCATGGCAACGAGGGGCCCCGTGGGCGAGCAAGCGAAGGAGACAGATGCAGAGATGGGCTCCCGCCCCCCTCAGATGAGAAGACAGAACAAATAGGTAGAAGCCGTCATTTTCCAAAGCCCCGTGGAGATTTCCGAGTGCTGCAGACCAGACAGACGGCCTCAGCGTTGTCTCTATAAGGGATAGGAAGATTTTTTTCCAAAGAGGAGATTTTTTCATTTGTTCAGAGGAGTCACCTAGTGTCCAAGTTGCTGATAAATAAAGCACGTTTTTACGTGGGACCACCAACGTATTCTTCAATCATGAATTTGCAAAGGCCTGACTGGTTTTTTAGAGACTATTTTGTTAGAAGTTCTACTGCATCGCGCAGAGAACTCGACTCAACGCTCTGTGCTGTTCTTGGTCGCTCAATCATGTCCGACTCTTTGCGACCCCATGGACTGCAGCCCACCAGGCTCCCCTGTCCCGGGGATTCTCCAGGCTAGAATACTGGAGTGGGTTGCCTTGCCCTCGTCCAGGGGCTCTTCCCAACCCAGGGATCGAACCCAGGTCTCCCACACTGCAGGTGGATTCTTTACCTTCTGAGTCAGCAAGGGAGCCCAGGAGTACTGGAGTGGGTAGCCTATCCCTTCTCCAGGAGGTCTTCCCAACCCAGGAATCAAACTGCGGTCTCCTGCATTGCAGGCAGATTCTTCACCAGCTGAGCCGCCAGGGAGGCCCAGTCAGTGCTCTCTGGTGACCTACGTGTGAAGGAAATCCAGAAAAGAGGGGATATGTGTACAGCTGGTTCACTTTGCTGTACAAGAGAAACTAACACGGCATTGTAAAGCAACTATACTCCAATAAAAATTAATTTTTTATACAAAAGATTAAAAATATTTTTTTAACTCCCATCTCCAGTTGAGATTTAAAAGATTGGTGGAATTAGTGTCATATTAACCATCCTGTGAAACTATGTGGCACCACTGCTGTTGTAGACAAGGTCTGGCACGAAAACTGAGAATGATTTTTCTGACTTTTTAAAAAGTCCGTTAGAGAGCATAAGCCCACTAACAGCCTTGATGGAAATACTTAATCAGGTTTGTTATGAATTCTACTTGTCATTAAAAGCCTTTAATTGTGTCACCATCTAATTTTCCTTGGGCTTCCCAGGTAAAGAACCTGCCTGCCAAAGCAGGAGACGTAAGAGACACGGGTTCCATCCCTGGGTTGAGGAGCTCCCCTGGAGGAGGGCATGGCAACCCACTGCAGTATTCTTGCCTGGAGAATCCCATGGACAGAGGAGCCTCTCGGGCTTACCAGTCCATAGGGTTGGCAAGAGTCAGACACGACTAAAGTGACTTAGCATGCTAACTTTCCTTATTCTTCATCAGATCTGCTTGAAAAAAGTTAGGTGAAACACTTAGCCGGAAGTATAAAGTTGGGGGAACCAGGGAAGGAAATACAAAAATAAAAAGGTTTCTTCTTCTCAAAGTAGTTTTAGGCATATTTCCTGTTTTTGTTTGGCATCTTCATCCCCAGAATATATTGTCAGAGCTTCAAAAATATTCAAGGTATACACCTACCATCCTCCTCCCGCTTAAACAGGTGGTATGTTTAAAATACCCTCTACTAAATTCAGATGTAAATAAATTCAGTTTTTAAAAAGTAGGGAGGACAAGGGAAACTGGAATGATTTACACTCAAAGTTTAAGCAGGGATCAATGTCTCTGCCAGACCTCCAGAGCCATGTGAGGGCAGAGGGAGAAAGAGGTCTGGGAGTGAGCGGGAGGGGCTGGGAACCAGTGGACCAGGGAGTAACCCAGACTTCTGCACACGGCGAAGAACGCGTGCATTCCTATTCTTGCCAACATTAACCTTGCTGTTAGATTTGACTCTTTACTCTTTTTAAAAGTATTTATGTGTTCATTTGGCTGTGTGAGGTCTTTGTTGCAGCTCACAGGATCTCCCTTGCTGCGTGCAGGCTCAGTAGCTGGGTACAGCACCCGGGCTTAGTTGCCCCATGATATTTGGGATCTTAGTTCCCCGCTCAGGGATCAAACCTGCACCCGCTGCATTGCAAGGCAGATCCTTAACCACTCGACCACCAGGGAAGTTCTTTGACTCTTTACTCTCATTCCCACTGTCAGTAATGGAGTCTTGGTCACCACCTCCCCTTCAGGTCCTGGATGGATTCCCCCCAACCCTGCCTCCCCACTTCTCTCCTTCTGATCCATCCCCATTCTAATCTCACTCTACCTGACACCAGCTTAATCATATTAGAATAATCCTTCTATCGTTTTAGTCCCTCTAAGAGCCTGCTGTGTCTCCCTGGCTGTTGACTGAGTCTCCTGTCTGTGCCGCTCTCAGACCTTTGGTGGTCAGACCCGCCCTGCCCCACATGGCCTTTCTCCCTCATGCCCCAGCGCACACCTCCCTGCTCGTGCATGACGGCGCCTTTCCTCTCCTTCTCTGCTCCCTCAAATCCAAGTCTATACTAACACTGAAGCCCCCAGTCAAGACCCCGCTTTATCCATGAAGTTCTTCTCAGAGAATTTTAGGGCAGGTAGGTCCTGGGAGATCACCTGGGCAGGTGCCCTCATTTTATAAAGGAGAACATGAAGCTCAGAGATGTTCAGTGACTTGTCCTGAGTCAGACAATCCCTAAAAACCCATGCATCCCCTACCCCTGCCCCTTCCCCTTTCTACCTTGTAACTGACCATCCCAGGTGTGACCAGATGGGCTTTATGGAAATCCTGCGGAACCAGGGCACCTGCCACAGTTTCACCCTTGACAGGCTAGGATCGTCTTGGGGGTTTTCAGTGAAGGGGAGCTTTGTCCACCCACTGGAACTTTAGTATCCGTCCAGGAGCGAGGCCATGGCTGCCTTTCTCTTAGATTCCACCCACAACACCTGCCATTTGCTGGGCCCATGGGGACTCCTGGAGCATTCAGAGCTATTTTAAAAGTGTGATGTCATATCTGAATTGAAAGAAAACTTTAGTGGCAAACTATACATTCCGCACACGATGTTCTAGCGCTTGGACAGCGCGTGGAGGGTTTGTGGTATATGCTTGCTTTCTGAGTGGGTTTCTATTTTGGTCATGGAACGGTATTGTCATACTGTACATACCATCAAAGCACAGTTGTAAACACAACCTATACCCGTGTATTGGGGGTATTTCATTAAGAAGTCAGTTGTTTGCTCTTTTGGTTTGTTGGTTTTACCTGGATACTGTAGGAATAATGAAATCTGAGACTGGGAATTGAATTGAAAATGCCCTTCAGGGTTGTGCAGTGTTGTCTAGTGACAGGCATAAGGCTCCACGTTCTTGAACCAGATCCTTGAACTTCCATTAGGTTAGCAGCCTTGGCAATATGTCTTACTGACCTCATCACCCTTCCTTATCCGAGTCCGTTAGCAGAAAGTCAACCAGAGTATTCCAGAGCTCTTGCTTCCTACCCGGGGTGTGTGTGTGTCTGACTGTAGGATATATTTAGACTCTGTCCCCAGCGAGCCTCTGGGGTGTGCTGAGAGGGAGAGGGACCCTGCAACTGCCCCAGATGCTTCCACGGTGATGTGGCTGGGCCCAGAGGCAGGGGGACGGCATCCCCCACCCCCATGTTGTGAGTTGTCTCTCAGCATCCCTTATAGTCAGGCCTCTGAATCCACAGGTTCCGATTCCGGAGACTCAACCAACCACAGATCAGAAATCTTCAGAGAAAACATTCCAGGAAATTCCAAAAAGCAAAACCTTAATTTACTGTGCCTGGAAATTATTGACATAGTGCTTACGTTGTGTTTGCAACTATTTACATAGCATTTACATTGTGTTCGGTATTGCAAGTCATCTAGAGATGATTTAAAGTATAGGGGAGGATTTAAAATACAGGTTATATGCAGCTACTGAGCCATTTTATGTAAGGACTTGAGCGTCCATGGATTTGGGTATCCGCAGGGGATCCTGGTACCCCCTGAATACCCAGGGATGACTGGGTACATGGACTTCTACTCTTGAGGGCTTATGTTGACTGCCTAATGGAGACTCAGGGATGACTTCTTTGCTTGGAAATTCTCTGCAACTGCATCCAAAAAGGATTGAAAGATTGGCCTTCTCAGCCTTTTTTACAAGCTTCTAAATATGAATTAAGAGGTAGTGTTCCCTAGGCCTTACATAAAAAGTAATCTTCAATTTAAAAAAAAATTAAGCCCTAAGACAAATAAAGAAGGGAATCTCACTCTCACTGGCTTTTCCTGTGTGTCACATAATGGGGACATCAGACAAACTGAAAGTTGAATTCAGAGGTTTGCCACCCCTACCTCCCCACTATATATAAAGGTTTCCAATCATTTATACTTCATCTCAGCTTCCAGAAAATATTTGGTTGACTTGGGAAGGATTTCATCATTTCTGATTGAGAAATACTATTATTTTTTTTTTAATGTTGAACCAAGATGTGGAGTTTTATTTTATTTTATATGTTTGTTTTTGGCTGTTCTGGGTCTCCATTACTGCACGTGGGCTTTCTCTAGTTGCGGCGAGCAGGGGCTACTCTCTAGTGGCGGTACACAGCCTCCTCATTGCAGTAGCTTCTCTTGTTGCAGAGCACTGGCTTTAGGGCACGCAGGCCTCAGTAGTTGGGACACTCAGGTTTAGTTGCCCAACCAGGGATTGAACCCGTGTCCCCTGCATTGGCAGGCAAATTCTCAACTACTGGACCACCAGGGAAGTCTGAGAAATTCTTTATGAAGAAAGAGAGGGGATAAAGAGGAAGAAGTAAAATAATTAGTTGGACCAGTGTAAAAGAAACTAAGCTTGTATATTAGAGAAATGATCAAAAGGTAAGGTAAGTCCAGAAATAGGCTTCTTAGTTCCCAGGTTGATAAATATCCTGAGCAGCAGGTTAGATCACCCTATCCTACTTGAGCATCCATCAGCCCGATCCTCCTGCTCTGATTTTAACCTCCTACAAGCAAACAACTTGGAGAGAAGACGCAGCTGTGAAAGCTTTTAAAAGAGCTATGAGGGTTTAGGTGATGTGGGTGCCAGAATCACATGTATGTTTTAAAGGAACTGAGCAGGATCTGGGAAGGGTAACTGAGGGGGATGTTAAGTCAGCTAAGCTAGAGGAAAAATTAGCACAAGACACTTTGGGGGAAAGTGGGAAGGGGATGGGCATTTGAGATGATATTAAGGTAAGGGCTCAGACCAGACTTTAGCTTCTGGTAGGAAAGAGTAACGGAGAAGGCAATGGCACCCCACTCCAGTACTCTTGCCTGGAAAATCCCATGGATGGAGGAGCCTGGTAGGCTGCGGTCCATGGGGTCGCTAAGAATCAGACACGACTGAGCAACTTCACTTTCACTTTTCACTTTCATGCGTTGAAGGAAATGGCAACCCACTCCAGTGTTTTTGCTTGGAGAATCCCAGGGACGGGGGAGCCTGATGGGCTGCCGTCTATGGGTTCACATAGAGTCGGACACGACTGAAGTGACTTAGCAGCAGCAGCAGCAAGAAAGAGTAAGGGCTTCCCAGGTGGCACTAGTGGTAAAGAACCTGCTTGCCAATGCAGGAGACAGAAGAAACATGGGTTTGATCCCTGAGTCGGAAAGATCCCCTGGAGGAGGACATGGCAACCCACTCCAGTATTCTTGCCTGGAGAATCCCATCAGATGAGCCTGGTGGGCTACAGTCCATAGGATCGTGAAGAGTTGGATACAACTGAAGTGACTTAACAGACACACATGCAAAAAAGAGTAGGAATCTGGTGATACATACCAGATGTTGAAGCAAAAATACTTAGGCTTTTACAGGGGCTATGCGGCCCATGACCCCCATCTTAGAAGGCTTCTGTAGCTGTTGCCAATTCAAATGTATTTACTCCTCAGTAAAATGAAAGTTTCATATAAACTTCAGCCTCATGCTAGTTTCTGGTTCCATATTTAGTTGTCAACTTAATTTTTATCCTAAGCAAAAGGTAGCCATTTGTGAACATGGATTTCTTCCCTCTGTAAGGCTGAGGAACTGATCTGACCATTAAGAAAGAACAAAATAAAAAAATAAAAAAAAGAACAAAATATAAGCTGAACATATAGGCGCCTCACTGTTATTCATATTGATGATAGTGATTGCAGAAATTTATCAGCACTTGCTTTGCCAAGCACTGTTGAATCATGCTACCTGGAGAAGTTTTGGTGAAATGAGTAAAAGTTTAAGAACTGTGGAAAGGATGAATTCTAACTGCTTCCAGATTCCTTTATCCAAGTTACTCTGTGTGTGTCTGTGTGTGTGTGTGCAGTCAGGGGCTGTGTTCACTGTGATGGACGAAACTCCCTTTGAGGCCCATATTTCTTCTAAGACTATTTTATCCCAGTCTGTCCCCACCTCTTCTCAAAGTTAACAAAAGACCTGGACCACTTTTAATTTTTGGAGTCATCAGGTATATTTACAAACTGAAGAAACACCAATAAGGTTTTTTCTTTTAAAAAAGAAACTTTATTTATTTTTTTAAATACTGGACAGTGTAATTATACCATTCACAAGATAAACACAGGACTGATGAAGACTATTAATTCATAATGGACTTAGTGCAGTGTGATCTAGTTACAGGATACAACTTCAGCCATAAAATACGAGGCATCTTTTAATCATATCAGGGTTTCTCAGTGCCCCCCTGTAAAACCTTGTATGAAGACTATATCTAAGGCTCTTGGGTACCTCCCTGGTGGTTCAGTGGTTTAGACTCCACACTTCCACTACAGGGGCCACAGGTTCAATCCCTGGTAAGGGAACTAACATTCCACATGCCTCACGGAGTAGCCAGAAAAAAAAACAAAAAAACTTATCTAAGACTCTAAATCCTCTATATCGAAGATCATGGTGGATGTAAGACCCAGGGCCCAATGGCCCCCATGCCCACTTGCCCATTGCCCTCCCTGACCCTGCGTGAGCCCCCTCCTAGACTTGCTTCCTCTAAGAACCTGGTTCTCAGGCCAAATCTCTAAGCGTGTAAAGTACCAACCCCAGATTTCTAATGTGCCTCCTCTTTCTTCTCCTTTCCGGTGGCCTCCCATAACCCCACCGCGGCGGCTGGCCTGACTCTACTCTCAGGAGTGTGGCAAGGGCCATCCTCCCCAGAGCCTTGCTGCGATCACACCTGGTTTGCCCAGAGACAGGTTGGACCGTGAAAAACCCAGCAGAGCGGGCTGACACAGACCTTCCCTCCCCTCCTGGGGAATGGGGAGACCAGGGGAAGTCTTCATAGAAGTGGCTCTTCCCAGGCATTCTCATCCAGCAGCCCCGAGCGCCCCCTCCCGTGACTGCGGGGAGGACAGGGAGGACAGAGGACGTGACCAAGCCTCCTCTGCATGGCGAGCCCTCCACTCCAAGCCTTCCTTCCCTTCTTCCTGTCTTGTAGTGGCTGCCGCAGAGAGCGCCATTTGGCAGCGTGGTGGTGCTGTTGTCTATAAATGGAAACACTGGCCTGACTCCCAGTATAACACAAGATAGGTCTCTGCAGCGGTTATGCAATCTGAGCTCTGATGACTTCATCAGAAGAGGGTGGGGGCAATGAAAGAGAAAGGTACAGGGTGGGGGAACAGTAGCTTGGGAGGAAAATTTTCCCAGGAGCTCACCTGAAAACAATGGAGAATTCTTTTTCCTCCCCTCTCGATTTTTAAATCAAGAAAACAAAGGCAGCAGACAAACGGGTAAAAAAAACCTCCTTCCTGGAGCCACTGACAAACCACTTGCAGTCCATGCAGCCACCTGGATACAGGCGGTGTCCCCTGCTGTACTGGGTTTTCTGACAGCCCCGAGAAGCAGACAGCCCGTAGAGGTCGACAATGACATTCACTCATCTCTCGGAGTTCAAAAGGCTGGTCTGGTTCTGGCCATGCTCTCTGGTTTCGAGCCTAGAATGGAAAAAAACTCCCGAAAGCAGGGTGGTGCCCCAAAGGAAGTTTATCTAGGTGCATCAGAGAATTCTTGCAAGATGTCAGTCCCCTTAGAGCCTTCTCTGGGACTTGAAGGCTCTTTGTTGAAGCAACGAAAGCCTGGCTTATTTGCTGAACCTGTAGCCAAAGCCAGTCTGTTCTCGTTCATGCCACGTCCAGGTCTAGACAGGAGAACTGCCCGTTAACAATGTCTGTTGCACACCCCAGAGTGTGAGGTGGGCTCTGGTGGAAATAGACACTGGAGCCCCTCTCAAACTCACTACACTCCTGGTCTGTTTAGCCTAAATAATCTTTTTTTTTTTTTTTAATTGGAGGATAACTCCTTTACAGTGTTGCATTGGTTTCTGCCATACATCAACATGAATCAGCTATACATGTCCCCTCCCTCTCACGCCTCCCTCCCACCTCCCATCCCATCCCACCGCCCTGGGTCATCACAGAGCACCAGGCTGAGCTCCCTAAACTATTCAGCAACTTCCCGTTAGCTATCTGTTTTACACATGGTAATGTGTATATTTCAATGCTACTCTCTCAATTCGTCCCACCCTCTCTTTCCTCCATTGTGTCCATAAATCTGTCTCTATTCCTGCCCTGCAAATAGGTTCATCGGTATATCTTTTTAGATTCCATGTATATGTGTTAATATACAATATTTGTTCCTTCCTGACTTACTTCACTCTATATGTGCGTGCATGCATGCTCAGCCGCTTCAGTCGTGTCCAACTCTTTGTAACACTCTGGACTCTAGCCCTCCAGGCTCCTCTGTCCATGGGATTCTCCAGGCAAGAATACTGGAGTGGGTTGCTGTGCCCTCCTCCAGGGGATCCTCCTGACCCAGAGATCAAACCTGTGTCTCCTGCCTCTCCTGCATTGCAGACAGATTCTTTACCGTTGAGCCACTGAAGAAGTCCCTTCACCCTGTATAACATAGCCTAAATAGTCTTAATGAGGTTTAGTTATTTTTGGGGAGGCAGGGAGGGTATATTATAGTTTAATGAATCCTCTAAATATTGGCCATTTATGTTGTTCCTTTTTCGTTTTTTTTGCTACTCAAAAGCATTTGTGCTATTTAAGATAAATATGTACACAAAGCTATGAATATTTCCAGGGAAATGAGTCCTTTGAAGTGGAATTTATGCATCTGATATACTCAAGTCTTTGATCATTCTGTCCCTCCACTCTGGAACCCATTCCCCTGTTGGCTAGCTGAGGCCTGCCGAGACATCACTTCCTCCAGGAAGTCTTCAGTTCCCTCCCAGGCAATCGGGTGTTCCCTGGTGAAAGGCCCAGAATTGTGACTTATGCCACCTCCTCTTCAAGGATGCCATGAGTGGCTCAGGACCTAAGGACTCCTCCCTCCCCATCAGAATTGTGGACTGCTTGAAAACAAGCAAAGAGACCCTTTTTTTCTTTGCTCTTTTAGGTCAATTTAAATACTTTATTTCTTTACAGCATGAGACCTTAGAATATTTATTTGAAGCAATATGTTCATAATAGAAAATTTGAAAGAGCTTAAAAACAAATCACTTAAAATCCCCATATAACATGATTGTTCTGTGGCTAGTTTTAGTAACTGCTTTTTCTTCCCCTCTTCAATATATATTGTAAGAGTTTGTATTATGTGATTAGATAGCCTGAGAAGGCATGATTTTTATTGGCTGCCTAGTATTCATGGTATGGATGTACCATAATTTATTTAATCAAGCTCCTATTGTTGCACACTAATGAACATTTAACCAATTTAGAGTTGCTTTGGTGGTGGAATTAATTACAACACAGGGATCAAAAGGACTCTATAATTTACATCAAAGGCAGAGGAAAAGCATAACTCTCAAAGTTGTGTTTCCACTGGAGGAATCTATGGTAACTATGTTCAAAGTACCGATAAGGACAAATAGTGTTTTTGTTGTTTTTACCTCCAAGTAAGTCCTTGAAATTCTGACCTTCTTATGGCTGGTGGCACTCTCCCATCTTGCTCTGGACTGCCAACTTTAACCCTTTCTTTCATCTTCAGTGGAAGGTCCGGCAGGCTGGAGAAGCAGTCTGTGACAGGATTATCTTTTTCCCTCCTCTCTAGTCTTACATGAGCTTGATCACATACAACTCATCACAGACAATCAGTTCAGTTCAGCAAATACTTATTCTGCTGCAGCTGTGGACGTAGCTCTGTGCTGATGCTGGGAACGTGTGTGCGTGTGTGCATGCTCAAACACTTAGGCATGTCCAACTCTTTGCGACCCTGTGGACTGTAGCCCACCAGGCTCCTCAGTCCATGGGACTCTTCAGGCAAGTATACTGGAGTGGGTTGCCGTGCCCTCCTTCAGGGGATCTTCCTGACCCAGGGATCGAATCCTGGTCTCCTGCATTGCAAGCAGATTCTTTACCGCTGAGCCACTGGGGAAGCCCCAGTGCTGGGAGACCCATAATGAAATCTGTAGACCTTGCAGGAGTGTTGCCATAAGGTAATATCCTACCAGAAAATTACTGCTTATAAGCATTTAGAAGGGCTTCCCTAGTGGTTCAGCAGTACAGAATCCGCCTACTGATGCAGGAGACGCAGGAGATGTGGGTCCCATCTCTGGGTCAAGAAGATCCCCTACAGAAGGAAATGGCAACCCACTCCAATATTCTTGCCTGGGGAAATCCTGTGAACAGAAGAGCCTGACAGGCTACAGTTCATGGGGTGACAAAGAGTCAGACACAACTTAGCAACAACAGAAAGCATGTGGAAAGTTGGAACTTCCTACCTCTCCACGAGTTGCTTAGTAAGAAATAGTGGTACAATCATGTATGTATACCATGATCATGAGCATGGAAAATGTATTATTGTACTGGGCTGGAAGCTGAGAAGAAACATAGAAACACATCAGAACATTCACATGGTTGCCTGTGAGTGTTAAAAATGAAAGTTGTCTTTTAAAAATAATACATTTTTAAATATTTATTTATCTGGCTGCACTGGCTCTTTGTTGCAACAGACAGGATCTTAGCTGCAGCCTGTGAAATGTTAGTGGTGGCATGTGGGATCTAGTTCCCTGACCAGGGATGGAACCCAGGCACCCTGCATTAACAGCATGGAGTTTTATCCACTGGACTACCAGGGGAGTCCCCTTTCAGACATTATTTTTAAATTTTCCCAATGATTGTGGGGAGGGTGAAAATCAGCAAAACGTGTATTTGTTGAAGAGTCAAAAGTCTGAGTAGGAATGCTTTCCTGCTCACTGAGAACCTAGAAAGAAAATCAAGTTTAAAGTCTTAGACCCCATTATCCTAGGAATTAAGTTAGAACCAGAGACACAGCACTTCCTTCACCCTGACTTTCTAAAGCTGCATGATCAAGAAGTCATAGCAGTAATAGTGATAACAAGCTATTTGTTGTATGGTCAGGACATGCCAGTCACTGGAATCTCGATGGAGCCGAGTTTCTACCCAAGCCTATTGGGTTCCTCCCATGTAAACTGCTCCTTCTTAAAAGCCGAACAAAGAGCTTTCCTGCACCCATTTAAACAGACTTAGCATTGCACCCCCAAGTTACTGTCCTGTGCATGATAAGCTTGCTAAATTGGTATACTACCTCAAAACTCAATCATCTTGGTGACAGAGCCACATCATAAAACAAACTTTTTTATCCAAACTTCCTCAGTAATCTGCTGAGACAGAGGAGTTTATATGGGGTGGGTCTCTTGGGGCACTGCTATGAATTTATTACAAGCAACTCTCCAAACCCACAGTGAAAAATTATTCTGGACAAGGACAAAGAAAGTCTTTAAAAGAAGCCACCATCCTGAAACCAAGTTTCTGCTCTGACACTTGATCAACTTCAAAGAGAATTCTAAGGTTTTATTTTATTTTGTTTCTTCCTTTCCATTTCTGGTTGAATGGTCTAATCTTATGCCCTTTCTTTAAATGTCAAAGTTGATACCACAAAGGCATCCTAATTTTGGGTATCAGGCAACATATAAAACATGATGTATATTTTTGTGCTCTTTCAGCTTCATCCTTTGATCCCAATAGAGTGTCTACCTTTTTCTTCTATTCCCATTCCTCTCCCCCACCCCCCTCCTTCCCATTTCTCTTTACTCCAGAGCCCTCTTGGGTGGTCTGCTCAATTTAGACCAGATGCATGTTCTGGTCAGTGGAAAAAGTCAGAATCCCAAAGACTGTGGGACATCAGGCAAGTAACTTAACCTCTCAGAGACTCAGACATTTTATTTTAATCAACAAAATAAGTTTGATTACACAGATGAAAACACTCATACAGTAAGGTGCCCCATATGCGTTAGTTGTCTTCTATTGTTGCTTTGGACCTTTTTCATGTCTGAAGAGGGAACTTTCCTCAAATCTTAGCTTTCCTACTGTCTATCAGACCAGGAGACAGGAAGCCTAGTGGCGTTTGATGCTTTCTCCCTGAGCAAAGGAGTTGAACTGGCCTCACCCATCCCTGGATCTTGGCTGCTCCTCAGCCTTTACAGCAGAGCTGCAGGAACACTGACCTTTCTGGAAGAATCACAGCATAGGCTTTTTCCAGAATTCTTAAGCTTATACTGCCTGCACAGCCCTCTGAAAATTAGATCTGTTCCAACTGCAGAAGAATTTGCAATAGAAACCTCAGTGGCTCAGCACTCTGACTTGCTTTGGCAAGTGCAGGGTTTGTCATCTAATCAGGGCACAGACAGCGCTGACGGCCCAGGTTGCAGTCAGGGCTCAGACACCAGGATTATTTGCCCCAGTGAGTCTCAACATACGCGGCATCGTGCTGATCGGTGTGTGTGGTCAGTCGCTCAGTTGCGTCTGACTCTGTGACCCTGTGGACTGTAGCTGGCCAGGCTCCTCTGTCCATGGGATTCTCCAGGCAAGAATGTAGGAGTGGGTAAGCATTCCCTTCTCTAGGGGATCTTCCTAACCCAGGGATCAATCTCAGGTCTCCTGCATTGCAAGTGGATTCTTTAACATCAGAGCTACCAGGAAAGCCCTCTGGTTATCCTGGGGCATGTTAACTTGCACCCAGAGACTCTAGATCTGGAGACCTGGAGTAGAGTCTGAAAATGTGCATTTCTAACAAGCTCCCAGGTGATGCTCTCGATGCTGGTCCTAGAACCACACTTTGAGAGCCGCTGGTTTAGCCCGTCATGTTTCCCCAACAGCCAACCCCACCCTGATAGTGGAGGAGGTTTTAGCACCTTCTTAGCCATTTCCTCTCTATAGCTCATTCATCCCCAAAGTTTCCCTTGTCGAGGGAGGAGTCCTACTGGATATGATGTCCATTTGAGGAGGTGAGGGGTAGAGACCAAGCTGTCAGGTGGCCTCCTGAGCCTGAGAATGCCAGTTCACCACCCTGAGCCCCGGGGAATCCACCCAGCTCCGCAGTGGGTGTCGGATTCTGACACCAAACTGCTGAACTCCTTCCCAGCAAGTGTGGTGTTCTGCGTGAAACGTCAGCTTCCACCTTTGAAAAGACTTCCTCTTTCTGAAACTTAAAACTTGACCAGTACCTTTGCAGGAGAAAGCACCCCGAGAGTGCTGATAGGTTGGACACAGAAGCGGCGGGATGTGTATAAAATCTAGACAAAATTCCATTTGGGCTGTTTTGGTTTTTTTTTAATTACTTGACCCGCTTAAGTGTGTGTGTGTGAAAAGCACAGATTTGTTTTCTGAGACATGCCTTTTGTTTCTATATTAATTTTACTTTTCCCTACCGTGAACAATCCTCCTGTCTCCCCCCATTTCCTCCGGCACCCACTTCCTTCCCAGTGACGCCCGGCGAGGAGAGGGTGGCGAAGTGCGCCCCGGAGCGCGCAGCGACCTCCCCGGCGGCGGAGCAGCTCTCAGGCCGAGGGCCGGGGGCCCCGAGGCGGCTCTCCCGGTCCCCTCGGCCCCCCGCGCTGCCCCCGCCGGCGCCCGGACCTCCGGGTCTGTTTCTTTGTTAAGAACGCCTGCGCGGAGAGGCATCTTCGGCCCTTCAGGGGCGCACGGGTTCCACTCCTGACTTCTCAGTCCCCAAAGGGCTTGTAAGCACAGAGGCTCGAGTCGAGAGGCTAAATTACGCCCCAGGGGGCTTCTTAAGTAAAATCCTAAATTTCATTTAGGCTCTTCGTAAGCCCTCCGATGGCGAAGCCGCTAAGCCCAGGCTCGCCCGCCCCCGGCGCCGCCCTCCCCGCGCCGGCTTCGCGCAGACAGGGGCGCAGGGTTACGGGGGAACCCTGGCCCTCTCAGGCGGCCCGCCCCCCTGGGTCTGCGGTACGCCACTGTCCCTCCCCTCTCGGGTCGCCACCGCGCCCATCACCTCCCCCAGCTCCCGGCCCTTCCGCTTTCCTTCCTCCCCCACCCCCCACTGAAATCGCCCTCCCCTCGGGCTGGAAGCAGAGTCGGTAATAAGAAACCAGTTCAGTGTCAGTCGGATAGAGGGGGGAGATAACCCCAGAGATACACGGCAATGGAGAGAGAACTCGTTTTGTGTAAAGAGGCCTCGAGTCACCAGGGAATTCCTGGATTGTCTCGGGCTGTCGTGTGTGATGTCCATCACGCCGTGCGAACACCATCTGCTCGGTATTATGCTCTCAGTTGCCAGGCTACCTGCTGTACGCAGTAACACTTGACTGCCTGGCTCCACGCTCGCAGCGTTAGCCCAGACGCGCCGGGCGGGGGGACCGGTGGGGGAGAAAGGCGAGTCATGATTAAGCCATCTGCAGGCTGGGGGCGGGGGGACACGCCGCGCGGGCGGAGCGGGCGGGCTGGCCGCGAGGGCCGGGCTGACACCACCATCTGCTGGGGCAGAGGCAGAACAGCAGCTGTTCCTTGTTCCCCACCCCCACCCCACCCCCCCAGAACACCTGAAAAAAGGCTGAAGCCCTCGGCATCCTCCAGACAGTTCTCCACTGAGCGCCCCCTACCCCAGTCTCCATCACCACCCGCAGCCTCCCCTCCAAGGAGCCGGCAGCCTTTGGTTCACCGCCAGCAGCCCCAGCCCTTCTCACCCGAACACGATGCATTTCTTGAAAACACGTAAGAGACATGAAGCTTCCCTGTGCATAGATTTATAAATAAACAGCTGGCTGCTCTTAAGAGATATTTTTACCACAGCTGTTTTTTGAAGTAGAAAACGGCCTCTTAGGGGGGAGGTAGGGTGTTTTTTATACCTCCTACCTCTCTCTCCAGCCCATAGAAAATTGCTAAGATTTTTTTCCCTGGAGGAGAAGATACGTAAAATATATTCATTGGTTTTGATGCCCACCCCCCCCCCTCCTGTATTTTACTGAAGAGTGAGAGCTTTGGGAAGTAATGAAGATCTATGTAGTCAATTGGATTTCTGAGAGGAAGAGAAGGAATTAAGATTCTGAGTGGAAGGCAAGGGAGGTCGTTGGGCAGGGGATGGAGTGGAGAACAAGCTAGTAATTAAAACTAAAAATACTGCATCATTTGGCTTCAAGGCATTACATTTCTGGTGACGAAAGCTCAGCCTGGCTTTCTCTAATTGCACACACAGTGTGTGTCCTCCTTAGAAACAAGAGCTGTGGCTTGAAATCCTGAAATTCGACAGACTCTTGCTCATTAAGAACTCTTAGGCTGGAGGTTAAAAGCCACCATGTCAAGTGAAACAGCTAATGGCCTCAGCCAGCTCAATTTGTAAGGGAGTCACTTGGCGTGGCTTCACACTTGGCATACACACCTAAGGCTGGGGCCCTAGCGTCACTCACCCACTGCTGAATGCAGCAGAACTGGTTGGGAGAGGTGTGTCAACCTAGGCTCACCGATGTTTCCTATGGAAGGAAGCCCTTTAAAAATGCACATAGCCCTCCTGCCTCTCCGGGTTCCATTCGAGTCACTGCAGGGAAATCGGTCTTCAGGTCTTCAGTGAGAAACCTGAAGGCAAAAGCTTCGAGAGGGAATCATTCGGGGAAATACATAATCCTGGGAGGTAATACCAAACTTTCCCTTTGGGAAGGGTTTTTCCCACTGTGCTTTTGAAGTACAGCACCACCCCCAGCCCCATCTGAAAGTAGAGCATTGCTATGAAATCTTTCCTAAGCCGAAATGGCCTGCAGTGAGTAAGCAAACACCTTAGGACACATCTTGCCAAGAGTGTGCAGAATAAATAGAGATAAAACACAGATGCTCACAGAGTTCAAAGCTGTGGCAACTCGCTGCTGAGATGCTGAGTGTAGTTCCTGGGGGAGGGGCTTGGCAGTGCCCCTCTCACAGCTGGGGGTGCCTGCTGTCTCTATAATCACTTCCCGCAAAACAAACTCTGATGATGTTTTAGATTTTCACCTTTTTCTATAAACTCTAAAATCTTCTTCAGATGTCTCCTGGTTAGCAAAACCAGGTACTAGTGTAGGTCTTCTGTAAAAGCTAAGTGGCGTAAAGTGAGCTTTTGAAAAGTGGGTGATACCTATATTTATTTTTGGTCCAGGAAGACGGGGACGAGAAGTGCTGAGATGAATCTACATCCTCACCTTATTTGCCTCTCCCTTTCTTTCTGGGTGGAGAGAAGGCTGGGAAAGCAACTTATCACTACTTACCACTTCTGGGCAAGCTCACCAGGTACTTGCGGGCTGATCTCATAGGACAAGAATATCTCAGAGTGCACAAAGATAAACGGGGCCAGCCCACACCAGACCTCTCATAAAACCAAGATGAAGAAAACTTGATCTCCCCTTGGGTCTCATTTTCTTTTCCCACTGTCTCCTCCTTATCAAAACTGGAGGTTTCAAATATGCTGAAATACACAGAAAAAAAAAAAAAAAAAGCTGTGTATCTGTATTTTTGCTGATTGGTTAACTGTCTGTTGTGTGAATTCCTTTGTTAAAGTGTTAAGTCAGTTGGCCATTTGTCTCCAAAGGTGGCAAGAAACAGCTTTATCCCACTGGAAGAAAGGGTTTGGAAAACAGGCAACAAGTTTAGGGGGAAAAGAAAAGAGTAAAATATCTTGACCTCTGCAGGGATTAGTCTTAAAGTAAACTTTTTGGTAGCATAAAGTTCCAGGCATTATTGAATATGCGGTATTTTTATTAACATAAATATTTCATAACTCTCTACCTTTTCATTGTCTATGTACAGAGAAAATACTCAAGGACAATAAGTTTTAACTTCAGCAACATCACACTTGCATTTGAAAACTAGAACACAGTGTATTTGTGGGACAGACACTGTATATTTAGTTTACAAGCAATTCTTAGGTTCACTCTTGGCACCACGGACCCATAGTCCAGAAACAAACCTGTGCTTATGGAAAGAATACTGAATGTAGTCTCAGAATCAGTGTTTCAGTTCTGTGAATGCTGATTCTTCCATTTACTGACTGTGTGGCCTGGGCCACCACACTAACCAGAGCTTTTTTAAAAATATTTTTAAAAATTTTATATAAGTATAGTTGATTTACATTGTTATGTTTCATTTCTGCTGTACAGTAAAGTGACTTTTGTATATATATATATATACACACATTCTTTTCATATTCTTTTCCATTATGGTCTGTCACAGGGTATTATATATAGTTCCCTGTGCTATACAGTAGGACTTTATCCATATATATGTTTATCCATCCTATATATAATAGTTTGCATCTGCTGATCCCAGACGCCCAGTCCCTCCCTCCTCAGCCACTCTCCCCTTGGCAACCAGGAGCCTGTTCTCTGTATCTGTAAATCTGTTTTTGTTTCATAAATATATTTATCTATGTCATATTTTAGATTCTACATATAAGTGATAACACATGGTACTTGTCTCTCTCTGCCTGACTTACTTAGTATGATAATCTCTAGCCCCATCCATGCTGCCGCAGGGGCAATATTTCAGTCCTTTTTGTCACTGAGCAGTATTCTATTGCATATATGTGTACCACATCTTTATCCATGCATCTGTCGATTTAAGTTGTTTAGATTTAGGTTGTTCCCATGTCTTGGCTATTGTGAATAGTGCTGCTGTGATCACAGGGTGGCATGGATCTTTTCAAATTACAGTTTTATCTGGGTATATGTCCAGGAGTGGGATGGCTTGATCATATGGCAACTCTATTGTTAGTTAGTTTAGCACTACTAACCCAACCTTCTTGAGCTGTTGTTACCTGGATGAGAGGAGTGGTGGGTTTTTGTTTGTTTTTTTGTTGCTTGTTTTGTTTTGTTTGGGTACTAGAGGGAGGGAAGAAGATCCAACACCATTCTATGTTTTGAGAGGAAACTCCCCTCAGGGTTGAGTGTATTGACACTGAAGAGGAAGAAAAGTGAAAAGGGGACAACTATTAAAATCCAGTTTGACTGCATGTTTTTAATTTAGGATGGCTCAAAAGAGGCAGATAAAATTCATGTTGTTCACCAAGCAGGCTTGTTGAATGCATTAATGAAGGAATGCATTAATACTGATGTAAATACCATGGCAAATAGAAGTAATATATAAAATTTGATAACTACTAAACATCCATTTAAGACAGTTTTGTGTCTACATCTTTATAACCTTAATTTCCTTCACCACGTATAACTGAGACTAATAACCAGTAGAAACTGATTTCATAGATTTTACAATGAGGAAGTCTTTCTTAAAAATCCAGTCTAACTGCCTAAAAAAAAATTTGATGTAGATTTATTCACATTTGTCTCTCATGATCTCAGTCTCATAACTGTCCCTCACAAAATGACTGTGTATGTCCTTATCCATGTATTCATGTAATTTGTATACTTCAGACAGCAGCTTCTCTTTGTTCAGATTAATTACTTGAAACTTTAATGAATTAAAGGGAATCTTTCTGCAGAATGATCAGATAATACTTTGCCATTACGAGGTGTGCTTGGTAGAATGAACAGGAAAGGAAGCATCAGGAAACTACATCTTATGGCCACACACCTACTTTTCCCATCAGTTGTTTGTTCCCAAAGGTCTACACTGTTGGGTTGTTGCTTTACCTCTGAGCACAGTCTCAGAGGAGTCGCCTGGGCTCTGTATGAGGAGTTCCTAATCTCCTGTTCCTTAAGGACTGGTCCTTAAAAGTTGACATCCTTTGACGGACTGACATAATTATTGAATCTAGAGACCCAGTTCAACCCCCAGCATTTAAATTATCTCAGACACCTGAGACTCAATTCTGTTTTTAAAGATGTTAAGAGATTCGGTATCTTTGGTCAGTGTGAAGTGAAGTGAAGTCACTGTCGTGTCCGACTCTTTGCGACCCCACGGACTGTAGCCTACCAGGCTCCTCCGTCCATGGGATTTTCCAGGCAAGAGAGACTGGAGTGGGGTGCCATTGGTCAGTGTAACACATTCCTAATTCTTCCCATCAACAATTCTCACTAGCAAGATTTGATTGTTTTTTTTGTTGTTGTTGTTTTTGTTTTTGCGTATGTCAGAGCTTTCAAATGTCACAATTAATTAGAATTTCATCAAATAGCAGTTCTGCTGATTAATCAATTCCAGCAGCATTCTATAAATGTCTCTCCTACTAAGTAAGTAGCCCATTTTGGCCAGGCAGGCAGTAAGGATGAAGAGGCAGTCAGGCTGCCTCATATCAGACTGAAAATGAGCCCCACCTGAGGGCTTATTCCCTTTCCTTCGGAGGAACACTGATGGTTAGCTGAAAATGCAATTCTTATTCTTTAGCCAGGGCTTCCATGGTGACTTAGAGGATAAATCGTCTGCCTGCAATGTAGGAGACCCAGATTCGATCCCTGGGTCGGGAAGATCCCCTGGAGAAGGAAATGGCAACCCACTCCAGTACTCTTGCCTGGAAAATCCCATGGATGGAGGAGCCTGGTCGGCTACAGTCCATGGGGTCACAAAGAGTCGGACACGACTGAGCGATGACACGTTATTCTTTAGCCAATCCTATCAGAAACAGGGGCTTCGCAGGTGGCCCAGTGGTAAAGAATCCGCCTGCAATGCAGGAGATTTAAGAAACATGGGTCCCATTCCCCAGTTGGGAAGATTCCCTGGAGTAGGAAATGGCAACCCACTCCAGTATTCTTGCCTGGAAAAACCCCATGGACAGAGAGCCTGGGTGACTACAGTCCCTGGGGTCGCAACAATTGACACGACTTAGTGACTAAACAACAACGACACCAGAAACAGACTGGACCTGGCCTCAGATTCCGCGGAGCCATTGCCAGCCCCCTGTAGCCCCTGCAGCCCCACTGTGTTAAGAGATTGGAGGACCGCTGTGTTCTCTTTATGGAAATGTAGTGTGTGCCACTGGGGATCCCATCCCCCTGTGCTTTCATTCGGATGTGAAGTCACCACATTCACTTCTTTCCTCTCTTCTCTTGCCTTCTCTTCCTGTTCTCCCAGGAGCAGCACCCAGTGGGGCTTCCCCGGACCACGGGCCCCATGCAGTCCTCCGTGCCCCCGGGCTCAGGGGGCATGGTCTCCGGAGCAGGGCCTGCGGGGCCAGGCTTCCTGGGCAGCCAGCCCCAGACAGTCCTCATGAAGCAGATGCTCATTGACCAGCGGGCCCAGCTGATGGAGCAGCAGAAACAACAGTTCCTGCGGGAACAGAGGCAGCAGCAGCAGCAGCAGCAGATTCTCACGGAGCAGGTAACTCATGCCCGTGGTGGGCTTCATGCGATTCGCAAACATTTCTGCAGGGCCTGGTGTCTGTGAGCGAGTCTCAGGTCTCGTCCTTCATCCAGAAAGTCACTGGCCAGCACCTCCCGAGACTACAGAAGAGCCTGAAGAATTTAGACCTTTCCATTAGTTAGGTTTTTTTCTTAGAATGAATTGGTTTGTTCTGAAAAGACAGGCTTCAGCCATGCATTTGAAGACCCCCTTGCCAGAGACCTGTCTTCAAGTCTGGCTTTTTGCTTCTGGCTTCTGGTACCGGGGGTCTGTGGAATCAGCATGGGGGTGGTGGGGGTAGAAGGGAGCTGGCTTACATTCTTCATAAATTCTGATATTCCCAGCGGGAAGAAAAAAGAAAATAATTCAGAGAACTTTGTTTCTTGGAGGAAAGAGTCAGAAGGGGGGATTGAGAAGAATTCTCACAGCGTTGGTCATGAACAATGGAACGGGAACAATTGCAGAATAATAGGGCCCACAGAACTACTTGGAAACCTGAACTCCGGGTCACAGAAAGGGTGCAAACTTGAGAAAAATTCCCAGCAGCTTTGAAAACAGCTCAGGAAATCTTTGAGTTAAAGGCCTAACACAGAGAAAGCTTTACCTGAGGCGTGTTTGACCACCGTTGACACATAATTCCTCCGGCTTTGAAAGGAAGCCTTGCTGTGGGCTGCTCCTCTGAGTGTCAGTGTCTTGTTTTTTAAGAGGCCTTTGCCTTAT
Source organism: Cervus elaphus (assembly GCF_910594005.1). NCBI lineage: Eukaryota > Metazoa > Chordata > Mammalia > Artiodactyla > Cervidae > Cervus > Cervus elaphus. The sequence goes on along the minus strand of NC_057819.1, from coordinate 52,364,828 downwards.
TTCATGTTATCCTGAGAGAGGCCTGAGGTCTTCCATCTAGGCCGTCCCTAGATGGCTCCAGTGGGGGGTCTGACCCATGCATCTTGCCCTTCTGTTATAGGAGCCATGTAAGGCTCAAGGGCCACAGTTACCCTTCTAGAATGTTCCTAATAGGATCTGAATTTTGGACATTTATCAAGCATCCTCCACCACACCCTTTCTATACAAGGACCAGAGGCACGTTGAGGTCCTTAGTGACCAAGAGCAGCGTTCAAAGTAACACCAGTCATCCCCCCGCAAACAGAAAAATTGCACAGTTCACTTAGCTTCCCTTTTTCGCTTTTGTTCTTGAACAGCTGTGTAATTATCTCCCTTTTTACTGAGGTCAGTCAGCCGCCTGGCAGCTCTTGTACAAACAAACCTCTGTCCCTCTCACCCTGCGTAAGGTGTGTGACAAGGAACCGCACTCATGTCTCTCGGACAGTGATAAATGGGGCTCCCGAGGGGAACACGGGGAAGCTGGGCTTTGCAAATCCTCCCCTAGCCAAGCCTAGGAAGTGTGCGATGTGCCTGGTCCTTTAAGTGATTGTCTTGGATGGGTGTGCTATGACCATGGCACAAAGGGGAGTCGGGGTAACCAGGCCAAACTTGGCTGTGCCAGTTCAGGGGTGTCCCTGCTCAGTGAGACCAGCCAAGCCCAGGGATGAGGAAGGAGGTGGAAGGAAGGAGAACCGCCAAGGATGGTGCCCACAGACCACGGGGCCAGAGAGCGCGGGACCCTTCAGAACCCGGGACGCAGAAGACAAGACACAGGGCTCCTCAGAAAAGCTGGGGAATGGGAAATGGCAAGCAAAAAAAAAGAAGAGAGCGTGTAATTCCTTAATGACTGTGTGTACCAAGAGCTGAAGAGGCAAGAAAAGACCAGTTTACTCTGGGCCACATCTTTTGCTTGTGGTATGATTCTGGAAAAAAACCGCTTCACCTCTCTCATCTGCCGAATAGATTTTCCTATTTCCCAGCCTTGTTCCCGATGTTCTCCTGAGGCACGTGTGTGAAATCCTTAGGAAACAGCACCAGGTGGGGCTCTGTCACATGACCCTGGTGTCACGGAATGTGATGTCAGAAGCAGCCACAGGTGCCAGCCATCCGGTGGGACCAGCCAGAACTGGGGCAGAGGGATGGAACATGCCACCTGCCCCTGGGGACAGTGCTTATCGATGCAGCTCCCTGGGGATCTACACTCTTGAGGATGAATGTGGCCATATCAACGCCAAGCTGATTTTCTTGGTCCCTGCAGCAGCAGAGAAAGTGTCTTAACGTTTTCAATTTTGCCAACAGCGTACTGGGAACACATGGATTTCCCCAAAAGGACATGGGAGGGAAAACAGAAAGACTGGGGACCTGGCATATCTTTGGGAACATTCAGATGGTTCTCAGTGGACTTAGAAATCAGAACAGAGCAAGTAGAAACCAGGTGTGAATTCACATTTAATGCATTTTTCTCAGCGCACAGAGCGTGTCAGCTGCCGTCCGTTCACTAAGGTTCAGTGGATCCTGGAATTTTAGATCTGAAAGAAATGTTAATCATGAAGTCTCTTTATTTTACACATGAGGAAAACTGAGGCAGGGGAGCTGACATGATTTTTTTTTTAGAGATCACAGAGCTAGCGAGAGCCAGAGGCTAGACTGGCACCTTGGAGCCCCTGATTCCTGACCCACAGCCCACCACCCCAGACTCCTTCAGGGTTTATACCCATTTGTAGGTGGGACACTAAAATTCTTAGATAATATGGGAAGTTTGGCTTCAGAGAAGCTTTTAAATGCTCAGCTTACTTTCAATAATGTTCTTAGATTGCTGCCTAAAAGATTAGCATGTTTCCTGTCTATGCTGTGTCTACACAATTAATTCATTTCAACAGCAAAACACCATGGTAGGCCCTACAGGATAGGGTGAACAGAGGCCGTTCTTTTCTTCAGTTGCCAGAGTGCTGGCTGGCCTTGTCAACAAAAAGAGAAAAAAGGGAAAAAAAAGAAAGAAAGAAAAAGAAAATTATAGAGCTGCCCAGGAACAAAAACAAGAGAAAAAAAATAGAAATAAACACATGTGTTAAGAAGTGGTCAATGTGTGTTATTTTTATAATGAACACTCTGAAGAGCAGAACCCTAGTTATTTGTTTTTCTAGCCCTTGCAGATGAAAGGTGCTTAATGAATATTCCGCAGCTGCAGAGGAGGTTAAATGACACCCCGAAGGTCACCCAGCTACTTGACATTAGACCCAGAATGAAAATCCCTTTCTTTGCTCTTTCCACCTCATTCTTATTTTCTCTCCCTTTTCACATTCAGCATGATAATGATACATAGTAGCCTCCCCAATATATTGGTAACAGCACCAGCAGTGCAGAAGCCCAGAGACTGGAAGAAGAAAAACTAAAACACAGGTCTCATGGTTCCTGGTGTATGTGGAATCCCACGCGGTTCCCTCAAGGCAATAGATGCTGTATTTTTGACTCGTGGAGATGTATTTTGCAGGCAGTGTGACACCCTGGGACTGAAATGAGGCTTTTTTAAAATAATCCCTGAGAATTCCATCTTCCTATACCCGAAGCATCTATTTTAGGTCATTAAAAATTAGTTGCTTGTCTGTCTGAGTTCGGTCCCCACGATACTGAGAAAGGCATGCAGCTGGTACTGAAAAAGCAAAGTCAGAACTGCCTCCCTGGGCTTCCTGGTGGCTCAGGGGTAAAGACTCTGCCTGCCAATGCGGGAGACATGGGTTTGATCCCTGGTCTGGGAAGACCCACATGCCATGGAGCAACGAAGCCCATGCATTACAACCATTGGACCTGTGCCCTAGAGGCCAGGAACCACAACTCATGTGCCCGTGTGCTGCAGCTGCTGAAGCCCTCTTGCCCAAGAGCCCACGCTCTGCAAGAAGAGAAACCGCTGCCACGAGGAGCCTGCTCACCGAAACTAGAGAAAAGCCAGTGCAGCAACAGCAACCAAGCACCACCAAAAATAAGTAAAACTATTTTTTTAAAAAACTGCCTCGGTGACTACACATCCCTGTTAAACCAGCAAGACCACATGGCAGACATGCCACAGAGGTTCACCAAGGATGTTGGTGGAAGAGGTGGCTCTGACAGCCAAAAATCGGAAACACCCTAAATAGCCATCCCTTGCAGCACAGATAAAGCCACGGAGGTATGTTCTTTGGGGGGGAATACTACTCAACAGTGAGGACGAACCATCCACACTGCAGGCATCAACCTGGATGAAGCTCGAAAATGCAACAAATGCAAAAAGACAGACACAAAAGCCAGACTTAAATACCATGTCTAAACCCACTTCTATGAAGTACAGAAGCTGACGTAACTAATATAGAGTTGGGTTGGGGGTACTCCCCAGGGGTCAGGGGGAGGGTAGTGATGGGGAAGGGACAGGAGGGGCTCCTGGCAACATTTGTCTTGATCCAGAGGCTGGTTCCCAAAAGTGTGTCCATTTGGGAATATCCCTCACACTGTGTACGGGTGCTGCGCGCCTGGGTGCTTACCTATAGGTGCGCTATTCTTCAATACAACGTTTAGTTTGTAAAAGCCGCCTTCCTCAGGACGGCTGGGGTATCTAAGTGCACGGTCGCTCCCGTCTCACCTCCTGGCCCTCCTTGTCCTTGTCGTTGCAGCAGCTGCAGCAGCCGCACTTACCCCGGCAGCACCCGCAGCAGCAGCAGCGGAATCCGTACCCAGTGCAGCAGGTCGCCCAGTTTCAAGGTGAGGCCGGCGCACGCCTCTGCCATTGTATTCCTTCCAGCGGGGAAGTTAAAGTGAATGTCACCCGGTAACAGTGCCTTGGGAGCTGTGTTTGGTGTCCAAGTAATAGTGAAAATAGTTAAGACCTGATGTACCAACCAGTCAGAATACCAGGCATTAACCTTTCAGCCACTGGGCCCCAGAGACGTCCTGGTGGGCCCAGGGTGGGGTCATGGTGACTTTGGGGCTAGGACTGGAGCAGCTATTCTTTATCAAAGTATAGAAGTATCTCAATATTTTAACAACCAGGGCTTCCCTGGTGGCTCAGATGGTAAAAAATCTGTCTGTAGTGCAAGAGATCCAGGTTCAGTTCCTGGATTGGGAAGATCCCCTGGAGTAAGAAATGGCAGCCCACTCCAGTATTCTTGCCTGGAGAATCCCATGGACAGAGGAGCCTGGAGGGCTACAGACCATGGGGTCGCAAAGTGTTGGACACAACTGAGAGACAAACACTTTGACTTTCCAAAGACATCCAGGTGCCTGTTGACCCAGTAGCAGCCTTGTTGGTATCTAGATCACATCTCACTGACCACAGTGGGGAAAATCCTGTGTCACATTTTTCTTACTAATCCTAGCAGGTCTGCTGACCAAAGCCCTAACTTCCAGCAACTGCAGTGGAGGAATCTAGCCTTGAGCAACCACTAATCGCTGAACATAGAAGACAAACAGGGACTTGAGCTTGATTGGACGGCCTTGATCCTGCTGCCCTTTGCACAAATCCTGAAGCATGGCCCCAGGAGGGATGGCGGCACTGTCCGGGGTTGCCGTTCCTCTGTAGATTGCTGTTGTTCGGTCGCTAAGTCCTGTCTGACTCTCTGCAACCCCATGAATTGCAGCACGCCAGGCTTCCCAGTCCTTCACCATCTACGGGAGTTTGATCAAACTCATATCCATAGAGTCAGTGATGCTATGTAATCTTCTCATCCTCTGTTACCTCCTTCTCCTCCTGCCTTCAGTCTTTCCCAGCATCAGGATCTTTTCTAATGAGTTGTCAGCTCTTTGAAACAGGTGGCCAAAGTATTGGAGCTTCAGCATCAGTCCTTCCAATGAATATCCAGGGTTGATTTCCTTTAGGATGGACTGATTTGATCTCTTTGCTGTCCAAGGGACTCTTAAGCATGTTCTCCAGCACCACAGATTGGTTGCCTCAAATATCAATCCTTTCTATCTCCAACAGAGGGAACCCCTCTTCATCTTATATGATGGTGGAGAATGAGTCTGAGGACCCTCCCCAGTCTCATCCATAGGAGTTTCCAGGGGGCCACAGGAGTCATGAAGCAGCAGAAATCCTAATTCCTGTCCTCTATCCTCTTGGAGGACCTAGATCAATGCATCCTCACTTCTCAAATGTTACCTCTCAGTTTGACAATCTGCCAGAAGCCAGGAAGTCCCTTGCACAGAAGTATGCATATATAGTAAATAAATACAAACTTTATGGATCACTTACAAGAGCTACCCTTTTCCATAGACTGTGGGTGGAAAATTTATGATCTGGGGTAGCATTTTTCATTCTTCGGGTTGCAACACCCAAGTAGTTTGTGTCTGACTCTTTGTGACCCCATGGACTGCAGCCCACCCAGGCTCCTCTGTCCATGGGGATTCTCTAGGCAAGAATACTGGAGTCAGTTGTCATGCGCTCCTCCAAGGGATCTTACCAACCCAGGGATCAAACCCAGGTCTCCTGCATTGCAGGTGGATTCTTTACCGTCTGAGCTAACAGGAAAGCCCATTGAAGATAATTTAGTGGGCCACAACTAGCATTTTTAAAATGAAATAATAGGAAAAAAAAGATCAAAGTGTATCAGCAGCTTTTGTTTCTGTCCCGAGCCCACGTGTTTGAGTACTGTGAGCTGTGGTTCAGAGTCTGAAAGCCGCTGGTGTTCACAGCCAGATCTTCCTGAGGATAGCCTGTGGACCCCCTGGGGCTTGAGCAGCTACCACCCTTAAATCTGTGGGACAGTTATATCACTTCAGATCCTTCTGGGCCCCACACAGGGAAGGACAAAGGGAATTGGGCTGTCCATGAAAGTTCTGTGTAGTAAATTAGTGCCAGTATTCTTTGAAGAATTCTATTTTTCACTTGGCCATGGGTGCAGAAGAGTGGGAAATAGTTACTGTTCCAAGCATGGTTTTCATTGCATACACCAAGCCCTCCTTTTATACCTGTAGTTCTCAGACTTGAGCCTGCATCAGGTCACCAGCGGAACTGGTTCAAAACATAAATGGCCCCCTCTCACTCCCAGAGTCTCTGATTCAGCAGATCTGGAGCCAGATCTGTATTTGCATCTGTAACAAGTTCCCCAGAGATGCTGCTGCTGTTGCTTCTGGCCCAGGGGCCACACTTTGGGAACTGGTGCTTTATATTATGAACTAATTGAAACCATTAAATCTGATAAACCTGGCACCATGTCCTTTGAGTTTTCTAGATTCATACTCATTATTTTTTAGAATAAAAAGACCCACCAAAATTTAATAACTCCTCTATGAGTTATTCTAGATGGCTTGGCTCCAATTTAAAAGTTCTACTCTGAACTTTTCTAAAGCCCCAAATTACAGGCAGTCCACCTAAAAATTTCATACACTTAAGCTGAACAACCAGTTATATTTGAGGGTTCCTGAGCTGATTGATATGATTTTTTTTTTTACTCTTTTCAGTATTTGACCAACATCCTAGATAGCATAATGTTATGTACCTGAGAAGATAGCAAATTGATAGATAAGAAATTTTGTCGTTGGACACAGGTTCTGTTCAAATTAACTTGTCTGAGACCTACAGGTCTGCCCACCACTATACTTTTCAAAGGTTTTAAAGATGATCTTTCGCTTACTGAGTTCTGTGCCTCTGGGCAGTGTTACATGCCTACGGGGAAGTGCTTATTTTTTATAACTATAAACTTCCTGTGAGTGAAAATAAAACATAGATCCTTTTCGGGAAAAAATTGCATGTTACTGTCTCTTTTTGAATATGGAAATTTTTCTTTGACATTTTGATGTTAACCGATAGACAAGAAAATTAATTTGACTATAATGTCTTGCAGTAACACCTATTTTAGACAAAAATTTGAAGAAAGTATGTTGTTTGACACATGCAGTAATCTTATTCACAAAATTATCCCAGACAAAACCTAATCCTTCAACATATTAATTCTAAAGATACAACAAAAATATCCAGAATACAAAAGTCCTTTCATCTGTTTCCAGCAGCCTGTTTATGTAATTTGGGTCTGTTCAATCAATGAGTCAGCAATATTTTTCCCTTAAATTTTTTTATAAGCAACCCAATCACCCATTTCACCCCAGTTGATCAGACTGGCTGTGCAGTTGATACAAATTTAGTCATTAAGGTCACAAGACTTCATAACAAGATCGCAAGCTGCAATATATGCTACCATCCAGTGTTTAATTAGGAACTTTTTAATATCTTTATTATATCTAAATCCACTTTAGCTATCATTAAGCTCAAAACAAAAGATTGAAATGCTTCTAGGGATCTCCCGCAGATCTTTCTGGTTTCTTCACAGTAACCATTTCATTTTTCAATGCAGCCTGATACTGACCTCAAGCCACAAAAACTTAAGTCATAACCAAATTTCCCATAATTTTCTTTCTTGAAAGAAAATATGGAGACATGGTCGCTGCCCAGAAACCAATAACCCCATCAGAAAGACAAGAGACACACTTCTCTTATCTGCCACGGTGCCAGGATTAACAAGGTTACACACTATTCTCATCTGATTTCTCATCCCACTCCCAAGAATGATCAAATTTGCTTATAATATTGATTGGCTCCCATGCTGCACCTTTTTTTAAATGTCCAGGAAAAAACTATTTTTCTTTTTTTCATAGACCTCATCCTTAGCAGAGAGACAGAAAAATCTATTTTCGTGCACCTCCTAGCCCTTGAACATTGACTGGCCTTCTAGAGGTGACATTTTTATTCTCTTGGCTGGTTTAGAAATTTCCTGGAAACGTGTAAAGAAGGACTCACTCAAACGTCAAATAGAGTTGAATGACTGGACGTTGGTACTCTGGTCAGCTTCTAAGCAGCATCATTGAAACTGCCTTAGTGGTCATTGCTGATTTGAAGGTGTGGCCTTTGCATCAGTGCATCAAGTTCATTGCCAGGTAACAAGTAGGAGGATGACTTCTTTCTCTAATTCAGGAAGCTGGCCAGTTCGCACTGACATGTTATGATTCAGAGAATCTGGAGCATGTGGAAATCTACAGAGGGGACCAAACAATGTCCCATCTGTCAAAATAGCTTCTTAGCCAAAGCAGGGGCCTTTAACCTCTCAAATCCTGCTCAAATCTTCAGGGAAATTAGTCTAATGGTCTTTATTGATAGTATTCTCTACTGAGCCATATTCCACATCACAAATAGGATGTGCAAAGTGAGCCGCCATTTCTTCTTAATTTAGCTTGGGAGGTGAATTTCCTCTCACCTCCAAAAGATGCTGTCTTATTGGTTGAGGATCATATAAAGAAGTGGTGGTTTAGTCACTAAGTCATGTCCGACTCTTTCAACCTCATGGACTGTAGCCCGCCAGGCTCCTCTGTCCATGGGATTCTCCAGGCAAGAATACTGGAGTGGGTTGCCATTTCCTTCTCCAGGAGATCTTCCCGACCCACGAATGGAACCCAGGTCTCCTACATTGCAGGCAGGTTCTCTACCGATTGAGCTATGAGGGAAAGAAACAATTGTTTCTGTAATAGGAGCAAAAATAATATCAGGGTATATCAAATAGAAAAGTCAACTACTGTGTGATCCCAATTTTCATGTGTATTTTTATATGTTAAGGTAAGTTAGCAGTAGTCATCTCTGGATGGTGGGAATTTGGGTGACTTTCATTTTCATTTCTGTGCTTTCCCTATTTTCCAAAATTTTCAAAATCAGTGTGTTATAGTAAGAAAAATAATCATCTCTCTTTCTTTAAAGGATTTATTATCAGAGTAGATCCTTTCATCTATTAATCAAAGCATTTTTGTCATTCCCAAAGTCCAGCTACGTGTTACTGTGCACCGCTTGTGGAGATGAGTGAAGAGGTGTGTCCTTTTTTCTCTGCAGGGTCTCCCCAGGATATAGCGGCTGTGAGGAGCCAGGCCGCCCTCCAGAGCATGCGAACTTCAAGGCTGATGGCACAGAACGCAGGCATGATGGGAATGGGACCCTCCCAGAATCCAGGGACAATGGCCACCGCGGCTGCCCAGTCTGAGATGGGACTGGCCCCTTACAGCAACCCAGCTACCAGCCAACCGGGAATGTACAACATGAGCACAGGCATGACCCAAGTGTTGCAGCACCCAAACCAAAGCGGTATGAGTATCACACACAGCCAAGCCCAGGGGCCGCGGCAGCCCACCTCGGGGCAAGGGGTTGGGATGGTGAGTGGGTTTGGTCAGGGCATGCTGGTGAACTCGCCCATGACCCAGCAGCGCCAGCAGATGAAGGGGCCGGTCGGCCAGGCCTTGCCCAGGCCCCAGGGCCCGCCGAGGCTGCAGAGCATCATGGGAACGGTCCAGCAGGGAAGCCAGAGCTGGCAGCAGAGAGGCTTACAGGGGATGCCTGGGAGGACTAGTGGAGAGTTAGCATCATTCAACAATGGCGCCAGCTACCCACTGCAAGCTGGCCAACCACGGCTGACCAAGCAGCACTTCCCCCAGGGACTGAGCCAGGTGGTGGATGCGAACCCTGGCGGGGTGAGAACGCTCAACCCGGCTGCCATGGGTCGGCAGATGATGCCACCACTGCCGGGGCAGCAAGGCACCGGCCAGGCCAGGCCCATGGTCATGTCAGGCCTGAACCAGGGTGTTCCTGGCATGCCAGCCTTCAGCCAGCCCCCGGCACAGCAGCCGATGGCCAGCGCCAGCTTTGCCTCCAGCAGCCAGAGCCAAGCCTATGAGCGGAACCCCCCTCAGGACATGTCGTACAATTACAGTGGTGACACGGCTGGGGCGTCCTTCCCCGGCCTCTCGGACGGTGCCGACCTTGTGGACTCCATCATCAAAGGTGGACCGGGGGACGAGTGGATGCAGGAGCTCGATGAATTGTTTGGAAACCCCTAGTCAGGAGCGGCCCTGGCCACCACAATTCCAGTGGTTTAAAGCTCCAACCGTGAAAAAGAAACAGGATGTCACCACATCCTTGTTTTTTTGTGTTGTTTTTTTGACCCACGTGATCTGAGCAAAGCTGCAGCCAGCTGACTGTGGAAGATCCAGGCCGTCAATCCACAGCCCCGCCGGGCCCCGTTTCACCTGATTTTCATACAGCAATGGAGACAGACGCCCTGCGGACCCTGCTGCGAGAGAGGGGGACACACCAGAGGTGGGCAGGGAAGATGATTCCGGAGCCCTCAGCTTGGCACTCCCTGTGATCACCCAGCCCAGCAAGAGTCGCTGCAGCCAAGACAGACTGCTGCCCCACGTGAGGTTGCCGTCAGAGCCTCCTGGCCTTGGCCGGGGTCTACAGCTTTGGAGACCCAGAGAGGAGAGAGCCTGGGGCCGAGAGTCCCACGGAAGCCCCTGGGTTGTGGCGCAAGCCAAGAGCACAGGTCAGATACGCGCTAAACTCTGGCTGCAGAGGTATCAGCCTTCAAGACACGCTACTGGGCTTGGAGGGAAGGTACAAAGAACAGTGAGATGTCACAGAAGACAGGAGACCCTACAGCCTGTATCCTGCTCATGATGGCCTGCAGGAATCTTAGAGCTTGGAGAAGGGTCCTGGCAGTCCTGGGCGGGCAGCCCTCTGCTGATGACTGTGGTGGCTATTACTCCGGGGAGTTGGCCTGGAGCTTCCTGGGGGCCCGGTATGACCCGATACATCTCAGCGGGTCCTTCTACTTCCGGAGGCCGAGGATGAGGAGGCCCAGGGTGGACGCTGTGTGTCTTGTCAGTGCAGCCGCCTTCCCCCGAGCTGGTCCCTGCCCTCATTCCTCTTCACCTACACCCCAGCCTGCCTGTGCTGGTCCTTGCAGACTATCCAAGAAGAAATGAAGCTTTTTGTCTTTAGGGAGCCTGGGTGGAGGGAAAATAAGAGCAAGAAGAACTTAGACAATGCCTGAAATGCAAAGGCCACACTGGAGTTTTTCTTTCTCTGCCTGGAACTGAGCGGGTTGCTCTGCTGCTCGGTGGTGGGTTTCCATGAGCTGCATCTGATGTTTCTGGGACACTAGGGAGGACCAGCCTGGACATCACCAGCTCTGGTTCCCTTTGGGAAAATCCCAGGGGTGATGCTCTTAAAGCAGCCTGACCCTTCATCCCTGCTCATCAGAAAGACAAATCTCAAGCCCCGAAAGCTGAGGAACTGAAAAACCCATTGCTCCACTTCACACATTTTGATAATGAAAAGAGGGAAGGTATGGTTCCTTTCCTTGAGCAAAGCGATCCCCTCTTGAAGTTCTGTACAGTTGTTCTTTGTGTAATTCACGCAGATCTGTCCTAAGTGAAGTCTGTTGGAAGGGATCCACAACCTCTGCTGCTGGAGGGCTGGTCTCATCTGCCCTCCCCTCCCCTCCCACTGGCCTGTTTCGGAGGCCACGGGACGTAGTTCTTGTCCTGAGTGCATGAGCGTGGCATAAGCATTTCTCCTGCCATCCCTTCCCTCCATGTCCAAAGGCAGGCTTGCTTCTGTGCACTCACATGCCACTTGCCACACCAGAGCCCCTGCCCAGCCTGGGGAGTCACACTGGGGCCAGGTCCTGGGACTGAAGCGGGTAAAAATGAAGCGCTGGGACAGAGGATGTAGAGAGGCAGCAGGCAGGCAAACACTGCCCGGGGCCTGCTCACCAAGTACCAAGGTCACAGCTCTCCTCGGCAAGGGGCAGCCTGGAGACCAGAGCGGGCCACGTGGGCGAGGACCCAGGTCGGGGCTGTGGTCCCTGGGGGAAGAGGTGGTGGCGGGCTGACCATGAACTCCCTGCTTGGGGAGGGCCACCGCCAGGGCAGCTCTCGAATGGAAGCAGATGAAAACCAAAACCAAACAAGAGAAAGTGAAGAAACGAGAAGACACAGAAATATATAGTTACCTTTTTCTGAAAGGTACAGGAAATAAATATATAAGCAATGATGAGGAACTGGAGGTGGCTGATGGAGGGGGGGCGAGGGGGCCTCCATTCTCCCTTAAAAGCTTCCTCCGAATGCTCAGTACTGGGACCAACTACATAGAGAGGTAGATTTTAATAAGGTGGCTTCGTTTTGTTTTTTGTTTTCACTACGGTGCTGATGTATATGTAATGTCTAAAAAAAAAGTTATTTGTAAATAAGTTTTTACAATACTACAAATATCACTGGGTCTACTATCTGTAAAAAATATACATATAAATATATATATACTGTTTGTTTAAAATAGAGTATTTTTATTTCATTCCTTAACTCATCATCCCAGCAGTGGTATTGCACTTCAGATGATATTGAATTACTAATTTGTACTGTATGATCTATGGCAACTTCCTCCATTTGATTCAGATTTTTCTAGTTTTCTGGTTTTACTTTGTACATTGAGCATTGCTTCTTTCCTTTTGAGAAATGTACAGAACTTGGAAATGTAGAAATGAAGTGATGTTGGCATACCACTTTTAAAGAAAAAAAAAAATAAAAGATCGTTATCTGAACCAATCCAAAGTTTAGTTTATTTTAGGGAATTCCCTGGCAGGCCAGTGGTTAGGACTTTGATTGCCAAGAGGCACAGGTTTCAGTCCCTGGTTGGAGAACTAAGATCCCACAAGCCTCACAGCATGGCCAAAGGAAAACAAACAGAAACATCACTTAAAAAAAAAAAAGTATCTTTTAGGACTGGCACAGGCGCTCCAGCCTTAATTAAGCAGATAAACGTTTTATGCCTGGGTTTTAATTGATTAACTGCAGTTCTTGTCTCGAAGTTTTGATATCATTATTTAAACATTTAAGTAACAGTGGAGATCAATCAATCATCCCCAGCCTTTTTAATTCCAATACACTGTTAAAACATTCCAAATTTGCTCTCCAGGGGAATGTGGCAAAAGTAAGAGAGTCACCTATGAAAGGAGTATACTGGATCCATCCAGGATTCAGAGCCATGATAGTTCAGCTTCTACCTGGTTCACTCAGGGAACTTGGAAAATGGATCGTACACGTTTCATTTGAGAAGGAAGAAAACTCAAGGAATATATTAGGTGGGAGAGTAACAGTAGGCCTTGCCCCACTTTAATGGACACTGTAGTTACACACACGCGCGCGCGCACACACACACACACCATGGGTGCCTTACCTCCCAGCTGCGGCTCTTTAGAGGGCGGTCTCCCGCCAGAGCCCGGCTCAGCCAGCAGCTGAGGTCCACAGGGTTGAACGTGCTTAGACGTTTACATCCCTCCAGACTCACTGAGCCAATGGCCTGCTGGTGCAGGAGCGTGAAAGCCCAGTTAACTTGCCCGGACAAACCCTGAGGCAAAATTTCTGTCCCGAGCTCCCCTGCAGGAGCTGGCAGAGGTTGGGACTTCGCCAGAAGGTGCTCCCTTGCTGGGCTTCCTGCCTTTTTCTGCCCTGTTCCCCTCACCCCAACTCCCTCAGCTTCCCCTTCCTGGGAGCCCTTTGTTAACAAATCACTCACATGTGAATCCACTCCACTTCTAGAAGACCTGACCTAAGGCTTTCCATCAGACTTTGAAAGGCATGGTAAAAGAGCACATGTCAAAACTGTCTGGATGAAGCAAAAGAGGCCACAAGAACAGAACAAGGTCATCATCAAAAATAGATCCAAACCAAAGGTGAGTTTTAATACATACAAACCAAGAGAAGGAATGAACTTGACTATGGAAGAAGAGTCCCTTCCATGGGTAGGGACTGAACCCTACCCGCGGTGGGCTGTGGTTCCAGACCAGCTGACAAATAAGAGCATGGAGGACAAAACTGTGTGACACTGGGCCTTGTCCCAGTAATATAGACTTAGTGACTTGTGGTCAAAAATCAACTGATTTGGGGGTGGGGATGGAAAGGCTGACAGCAGAATAAATCATGAAGCCTGAGAAGGGTTGAGTACTCCTTGTCTGGGTTAGTTAAAACCACATGTTTTTACTTACTGCCCTGGATGGATGGAATACCTTTCTCCTTTAAAATGATTTCTTATTTGTACTCATGTTGACCTTTATAAATTCTCGGTACAGCAAGTGTGTAACAGGGGAAGAAGGAGGGAGAGAATAAACATTTTTCCAAGAAGTCACTGGGCATCTGCCCCCGTGAGGAAGTATTTTACTGCTGAAAGTTAAGGAACATTCAGAAGCATTAGAGGAGCTATTTCTGCCTTTAATCCATCTTTTCAAGGAAGGGTCTATTAATATCTAGAGAAATGGGGTTAAAGAAAACAAAGACTTGATGTTTTTCCTTATAATGACATTTTAGCCACACCTCATTGTCCACCAATCCTGCAAAGAAAAGAAGGGGAGGAAAAATACCGTGGGAGAGAGCAGGGCTACTTGTTTGTGTAAATAGTCCTTTATCTAACTTCTTTGTAAGTTGTAAGGACATTAGATTTCACGCTGCTGTCCTCTGGACAAGTGACCACAGACACGTGTCTCATTTCATAACAAGCAGAGGTAATTATGGCATCACTCACACACTTGGGGCTTCCCAGGTGGTGCTCGTGGTCAAGAACCTGCCAGCCAATGCAGGAGACATAAGAGACACGGGTTTGATCCCTGGGTTGGGAAGATCCCTTGGAGGAAAGCATGGCAACCCACTCTGGTATTATTCGCTGAAGAATCCCATGGACAGAGGAGCCTGGTGGGCTACAGTCCACAGGGTCCCACAGAATCCGACATGACTGAAGTGACTTAGCCCACAGCACTCACACACTTGGGCCATATCCAGGACAGCTGCCGACCGCAACTTACGCTATGGCTCTGTTCCTAACACTGATCCCAAGTCAAGCATACAGCACTCAACATTAAAAAAAAGATCTACAGAGCTACCAAGAACCTGACTTTAGCTTTTAACTTTGCTTCAGAATTTTTAACTTTTCTGTTATGAACCTTTTCCAACAGGCAAAAAAATAGAATAATGCAATGAAGAGCTATACACTTAGCAACTCAATTTGATACTTATTAACACCTCGTCATATATGCTTCACATATGTATTTTGTGTAACTATTTCAAACGAAGCTATACATAACCAGTCACTTCACCCCACAATCTCCCAGCATACAATGCCAAAGAATTAGGGCATTTTCTTCCCTAGCCATAACAACATTATAGCACTGAAGACATGATTCCCTAATACTGAATTCTTATTCCTTATTCAAATTGTCCCAAATGTCTCCCATAGCTATTTTTTTTTTCTAACTAGGCTTTGATCAAGGACCCCACATCACCATTTGGGTTTTATGCCTTTGAAGGCTCTATTAATAGAGGAAAGTTCTTCTCCCTTTGTTTATAATATTGACTTTTTGAGGCAAGGAATCTGATTTCTAAAAATATAATCAAAAAACAAAACAAAACAGGGACTTCCCTAGCAGTCCAGTGGTTAAGATTCTGCTCTTCCAATGCAGAGGGCACAGGTTCGATCCCTGGTTGGGGAACTAAGATCCCACATGCACCACACAGCAAAAAACAAAAGGAAATAAAATCAGTCAACTTACTAATACACAAAAAATATGTATGTCAAACATATCAGAAACTCACATCTCTCTGGCCAGCACATTTACTCCCTGCAGCCAAATTTATACGAATTAAAATCATCAAGAGGTTGCCTTGGTGACAACAGAATTAGAACAAAGGGAATAAGTTCTATAGTTCAGATACTATAAAGATACAAAGTTTGATATACTGGTGGGCTGGTCTTCATTTTCCACATGTGTGGTTTAACCAAACTGTGTGTGTGTGTCTGTGTGTGTGTGTGTTTTCAGTTTACATATTTAAACAGTTCCAATTTAAATGCAAAATTCAAAGTGTTTACAAAACCTGGAGAGTAAGATGTGGAAAAGTTGTGGGTTTTTTCTCACTTCCAAACGACATGAGTCTGCAGAAATTGTGCTTTCAGGTCAAAAATTTGCTCTCTCTCTTCCTTTATTGTCTTCAATGCACAATTAAAATGTCACAATACAAGTCACTATAAATGATCAGAACACTAAAAAGTAAAAAGACCATAGAATCATGGCATTGTAAGATATCAGTCCCATTTTACCCGAGGGAAAAAACTGAGGCAGAGAGCTACCAGGGCTTTGGTAGGATAGCCGGCGAGTAGTGGAACAGGGTTAGCGTTGACTGGCTCTGGGGTCTTCACGTCTTGGCTACACGACCTCCACTGCAAGCTGCCTTAGCCAGAGTCAGAGAGCTAGTGATCCCAGGCTGATGGTTCTCAACGTGCTCTGGGCTACTCACACTGTCCTCTGGGATGCAAGAGGTGGTCATGTCTTCTGCCCACTATTCTGGAAACGCTAGTGTTCTAATGCCTTTATTTTTCTCTATTACTCATAGTCTCTGTAACTGCCTTTGTACCCATATACCAAAAAAGTCCTAATAAAAAGCTGCTTGAAGATTCAGGCTGTCACTTTCTTTAGAAAAATTACAGAGAGTTCTCCTGATACTAAAAAAGTGTTATATATGCTCATAATTCTATTTCCCTACGGTTCCTGAAGACTCATGCCCATTTTACAGATGAGGAAAGTGAAGGTGATCAGTCTTGTGCCAGACCATGACTGCACATCAGGGTCCAAGACTCATGGACCTCTGCAGCAGGCCCCCAGCCCCGCAGGACAGAGGATGGGCAGTGGAACCCAGCCTAGGTTCTCCGGCCATGACCATGATCTCTCTTTCCCTATCCAGGGGCAAGGTATTCCCCAGGCACTCATCTCTGGATGGTTTCTTGAAAATGACAGATTTTTTTTTTTTCTTTTTAACTTTGTAAAGTCCGTTTTCACAGCCAGCTGTGTTCTGTGCTATTAGTTCATGACTCTCTTCTCTGTCTACTTTATGTGTTTGCTGACTTCCTCCACCATCTGTGGCATTCCTGCAACCAATGAAGTGGGCTCAGAGCCTTTTCAGCACCTGTCTGTAACTCCCCATCACGAGAGAAGCAGTCTTAGAGGCAAGTGATAGTGGTGGTCCATGGAAAGCCCCAGACACAGACAGGTCAGGTTGCTTTCTGCCCACATGAGCAGCCATGACTTCAGCATGTGCTTCTAAAACCAGGGCTCAGCACACATCCACTGATGTTAGGATACTTCCCCTCAGAGCATATTTTAGGAAATCTAAAAGGTATGTTTCTATAAAGCCATTTCAAATAAGAGAGAGAATTTTATTTCTTTTAATGGAACAAGTGGCACCATCTAACCTTGAGAGTGGAAACATCTATAAGCATTTGCACAAAGGAAGGAGAAATGTTAGAAGTGCCTCAGTTTCTTGGCAATATCGATGTCCAGGTATTCATCCAGAAAGCTGTTCAAAATCCCCACGGCACCTAGGACAGTCAACAAGGCCAAAACCCCCAGACTCAGCCGGAAACCAGTGATCCTGTGGGCAGATAAGAGAGAGACAAAGGTGATGAATAAACAGGGTTACAGGGAGGAAGCTGGGGAGCCCAGAGCAGACCTCGCCTATGAACACTGCCCAGAACTTCTATGCTGTTGCCATTTGAACATTTTGATTCATCAAATAAATTAAAGAAGATGCCTAGCTCCTTTGAACATTCAAAGGATTATCAAGGCTGGGCAGGATTATTTCCTTGGTGACTTTTGGGAGATAATGCAAAATGTTGGCAAGGATTTAAAGTGCAATGGTCAAAGAGTGCACACTTAGAGCACAGTTTTATGCCTTCAGTTTTCTGCCTCACAGCTAAGTGTGTAGGCCTTGGTGAGATCTGGCCGTGGGTAGGCAACATACATCATTTTTGTCATCACAGCCATCAGTGCTATACTACAGGGACAGGAAGCTAATATAGACCATCCTGCTACTTTCTGTCTAAATATACAATTCTTGGGTGCTCCTTACCTTTTTTTAGCAGCTTCTGCATATCCCCAGAAATACTGGTGACGGGAATAGATGTACACCAGACCCAGACAAGTAGCAAAAGCTAGAGAGAGAAAAAAAAAAGCAAAGACATAGAACATGATGGCAGACTCTCAAAAAGTGGTATGCAAACTGAGAAAACACTCACAAAACATGTATCTGACAAAAGACTTGTGTGTAGAATCTATAGAGAACTCAGACAATTCAATAATGAAAGGAAAACAATTTTTTAATGGGTAAAATACTTGAATAGAAAATTCACATAGCAATATAAGCAAGTGTACCAATAAGCATGTGAAAAATTTTTCAACATTATTCAACATCATTTGATATCAGCAAAACTGCAATTTAAAACCACAGTGAGGGGACTTCTCTGGTGGTCCAGTGGTTAAGACTCCATGCTCCCAATACAAGGGGCCGGTGTTTGATCCCTGCTCAAGAACTAGATCCTGCATGCTGCAACTAAGACCCAATGCAGCCAAAGAAATTAAAAAAAAAAAAATGTTCCCACTCATTTAAAAATAAAAATAAAGCCATAACGAAATGATACCACTGTACACCTACCAGGATGGCAAAATTTTTAGAAGACTGACAGTACCAATGTTGGAGATGTTGGAATCCTCATACATTATTGGTGGGAATACAAAACAGTTCGGCCTCTTGGGGAAAAGATCTGGTAGTTTCTTAAAACACCAAACGTTACTTTTTGACCCAGCAAGTCCTTCCTTTCCTGTGTATTTACCCAAGAGAAATAAAAGCACGTATCCATAAAAAGACCTGTTCAGAATAATCACTGCAGCTTTATTCATAACAGCCCAACACTGGAAACAGCTGGGAATCCATCCCCAGGAGAATGGATAAGCGAACTGTGATAACCATGCAATACGGAACCCCACTGTCGATGAAAAGAAATAGAAAACTTGCAACAGCATGGTGAATCTCAAAAACATTTTGCTGAGTGAATGAAGCCTTATATAAGAGTACATACTATATGATTCCAATTATGGAAAGTTCTAAAATAGGCAAAACTAAACTATGATGAAAAACATCAGAGCACTGTTTGCCTCTGGGCAAGGGACAGGGAAGAACCTGAGAAGACTTCCTGAGTGGTAGTCATGTTCCACATCTTGATAGGGATCTGAGTGACACAGGTTTATACATTTGTCAAAACTCATTAAATGGTGCCCTTGAGATTTGTGCATTTAACTAAATACAAATTTTACCTAAAAGAAATGTGAAATGCAGGGTGATGGTCTGCCATCTTGTCCAATGGAAAAAAAAATCTTTCTTGTACTAGGGACCCTCTCTTTTCCTCAGCAAGTCACAGATGCAAATTGCCAGAGTCCTCTTGAAAAGACTAGAAGTCTGTTTGTGGGACTCTGACATGATGGATAAAATTAAATTCATAATTTTATTAGGTCACAAACTTTTTTTTTTTTTTGGTTTCTACTACATACCAAGTATCCTTATACTAAGGGTTGAGGTTAGAAGTAAAAAAGACACAAGCTCCCTGCCCTTATGGGTTCATCAGCAAAGACAGAGGAAAATGAGAAGAAAAGTACAGACGAACATGCTGTGAAGAAAACAAAGGGGGATGGGCCAGGGTGAGCTGGGGGGCCCCACCTTTAGGAAGGGGTCAGGGAAGGCCCCTCTGAGGGGTGATGTTTGTGCTGGGCCCTGAAGGATGAGAAGGAGTGGGTCCGGCAAAGAGCTGGAGGAGAAGGGCTGGCAGGGCCACCTGGCCTCTGAGGAAGGGGAGAGATCCTGAGCACACCATGGTTCTCGAAACTCCCTTTCTAAGCAACTACTCCCACAAAGTCAATGAGAACTGGTCAAGGAATTAATAGGCCACCTAACTCTGGATGAGAAAGAATGAAAATTACAACGAGATACCCAAGACACCCCTCCCTGACAGGCAGTCAGCCTTATTCAGCTCACCACAGTGAAATCCAAAGGGTCAAATGGCACAGGCCGGGTGCCATTACCAAAAGGCTCGTATTAGTTGTCAATGTGCTCTCACCTGACAAGAAACTACCCTTCTTGCCCTTAAGGGATTTAAAAAAAAAAAAAAAGTGAATTGGAATAGAGTTAAGTCTTTCTCTGAAAGATATTTTATCTGAAATTTCTCAGTTGACAGTAAAAAAATTACAAGAGGGGAGGTGACAGGGTTGCCTTTGGGAAGCAGTTGAATTTTGGTTGATTTAAATCTTAGCAATCAAATGTCAAACACAAATGAGGCCATGAGAGTTATCAGAAAGAAGAGAGATTGAATTTCTCCAAAAAGGTAGTTGGTGTTAATCTGACCTATGAAAGGGCTAGGCAGAGTTTCAGTAAAGCCCTCAGCTCCTCAAAGTTCCCCCATTCAAATAGAAAACAGATATTTACAAAGTTTCTAAATCCAGTAGACCACATTCTTGGAAACTCCTAAGAAAAAGCACATGGGTTGTTGGTTAAATACCTATGAAACCTGCTCTGAACTTGAAAGCTAATTTTCTCCTAAACTGGTGAAAGCTAAGTTGGACAAAAGACTTAACCACTCTGTACTTCAGTTTCCTCACCTATAAAGCAGAAATTATGGAACCTACCTCATAAGAAGGTTTTTAATCCTGTAAGTGCTGCATATGAGATAATATATGTGTGACACTTAAAAACAAAGCTTGGCAGGGACTTCCTTGGTGATTCAGTGGTTAAGAATGTGCCTTCCAATGCAGGGAACATGGGTTCGATTCCCGGGGAACTAAGATTCCACATACATCAAGGCTTCTGAGCCTGCATGACGCAACTACTAAAGCCCGCAACTACTCAAGAGCCTGTGCTCCACAACAAGAGAAGCCAACGTGCCACAACTAGAGAGGAGCCCCCACATGCCACAACTGAGGCCCAGAGCAGCCAATTAGTTTAAAAAAAAAAAAAAACAGTACCTGGCCTGAAGTAAATACTCAATAAAAATTAGCTACAATAACTAGGGTGAACTGTTAATTCTGTGTTCTGTTCCTACAGATAAATTAGAATTTATAGAGTGTTAGACTTGAAGACAAAATCACATGTCATTTTCATTCTGGAATCCCCCACATCTGGTTTGTTCCAAGTTTTTATAAAAAAGAAAATCACTGAATTAAACTGAAATGAAGCCAGAGTTAGCCTATCTGTAGCACACTGCTCTTTGAGGCAAACGGACAGTGCTTCTTTTGCTTAAAACAATTTCCAGGACCGGTAGATGTGTAGGTGAATATCTGTTACTTAATGGCTGTAAGGATCACAGTTGTCATGAGGACAGAGTTGTCTTTTAAATTTACCTTGGTTGAAATACCATCCAGCCATCCACAATGTGATTATGAATATTGGATAAAACTCCACACAGTTTTGCCTGCAGGTAAAAAATAAAGATGCAGGTTATTCTATGAGAAAACTATACACCAAAGCAGTGATTTTCACCTAGAGGTAAATGTCCAGCCTCTTCTTACAAAAATAATACAAGAATTAACCTAAAGAGCATAAGTGTCCTTATAGGTAAAATCAGTCTTTCAAATGAAAGTGTGAGTCGCTTAGTTGTATCCGATTCTTTGAAACCCATGGACTGTAGCCCGCCAGGCTCCTCTGTCCGTGGAATTCTCCAGACAAGAATACTGGAGTGGGTAGCCATTCCCTTCTCCAGGGGATCTTCCTGACCCAGGGATCAGACCCAGCTCTCCCACATCACCAGCAGATTCTTTACCATCTGCACCTCTAGTCTTTCAAGGTGAGACTCAAACATTTTTCAAACCTCAGAGCAGGGCCAAGAATCAGTCTTCTACCTGTAAGTTGCCAGTAGTAGAAACGAATTATAGCTTTTCTGAAAGACAGGCCTAGAGATGGTTCCAATTCTGAGCCTAAAGATCATTCTGTATCTTATCTAAATAACCCAGTAAATAGCTCATTTGTATTAAATGGATTTCTTGCCCAGAATTCTCTTGCATCCCGTGCCTTCCATTTGAGTTGCTCATTGTACTAAATAGTTTTCAAAGAAATCCCCTAAAACCTCCTGAAACGAATGAAGCATATTTCATTCCCATTTTATGGAGGAAAAAACTAAAGACTGAGAACCCAAGCTGACGACGCCTCCCAGAGAATCAGAGGAAGTCTGTGTCATCTCCAGACCCCAAAGCTCTGTCCTAATGTCAAGTTAAATTGCTTCTATTCATAGAAGACTTGGGTGGAAATTTTGATACTATTTTAAGCAAAAGGCAATCATTATCTGGAACTATAATTAATTCATCTGCACCTAGCAAAAGGAAAAAAGATGAATTATATTCATCTTCCTTCCTGTGCTATGCCCCCAAGTGATCTTGGTTAGGTTGGCTGAGCTCTATGCTGACAATACCACAACGAGGTAAAAGAAAGCTTTAATGTAATGTGTAATAAGGTCTTGAGTCGATCCTGGAGGAAGAGTGATAGACGACAGGATTAGAAATGATCCTACATCCTTCCTGTAAGGAAGCTTTAAGCTTTAAGTCTTAAAGCTTGAGTATGTAAGGTTATAAGGCAAATGACCAAGAAACAGCTGATTCTGGTTCTTAAATGCCGAGTCTTCTAACCCAGGTCACCTTGAATGATTCTTTTTTCTCTCTCTCTCTTTTCCCTCTTCTTTCCTCAATGGGCGGGGGAGGTGGGGGAGTGTTTTGTTTTGGTTTGTTCCCTTTTGTGACCAAGATGCTAACATGGGAGGCTCTTAAACTTCCCTCCTCCGGCAGATGCAATGAATGTGCAGATACACACAGAGCAACTCCCTCTGAGAGAAATCCTGAAACCAGCTGAATGACTCCTGCACATCAGGCAAATAAGAAAACAGCCACACTGGGAGTTCCCTGGTGGCCTAGTGGTTAGGATTCCAGGCTTTCACTGCTGTGGCCCAGCTTCAGTCCCTGGTCAGGGAACTGAGATCCTGCAAGCTGAATGGTGTAGCCAAAAAAAGCTACTTTGAAACAAGCAAGAGAAGCTGAGACACTCTCCTCACCTCTATCACAGCATCATACATTCAGGAGGAAATCCTCAACCCCAAGCTTCTCCCTGAGGAGCAAATTGGTTAGACTGCACATCTCGCGCTCCAAGTTTAAAGACTTCCACCTGAGGTTTCCCCCAAATGCAACCCCACAGGGCTTGCATCCATGAGACCCACAGGACTATAGCAAGCAAAGAAGCATTTCTTTACAGAGTACATGAACACTCAGTATAGCTAACCATCTGGGGCTCAGTGCAGAGGAAGTAGGCAAAAAGTCATGTCTCTAGTCTCCCTCTAGAGAGGGTCTGCCTCCATACTTACAAGTTGATGCCTGGAGACCCTGCTTCTAGTTTAGCACATATCCGGGGGCTAGATGAGATCCTCCCTGGAGCCCATGGGAGCTGATGGGCACTTCCCTTACCTACTGCCTTCAATTCACTCCATTGATAAAACGAGATTGCCAGCATCTGTCCAGAAGGAGTTTGCACACACATCTGGCACCCTAGATTTTGCAGTTTCTCCCTGAGGGACAGGCCCCCAAACTACCCAGCTCTGATAGCCAATGAGGCTTGCATTCATAGATCCTACAGGACGATCACAAGCAAGGAAACAGTTTTAAACTTGGTGGGCCAGAAGCAGGTGGGAAGATATATTCAAACTGTTGAAAGAAAAAACTGCCAACTAAGAAAACTCTACCCTGCAAAGTTGTTCTTCAAAATTGAGGGAGAGATAAAGAATTTTAGAAACAAAATCTGGAGGAGTTCATCACCACTAGACATATAAGAGATGCTAAAGGGAGGTCTTCAGAAAAAAACAAATACTATATGATATCACTTATGGGTGGAATCTAAAAAAGTACAACAAACCAGTGAATATAACGACAACAACAACAAAAGCCATAGAACTCGTATAAAAAGGCTTAGGGGAAAATATCCTTGGCATTAGCCTTGGTAATTATTTTTTTTTATTTGGCACTAGAAGCAAAGGCAACAAGAACAAAAATAAACAAGTGGGACTAAATCAAACTAAAAAGCTTCTTCACAGCAAAAGATGTCACCAAAAAAAATGAAAAGGCAATCTGTAGAATGGGGAAGAAATACATGCACACCACAGATTTGATAAGGGGTTAGAATCCAAAATATAGAAAGAACACATACAACTCAAGAGCAGAGAAAACCAAAGAACCCAATTAAAAAATGGGCAGAGAACCCAAACAGACATTTGTCCAAAGACATAAATGACCAACAGGTACATGAAAAAATGCTCAACAGTGCTAACCATCAGCAAAATGCAAATCAAAACCATAATGAGATATCACCTCACACTTCTTTAAATGGTTATTATCAAAAGACAAGGAACAAGTGCTAGCGAGAATTTGAAGAAAAGAGAACCCTTAGACACTGTTGGTGAGAATATAAATTGATGCGACCACTATGGAAAACAGCATGGAGATTCCTCAAAAAATTAAAACTAGAACTGCCATATGATCCAGCAATCCCACTGCAGGGCAAATATCCAAAGGAAATGAAATCACTATCTTGAAAAGATATCTGTATTCTCATCTCGATTACACTGTTATTCACAGTAGCCAATATGGAACCAATCTAAGTGTCCAGCAGTGGATGAATGGATAAAGAAAATATGATATACATATATACAATGGAATATTATTCAACCTTTAAAAAGAAGGAAATCCTGCCATTTGCCACAACCTAGATGAACAAGCAGGGCATTATTCTAAGTGCAATAAGCCAGACAGAGAAAGACAAATAGTGCATGGTACCACTTATATATGGAATCTTAAAAAAAAGAAAAAAAAAGTGATCTCACAGAAACAGAAAATAGAATGGTGAGTGCCAAGGCCTGAGGGTGGGCAAAATAGGGAGAGTCTAATAAAAGGGTACAAACTTTCAGTTATAAATTAATAAGGTCTGAGGATCTAATATATAACACAGTGACTGTAGCTGATAACACTTTATTGTATAATTGAAGTCTGCTAAGAAAGTAAAACTGTGGCCACCTAATGCAAAGAGCCAAGTCATTAGAAAAGACCCTGATGCTGGGAAAGATTGAAGGCAGGAGGAGAAGGGGACAACAGAGGAGGAGATGGATGGCATCACCGACTCAATGGACATGAGTTTGAGCAAGCTCCAGGAGATGGTAAAGGACAGAGAAGCCTGGTATGCTGCAGTCCACGGGGTCACAAAGAGTCAGATACAACTGAGTGACTGAACAACAACAAAAGAAAGTAAAACTTAAGTGTTCTCACAAAAAAAGTAAATATGTCAAGGGTAATGGACGTGTTAATTAACTCAATGGGGGAAATTCTTTCACAAATTATGTGTGTGTCAAACCATCATGTTGTATACTTTAAATATCTTACAATTTTGTCGATTATACCTCAATAAATCTGAAAAGAAAACCTCTAACAAAAAAAGAACAAAGAATAATTATAAAGTGTAATTCTTTCCTCATTCTCCATAAAATCTACAGGAAATTGCAGATGGGTCAACTCAACCTTATTAGTTTTGACTCAACTACATGAAAAAAAACTCCCTGATAATCATTCAACCATCTCTTAAAGCTGGGTAAGAAAGCTGCATAATTAACTGCATAACTCAGTGCTCATATAAAGCCCACTGCCGGCGCAGTCAGAAGCGCGAGTGGACCTTTCTAGCCCCGCACCGGTAATGACGACAGTGAAGTCACCCACTCATCTCTCTCAGAGCCAGGGAGCAATCATCAGACCCCCTGGCACATCAGAAATGCGGAATACAAATGTCAAAAGCTCTCCTCTTCATTTTCTACTGCTGTCTTTAAAGTCTCGAAAGACCCATAGAGTGACCTAAGGAATGTCTCGTCCAGAGTCTGACACGGACACCCTCACGAATCATTGCCACAACTTTCTCACACTCGGGGAAAAACGGAGATCTGCCTTGCTGCCCTTTCCCCTCCCTGGCACTATTTTGCTTGTGATGGTTGCTTTTTCACTAATGTAGCTCACTGCAGTAGGTTAACCGAAAAGACACTTTATAAATGTGAATGGTCAGAATAATTACAGCGATGTTAAAAATCACTTCCTTTTCCTCAGTTAAATCCATGGACCTGTCTTTCGTGAAGTATAAGAGAATAATAGCAGAAGAATGCTCTATTTTCCACACTCATTGGATGTTTCTGTGATCCTTTCTGGAAACAAAACACAGTGGTCCTTTTATCTAGAACCTTCCCTGGTAGCTCAGTCGGTAAAGAATCTACCTGCAATGCAGGAGATCCAAGTTCAATCCCTGGGTCAGGAAGATCTCCTGGGGAAGGAAATGGCAACCCATTCCAGTATTCCCGCCTGGAAAATCCTATGGATAGAGGAGCCTGGCGGGTTACAGTCCTTTTATATTGTCTTGTAAAACACCTTACGGTGCTGTGCTTAGCCACTCAATCCTGGCCGACTCTCTGTGACCCCATGGACTGTAGCCTGCCAGGCTTCTCTGTCCATAGGATTCTCCAGGCAAGAATACTGCCCTCCTCCCAGGGAGTAAAACACCTTACAATATTCCAAATTTAATGGTTAAGTTTTTCCACAACACGACTGAAAATTAGCCACAATGAGATTTTCTTTTTTTAAAATCACCCTTGAAGGCAGTCCATTTTATTCTTCATAAAAATCTTGACTATTTAGAAGGTTTTTTTCCCACTGCACTAGTGGTCCTGGCTGGGCACATGGGGTAGAGCGATGGTGTTATATAAAAGGCTACTCTGTAGTGACAGAACCTCTCGGGTCTGTGGCCCCTGTGGGCATCCTTCCACATGTGCCGAGAGGCACCAGCACTTTCGTGTCTCATCTACAAGAGGAAGAGGGCCTCTGAGCAAGAAGGGGTGAGGAAAGAGGAGAACGAACATATGATCAAGAGTCTCCCCCACACCCACCTAAGCCAGGGAACCGGTTTCACCCCTGAGTGGAGAGCAGGCTGAAAGCTGAAGGACAGTCGTGAAAGGACTGCTGAGACTCCAGACACCAGCAGTGCTGTGCCTCCGGTGACAGAAGTGGCAAAGATCTGCGGAGAACCACCGCCCTCACCTCCCCTGGCCCCAGACCACAGAGCACCCAAGAGCAGTCACGGAAGGTTCTAGAACCTGGGAGGGGTCCCGCACTCACAGGACAGGGGGACTGGGGCAGGGCAGTGGCCCGGCCCCTCCTGTCGAATACCAGCCAGCAGGGCTGTCCCTGCCCACGGCCCTGGCGCTCCAGGGAGTAACTGAGAAGATGGGGAAAGGGGTGCTGAGGCCCAGAGGAGCAGGGGTGACCAGAAGTCACAGAGGCTCGGGCAGGGATGTGAGCGTCACTGCGTCGGTGCTCCCGGAGGGCAGAGCCTGCAGTGTTGGGGCGGCTTGTCTCTGCACCCTCCTCTCCGAAGGAATGAGACTCCGGTCATGAATCACTGCTGGGCTCACCCTGACCCCATGTCCCTGGGGCGCTCATTGTACTTTTCTCCTGGTCCCTCATTTTCTGACTTGCCTTAAGCCCCAAGGCTTTGTCCACTTCCACTAGCGTCTTTCAGAGATTGAAAAGAAGTTTCTGACAGCCAGCCTGTGCTGTCTGTCTCAGTCATATCCGACTCTTTGCGACCCCATGGACTGGAGGCCTCCAGACTCCTCTGTCCATGGAATTTCCCAGGCAAGAATACTGGAGTAGGTTGCCATTTCCTTCCCCAGGGGATCTTCTTGACCCATGGATCTAACTCAACTTCCCTGTGTCTCCTGCATTGGCAGGCAGATTCTTGACCACTAGCGCCACCTGTGATAGCCAGCCTGGGACCCTGCTATTGCTAACAGTTGCTGCCTGCTGAAGACACCAGGTACTGCTTGGCCCTGAAATAACTGGAATCCTGACTTCTCGCACCCCCGTCACCATGTGACCAATCCTTGACCTCCAGCACTTGCGGGCCTCCGCAGACCCCACAGCTAGGTTAAGTGGTCCATGCCTGGATGTGTCCCGGGACTGCTTGTTCACAGCGAGCTGTCCACAGATGTTGTTTTACTCAGGGGGACCAAACTCTGAAAATGTGTTCTTTGCAATCCTTTCAGTGACTAATTACAGTCACATTGACAGGAAAACCAAAGTGAAAATAATTGGTGGTCTCTTTTTGGACATGAAGGCAGATCTATTATTACAAGAGATTCTCAGGAAAACCTCCTAAGGGACAGAAATGGGGCAGAAATCGGCTGGCAGCAGCTGTGTCAGTTTCCCTTTGCACGGGAACAGAGTGGTGCTGACCACTGCTGGACTGCCCCCCTTCCTGCGTGTCCACTCCAGGGGCAAACAAGTCTGTCCACTATAGTCCCTGGTGAGAGTCCTTTTTGCACTATAATCCTGTGCACTTTGATATTTAAGCATCCCATGAGGGACGAGGTTCTCTTTTGTTCCAGGCAGATGTCACCCTGAGCCTCAGATTCCACCTGGGGTAATAACAGCAAGAGTCTTTGCTGGAAGGATGGTAGGCTGCCCAGCCATGCTGGTGTGCCCCGCACTGAAGAGGTTTTCAGAATGTGGGTCTTTGATTTAAAAACCAGGACAATCCCAGCTAAATTGTCCTGGTTTGCCTGGAACTGAGGGATTTCCTGGGACACAGAAACCAGAGTGCTGAAACTGGGGAAGTCCCAGGCAAACTGGAAAGAGTTGGTCACCCTAAAGGATGGGCCGATGGAGTCTGTGGAGATTGAATGGTCAAAGCCACTGAAAGTTCTCATGGCCCATCCCCAACTCCAAGGCATTCTGGACCTGGAGCCTCAGGACACGTGACCACTGCAGATCGCTGCCTGGACCCAAGGGCTGGGAACAATGAACGTAGTTCTGAAGTAAGGACTGTCTGGGCCCTGTCCCCATCATCAAGTGTAGCTACTACAAAGCTCACCACATATTGGGTTCTGGCACAGTGCCTAAAACCCCAGTCTCTGACTTTTTCAAACTGTACAACCCTGATCAAATAAAAAATATCCACATGGCCTGCAGCAGCAGAGAGGGCTGGCTGACAGCAAGGATGGTGTGACGTTGGTGCTGTGTGGTAGCTGCCTGGTCAAGGATACACTTCCCAGCCTCCTGGGATTTTGATGGGGCAACTTCTTGCCAATGGAAAGAAACTAAAATAAAATATATCACTCCTGAGCCAGACAGCTAAGTAGATGGTGTGCCAAGCCCCCTTGCCCCACACACTGGTTGAAGGGAGAGCACTCTTGAGCACCTGGACAGAGACAAAACCCTGAGATGGAAGAAGCCATGGCCCCTAAATGACCATGTGGAAGGCCACCCAACCAGGAGCACCCATGGAGGCTTTGACAGTGAGCAAGACGTTAAGTTCCATTACATTAAGCCCCTGGGAATATGGGATTGGTCCATCAGCACAGCTAATACATTCGACTGGAAAAGAGTATCACATACATTATAAAACACATAGAAATTAAAATATGGTATTTTAAGAGCAAATATAAATAGAAGCTCCAATATTTTCCTCACGCCCACAGCAGATTCCTTAGTGCGCCCCCTCAGTGTATGTACATCACTTGGGAAATCTCTGGCCTAAAACACTTCTGAATATTTTTGCTGTTTGAGAGATTTCTCATGAACACTCAATGTGAATCTTTGCTTATGACAAACTTGTTCCTAGAAAAATCTGAACCATTTGCAAAGGGCAAAACTTGAACAGTCAAGAGAACACTTCTAATTCCATGCTTACAATGTGTGTGTGTTAGTCACTCGTCATGTCTGACTCTTTGCAACCCTGTGGACTGTAGTCCACCAGGCTCCTCTATCCGTGGGATTGTCCAGACAAGCATACTGGAATGGGTTGCCATGCCCTTCTCCAGGGTATCTTCCCAACCCAGGGAGCAAACCCAGGTCTCCCACATTGTGGGCAGATTCTTTACCATCTGAGTCACAAGGAAAGCCCTTATGCTTATAGTATTTTTATTTTTAAAAATAAAAGGCAGACAAGGCAACTTAAAGGAGACGTCCCTCGTTCAAGATTTTTGCTGCTCCTTTTTATCCTTCTTTTGTTTTGATGACTTGTTCTGAAACTCCAATAGGTTGCACACTGCCATAAGCTACTTGCACTATTAATAGATGATCCAGCCTTGATCTGCTGGCTTTTGACCCTGAGAAGTGTTTGGGTTTATTACACTGGCTGGGGAGGGTGGGGGTGGTCAGAGCAACAGGTCGATATGCTCAGAAAAGGCTTGGGAATGAGAGGTTGTCAGAGATATCTTTTTATCTAGCTCCGTAACTATCTAAATTGTCCCTTGTCAAGTAACCACTGACATGGGGACCCAGGAGGAGACTGTTGCTGACGGCAGAAGGGCATGAATCCTACCAGCACTTCAGTGGTTCACTTAGCTGCGGCTAAGGGACAGCATGGGGAGATGACGAAGTGAGGCTTGCATTTCACCCAAATTCTAGCTGCCTCTCGTCCCTTGGGGCTTCCCTTGTGGCTCAGCTGGTAAAGAATCCGCCTGCAATGTGGGAGACATGGGTTTGATCCCTGGATTGGGAGGATCCCCTGGAGAAGGGAAAGGCTCCCCACAGTATTCTGGCCTGGAGAACTCTGTGGACTGTATAATCAATGGGGTCACAAAGAGCTGGACACCACTGAGCACACTGTCACTTTCTCTTCCCCTGACTGCCTGAGAATCTCCCAGCCTGTGGGACAGAAGCTGTTTGTCTGCTGGTGAGTGAGTGAGTGAGTGAAGTCGCTCAGTCGTGTCTGACTCTTTGGGACCCCATGGACTGTAGACTACCAGGCTCCTCCCTCCATGGGATTCTCCAGGCAAGAATACTGGACTGGGTTGCCATTTCCTTCTCCAGGGGATCTTCCCGACTCAGGGATCGAACCTGGGTCTCCTGCATTGCAGGCAGACAGACGCTTTAACCTCTGAGCCACCAGGGAAGCCCTTGTCTGCTGGTGGTATGGAGTTTTGGGCTTCAGCAAGTAAACTTTGGAAAGACACAAACATTTAGCCTGTACTATTGTCTGCTGGTAGTAGGGGCTAAATGTTTGCGTCTTTCCAAAGTTTACTTGCTGAAGCCCAAAACCCCTAGGGCACTGTATTTGACCTAAGAAAGTAAAGTTAGATGAGGTCCGAAGGTGGCATCCTGATTCAACGGGATTGCTGTCCTTATAAGAAGAAACATGAGAGAGCTCTCTGACACTGGCAGACTCTCCCCCTCTCACACGCTCGCTCTCTAATAAAGGCCATGTGAGGACACGTCAAGCCAAGAGAGGAAAGCTCTCACCAGAAACAGAAGCAGCCAGAACCTCAATCTTAGACTTGCAGCCTCCAGAACTGTAAAAAATAAATACCTGTCACTGAAGCCACCCAGGCTGTGGCATTTTGTTTTACCGAGGCCCCAGGTGACAAATACAGGTAGGCTTTAGAGGAGGATAGAGTTTGAAAAGCTCCTCGTGTAGTCATTCTCTCATCTCGGAGATCTCAAGCCCTTTATAACTCAGTGGATAAGTACAGCTTGTGCTTTCAGCTGATGCCTAAGATCAGTGCACTTCTAAGGATGGAAGTGTGTTTATTGTCTATTATGTATCATCTTTGTCATTCCTACAAAAGAGCTGACTCATTACTAAAATCTTGTTACAGAACATTTGAAAAATTACCATTTTGTGAATTTTCCTTTTTCCCGTGGTTTTTAGACAAGCATTATGGTCAATAATTTTAATTTCTAACAGGATTAGAATTCAAAGTGACTATAAAAAGTTAATAAAATGGCAAAAAAAAGAGAACTGCAACAGAGTATGAAAAGAATAATATTTCTAAAGACTTCTCAGGTTCATGATGATTGGGTTTACTCTTGTCTTATGGCCAGTTAATCTGGGAATAGGAACTGAATAATTCAGCATTTAAGCAAATAGTGGTATATATAAGATGGAAATAAGAAGCAATTCTTCTGCCTTATGCAGAACTGATGGAATCATTGCTGGAATACTACATACGTTCCTAGGCTCCAGGTTTAGAAACAATATGAACATTTTTTCAGTCTAAAGAGAACAACCAAATATTTTAATGATTGAAAAAAAAAGCTGAATTTGTGCTACCTAGCTTCAAAATATAGAAGATGAAAGATATTTAATAATGATCCTCGAGTGTATGAAAAAGAATGAGGTCATCAGCAGCTGTTCTTCTCTTCCAGTGAGGATGGAATCAGAGGAAATATATTTAAATTACAAGATTAATTTATTATTTGGATCTACTTTTTAGATTTAGAAAAGCCTTTAATCTAAAGGGATCAAGGTGCTCAAATTAGACTAGAAAGACTTTCATAAGCTTAGCAATAACATGAAGAAATGGTCCTCAGTGAAATTATAGTTGTTATTTTCACAATTTCAAAGAATGTATTCTGGCAAAAGGGTGCAAAACTCTAGAGTCACCCCAAATTCTCTCCCTGGAGGAAAGAAAGAGGGAATGAAGGGGGGTCTCTAGAAAAGGGGTTAGTAAACTGGCTCCATAATAATCATCTCCACTTGACAAATATCCAATCTGAGGTGACCCTCGGACAGGAAATGGGCACTTCAGGGGTGGTCAGAGGAACTATGAAGTAGCTGCTATGAGATGTTGTCCAGTTCCACTCAAAGAAAGAATTAGTCATAATTCTTCTTGGCTACACTTAGAGCAAAGCAGCAAGAGGAAGAGTGGGAGAAAGGCAGCATTTCTGCTATTGACGAGGCCAGGAGACCTTCACAGGAGACTGAAGGGGCTCAGTGCTTTGGTCCAGGAGCACCAGAAAAGAACGCGCATGCCCTCGTGGGAATTTGCAGAGCTCAAGGGAGCCTCCCCTAAGAAAGAGAACAGGTAGCCAAGTAGGCTTGGGAATGGACTGGTTACCCAAGGGGCTTCTGCCCTAACCACCTCAGATAAAAGCTGAAATGGCTTCACTAACAATGAGACTACTCTTATCTGGTCAAGTTCATCCTAAATCTTAGAACCTAAGGCCAGAACTGGGCTAGTGCTCTGGAATATCCAAGAAGAAATTCAGGGAAGGGAGTAAGACCATTCTCGTTCATCCTAAATCTTAGAACCTAAGGCCAGAACTGGGCTAGTGCTCTGGAATATCCAAGAAGAAATTCAGGGAAGGGAGTAAGACCATTCTCGTTCACCCTTCCAAGAGAGCCCAAGACAACTATTTTTTGTTGTTGTTCAGTCGTCCGGTCATGTCCCACTCTTTGCGAACCCATGGACTGCAGCACATTACTGTGCCCATGATGGTATTTCATGGCTCCAAATCTCCCACCCCCACTCTAATATTGTCTATTATTTTTTGTTGTTGTTCAGTCGCTAAGTCACATCCAATGCTTTGAGACCTCAAGACCGCAGCATGCCAGGTTCCCTGTCCTTCAGTACCTCCCAGAGTTTGCCCAAATTCATATCCATTGAGTCAGTGATACTACCTACCCATGGCATCCTCTGCCGCCCGCTTCACCTTTTACCTTCAATCTTTCCCAGCATCAGGCTGCCAAAGTATTGGGGCTTAAGCATCAGTCCTTGCAATGAATATTCAAGGTTGATCTCCTTTATGACTGACTGATTTGATCTCCTTGCAGTCTAAGAGACTCTTAAGAGTCCTCTCCAACACCATAATTCAAAAGCATCAGTTCTTCGTCACCCAGCCTTCTTTATGGTCCAACTTTCACATCCATACATGACTACTGGAAAAACCATAGCTTTGACTAGACGGACCTTTGTCAGCAAAGTGACGTCTCTACTTTTAAATATGCCATTTAGGTCTGTCATAGCTTTCCTTCCAAGGAGCAAGCATCTTTTAATTTCATGGCTGCAGTCACTGTCTGCAGTAATTGGGAGCACAAGAAAATAAAATCTATCACTGCTTCCACTTTTTCCGCTTCTATTTGCCGTGATTATTTTTTAACCCCTCTCTGTTCTGCAATGATTAATCAAACAAAACACCTCTGACAAGGAAACTGAATTTGGATACTTACTTTGTAAACAGCAACTTAAGAGAAATATTTGGAAACGGTGTCCAGCTTTTATTTCTAGGACAAGAGCAGTACAGACATAGAAAAGGAAGAAGAGAGAAATAACTTGAAGGAAAATCAAATTTGTGAAAACAGTGTGAACAAACATAGAACCAGAAGTGGCCCAAGAATTTAACCTGCTGAAAATCCAACACTCCCCAACAGGAATTTCTCAGATCAGATCATGAAAGACAAAGTGGGAAGATGCAGAATTTCCTCCCATAATCATTTTTATAAATAATATCTCCCAAAATTCAAGCATTAATATGTTACTGTCAAAAATTTAGCCTATCCATATACTCTTACCAGCTTCACTGGTGGCTCAGTTCGTAAGGAATCCACCTGTAATGCAAGAGACTGTCTGCAATGCAGGAGATCTGGGTTTGATCCCTGGGTTGGGAAGATCCCCTGGAGAAGGAAATGGCAACCCATTCCAGTATTCTTGCCTGGGAAATCCCATGGACAGAAGAGCCTGGTGGGCTACAGTCCATGGGGTTGCAAGAACTAGACACGACTTAGCAACTAAACCACTACTGCTGCTGCTGCTAAGTCGCTTCACTCGTGTCCAACTCTGCGACCCCATAGACGGCAGTCCCCCAGGCTCCGCCATCCCTGGGATTCTCCAGGCAAGAACACTACTACTATACTCTTATTATTTTTCTATGAATCAACTTTTTAAAAATTATTTACTTTTAATTGAAGGAAAACTGCTTTACAATATGTTGGTTTCTGCCATACATCTCAACTTCTTTTTTACTCAAACAAGTGAGGAAAAAATGAAATTGTTCCCATTTGTGGTAGTGATATAAGAATACCACTTTCTAAATAAAAGATAAGTATAAAAACAAATTAAGTATGAAATAATAAGTAATTGTATGAAAATAAAAAGTTGTCAGATTCTCATTAGATGCTGTTAACTGCTTGAGATCCCCATGAACAGTATGTACAGGCAAAAAGATAGGACACTGAAAGATGAACTCCCCGGGTCGGTAGGTACCCAATACGCTACTGGAGAAGAGTGGAGAAATAACTCCAGAAAGAATGAAGAGACAGAACCAAAGCAAAAACAACACCCAGCTGTGGATGCGATGGGTGATAAAAGTCAAGTCCGATGCTATAAACAGCAATATTGTATAGGAACCTGGAATGTTAGGTCCATGAATCAAGGCAAATTGGAAGTAGTCAAACAGGAGATGGCAAGAGTGAACATCAACATTTTAGGAATCAGTGAACCAAAATGGACCAGAACAGATGAATTTAACTCAGATGACCATTAGCCACACTAACTTCCTTGCTAACCCACCAGATACATTCCCACTTAGAAGCTTTGCACTGGCTATCTCTTCTGTCTCAAAACCATCTTCCCTACATGTTGACATGGCTAACTCCTTCATGTGCTTAAGTCTTTGCTCAAGTGCCACCTTACCTGTCGGGTCTACACTGACCACCCTATTCAAATTGCAACCCACCCCAGCAACCCACACCCACGTGCCCATGCGATGCTTTTTCTTGTATTTCTTAACACTTAGCACTCTCTTGCACAACATATTCTTTTCTTAAGTTACTATCTCTTTATTGTTTATTTTCTGTCTTCCTTGGCTATAAGGTAAACTTCAGAAGGGCAAGGGTCTTTGTCTGAGTATCATATCCCGCTACTAAAATAGTACCTAATACATAGAGGTGCTCAAAAGATACTTAATGAATGAATAGCAAATAAAAATTAAAGACAATAGCTGGAATAGACAGAAGGAACTTGGAAGAAACAGTAATGATAAAGGAAAAAATTTTAAAACAATATCATTAAAATCCTCAGATATAAGAGAATAAACTGCATCTATGAAACAAAGGAATGATGTAACTGCAATAAGAACTAAAGATCAAAGGACAAAAATTAATTCTTAAGAATTAAATTCATATCTGAATTTTTGTTTAAAAAAGTCAATTAAGAGTTGGAAGTTCAAGGAATTCCCAGAAAGAATAAAAGTACAAGAAGATGAAAAACTCAAGATAAAAGAAGACTAAAGGAACAGTCCAGGAGGTCAACTTACAACTTATATATATTTTAAGAATGAAAGAATGGAGAAAAGAAGACAAAATTTAGGGGTAAATAATATTGAAGAATATTCAAGAATAGAAGGGCATGAGTTTTCAAGCTACAAAAAGTCTCCTCTAGGGCTCAGCATAAGGGCTTCCCTGGTGGCTCAGATGGTAAAGAATCTGCCTGCAATGCAGCAGACTGGGGTTCGAGCTCTGGTTTGGGAAGATCCTCTGGAGAAGGGAATGGCTACCCACTCCAGTATTCTTGCCTGGAAAATTCCATGGACAGAGGAGCCTGGCGGGCTACAGTCCATGGGATCACAAAGAGTCAGACATGACTGAGTGACTGTGAAGAAAAATACCTCTGGCTGAGTCAGCACAGCACCATAACATCTCAGGACAGGGATCAGGCCAAGACCCCCGAGCTTCTGCCGTTTCCAAACAAAGGATCAGAACAGCACAGAACACCTCGACAATAGCAGTGGAAATCAGATAACAATGAAACAAGGTTTTTGAAATTCTGAGGGTAAGGATTTTTTTTTTTTTAAGGTAAGGATATTTAACATCGAAATATATGCCTAACAAAGTCATCAATCAACTATGAGGCAGAATAAAGGCATATTCAGAAATGTCAAGACCTACCATTCCCCTTCTCTCAGAAAGTGCCTAAAGGGTATACTCCACCAAAATGAAAAATAAAAAATAAATAGCCTAATAGGAAATCCAGGAAACGGGGGATCCAGATCAGTAGTGCGCGTGCTAAGTCACTTTAGTCGTGTCTGACTCTGCGACTCTACAGACTGTAACCTGCCAGGCTCCTGCGTCTGTGGGATTCTTCAGGCAAAAATACTAGAGTGGGTTGCCATGTCCTCCTCCAGAGGATCTTCCCAACCCAGGGAAGAACCAGTGTCTCTTACGTCTCTTGCACCGGCAGGCAGGTTCTTTACCACTCACGCCACCTGGGAAGCCCTCAAATCAGTAGAGTACAAGGGAAATTCCTAGGACAATGACAGGAAATCCTGGGATGACAGCTATGTAACAGACCTAAAGTGTAACCTCCAGATTGGAGCAGAAAAATGGAAGATTCAAGCAGAAATGACTCCAAGCACAAATTAAGCACAAATGACTCAAAAAAAAAAAAAAAAACCCTCCAAGGTATTACTTAATGTTTTTAAATGTATTAGAGGAGATTTTCAGCTCTGCTAAAGATATGGAGATGAAACTAAGCAAGCAAATAAAGAGACAAATATTAACCCCACATAAACAAAAAACTATACAAGAAGGAAAGGTAATCATAGTAAACTACTTGATTCAGCTTTGAACATTATTTACTTAATCACAATAACATAAACACTGGCTATTGATTTAACTTGATGAAGCGATATAACTTTACAGGAAGGATGAAGTGAGGAAAAGAAGAAACAGAGGAGCATGAAATTTTTTCTTCCATAAAAGGAAATCAATTGATAATGTCTAAAATTTCTGAGTCAATAAATAGCAGTGAACACATAGTATTCAAAAATATGGAAATAAATACCAAAAGTAGTTAAAAAAGAAAAAAAAAAGGAGTGCCAATGGCTGTCTCTGAGGATGGATTGGGGATAAGGAGAATTATTTGTTGTTACAAATTTTGTGATATTCAAGCTGGTTTTAGAAAAGGCAGAGGAACCAGAGATTAAATTGCCAACATCTGCTGGATCATCAAAAAAGCAAGAAAGTTCCAGAAAAACATCTATTTCTGCTTTATTGACTATGCCAAAGCCTTTGACTGTGTGGATCACAATAAACTGTGAAAAATTCTGAAAGAGATGGGAATACTAGACCACCTGACCTGCCTCTTAAGAAACCTGGTCAGGAAGCAACAGTTAGAAGTGGACATGGAACAACAGACTGGTTCCAAATAGGAAAAGGAGTACGTCAAAGCTGTATACTGCCACCCTGCTTATTTAACTTATATGCAGACTACATCATGAGAAATGCTGGGCTGGAGGAAGCACAAGCTGGAATCAAGATTGCCAGGAGAAATATCAATAACCTCAGATATGCTGATGACACCACCCTTATGGCAGGAAGTGAAGAAGAACTAAAAAGCCTCTTGATGAAAGTGAAAGAGGAGGGTGAAAAAGTTGGCTTAAAAGCTTAACATTCAGGGGGAGGAGCCAAGATGGCGGAGGAGTAGGACCGGGAGACCACTTTCTCTCCTACAAATTCATCAAAAGAATAACCGAATGCAGAGCAAACTTCACAAAACAACTTCTGATCGCTAGCTGAGGTCATCAGGTGCCCAGAAAAGCAGACCATTGTCTTCGAAAGGAGGTAGGACAAAATATAAAAGATAAAAAGTGAGACAAAAGAGCTAAGGACGGAGACCCGTCCCGGGAAGGGAGTCTTAGGCGGCCTTGCTTGGGCTAGGGTCCGGGCCTGAGTGCCCTGAGGACAATCGGGGGGAGCTTCTGTGAGGTGCCAACTTGAACTGTGGGAGACCAAAGGAGAGAGAGAAAATTGACCGGCCGGAACACACTGCCGGCCGTTCGCAGAACAAAGGGACGGGGAAAGTCCCGAGAAGAGCTCGCAGGCTGCGGACCGGCCCAGCCCCGCCGGAGGCAGGAGGCAGGGGGGAGGGGAAGGTCGCGGCGAGACACAGGGCGCAGGCACCGACCGGCGCGGGGCGGGGACTGGGGCTGGGGACGCGGAGGGCGGAAGGCGCGCGCACCCGCCTGGCGCCAGCGGAAACTGAGACTGGGTCCGCGGAAGGGAGTGGGTGCGCCACACCTGGGGATAGCGCGCCCACCAAGCCCCTGGCTGCCTGGACCGCTCTGACGGGGAAGGCACAGAGAGCAGGCGCAGCTTTTCCTTCCGCGCTTTTGTGTAACACCCGAGGGCTGGAACCTCGCGCAGCGCGGGGCGCGCTCCATATAGAACAGCCGGGAGCCTGAGCAGCGCAGACGGAGAAAGCAGCGTCAGCCCCTTCCGGCAGCGCCAGCCCGCCCCCGCAGCGTCAGCCCCGCCCCGCAGCGCCAGCCCCGCCCCGCAGCGTCAGCCCCGCCCCGCAGCGTCAGCCCCTCCCAGCAGCGCAACGGAACTAGCTACCTGAATAAGAGTCCGCCTCCGGCCGCCTGTGTCAGGGCGGAAATGAGCCTCTGAAGAGACCGGCAAACAGAAGCCAAATAAACAAAGGGAACCGCTTCAGAAGGGACTGGTGCAACAGATTAAAATCCCTGAAGAAAACACCGACTTCACCGGAAGGGCCCTGTAGATATCGAGAAGTGCAAGCTGGAACGAGGAGCTATCTGAAACTGAGCCGAACCCACACTGACCGCAACAGCTCCAGAGAAATTCCTAGACATATTTTTACTTTTTTTTTTTATTTTTCTGTTTTTTCTAAGTAAGGAAAAAAAAAAAAAATTTTTTTTCTTTTTATATTTTTCTTTTTTATTTTTTCTCTTTTATTTTCCTTTAAAATTCCCTATTACTCCCCCATTACTCCTTAACTTTCATTTTCATAGATTTTTACGATTTTTTTAATTAGGGGAAAAAAATTTTTTTTTTTTTCTTTCTTTTTTTTTTTTTTTTTTTTTTTCTTTTTTTTTCTTCTCCTTTTTCTTCTTTTTTTTTCTTTCCTTTTTCTCTTCTATTTTCTATTTTTCTTTTTCTCTTATTTCTTTTAAAGTCCTCTAGTACTCCTCTACTACTCTTCATTTTCATCTTCACTACACTATAACCTTACAAAAAAAAAAAAAGAGAGAAGCCCTATCTTAAAACCGAAGATTATTCCCTCCCAATCTTGACTCTCTGTTTTCTACCTCAGAACACCTCTATTTCCTCTTTTCCCCTTCTCTTCCCCATCCAATTCTGTGAATCCTTGTAGGTGTCTGAGATACGAGAACACTCTGGGAACAGACAGCTGCGTAGATCTGTCTCTCTCCTCTTGAGTCCCCCTTTTTCTCCTCCTACTCATCTCTATCTCCCTCCTCCCTTTTCTCCTGTTCATGTAACTCTGTGAACCTCTCTGGGTGTCCCTAACGGGGGAGAATCTTTTCGCCATTAACCTAGAAGTTTAATTATCAGAGCTGTATAGTTGGAGAAGTCCTGAGACTACAGGAAGAATAAAACTGAAATCCAGAGGCAGGAAACTTAAGCCCAAAACCTGAGAACACCAGAAAACTCCTGACTACATGGAACTTTAAGTGATAAGTGACCGTCCAAAAGCCTCCATACCTACACTGAAACCAACCACCACCCAAGAGCCAATAAGTTTTAGAGCAAGACATACCACGCAAATTCTCCAGCAACACAGGAACATAGCCCTGAATGTCAACATACAGGCTACCCAAGGTCACACCTAACACATAGACCCAACTCAAAACTCATTACTGGGCACTCCATTGCTCTCCAAAGAGAAGAAATCAAGTTCCACGCACCAGTACACTGACGCAAGCTTCCCTAACCAGGAAACCTTGACAAGCCAAACGTCCAACCCCACCCACTGGGTAAATCCTCCACAATAAAAAGGAACCACAGACCTCCAGAATACAGAAAGTCCACTCCAGACACAGCAATCTAAACAAGATGAAAAGGCAAAGAAATACCCAACAGGTAAAGGAACAAGAAAAATGCCCACCAAGTCAAACAAAAGAGGAGGAGATAGGGAATCTACCTGAAGAAGAATTTAGAATAATGATAATAAAAATGATCCAAAATCTTGAAAACAAAATGGAGTTACAGATAAATAGCTTGGAAACAAAGATTGAAAAGATACAAGAATTGTTTAATAAAGACCTAGAAGAAATAAAAAAGAGTCAATTAAAAATGAATAATGCAATGAATGAGATCAAAAACACTTTGGAGGGAACCAAGAGTAGAATAACGGAGGCAGAAGATAGGATAAGTGAGATAGAAGATAAAATGGTGGAAATAAATGAAGCAGAGAGGAAAAAAGAAAAAAGGATCAAAAGAAATGAGGACAACCTCAGGGACCTCTGGGACAATGTGAAACGCCCCAACATTCGAATCATAGGAGTTCCAGAAGAAGAAGACAAAAAGAAAGGCCATGAGAAAATACTCGAGGAGATAATAGCTGAAAACTTCCCTAAAATGGGGAAGGAAATAGCCACCCAAGTCCAAGAAACCCAGAGAGTTCCAAACAGGATAAACCCAAGGCGAAACACCCCAAGACACATATTAATCAAACTAACAAAGATCAAACACAAAGAACAAATATTAAAAGCAGCAAGGGAAAAACAACAAATAACACACAAAGGGATTCCCATAAGGATAACAGCTGATCTATCAATAGAAACCCTCCAGGCCAGAAGGGAATGGCAGGACGTCCTGAAAGTAATGAAAGAGAATAACCTACAACCTAGATTACTGTATCCAGCAAGGATCTCATTCAGATATGAAGGAGAACTCAAAAGCTTTACAGATAAGCAAAAGCTGAGAGAATTCAGCACTACCAAACCAGCTCTTCAACAAATGCTAAAGGATCTTCTCTAGACAGGAAATGCAGAAAGGTTGTATAAACGTGAACCCAAAACAACAAAGTAAATGGCAACGGGACCACACCTATCAATAATTACCTTAAATGTAAATGGGTTGAATGCCCCAACCAAAAGACAAAGATTGGCTGAATGGATACAAAAACAAGACCCCTATATATGCTGTCTACAAGAGACCCACCTCAAAACAAGAGACACATACAGACTGAAAGTGAAGGGCTGGAAAAAAATATTTCATGCAAACGGAGACCAAAAGAAAGCAGGAGTCGCAATACTCATATCAGATAAAATAGACTTTCAAATAAAAGCTGTGAAAAGAGACAAAGAAGGACACTACATAATGATCAAAGGATCAATCCAAGAAGAAGATATAACAATTATAAATATATATGCACCCAACATAGGAGCACCGCAATATGTACGGCAAACACTAACGAGTATGAAAGAGGAAATTAATAGTAACACAATAATAGTGGGAGACTTTAATACCCCACTCACAACTATGGATAGATCAACTACACAGAAAATTAACAAGGAAACACAAACTTTAAATGACACAATGGACCAGCTAGACCTAATTGATATCTATAGGACATTTCACCCCAAAACAATCAACTTCACCTTTTTCTCAAGTGCACACGGAACCTTCTCCAGAATAGATCACATCCTGGGCCATAAATCTGGTCTTGGAAAATTCAAAAAAATTGAAATCATTCCAGTCATCTTTTCTGACCACAGTGCAGTAAGATTAGATCTCAATTACAGGAAAAAAATTGTTAAAAATTCAAACACATGGAGGCTAAATAACACACTTCTGAATAACCAACAAATCATAGAAGAAATCAAAAAAGAAATCAAAATATGTATAGAAATGAATGAAAATGAAAACACAACAACCCAAAACCTATGGGACACTGTAAAAGCAGTGCTAAGGGGAAAGTTCATAGCATTACAGGCTTACATCAAGAAACAAGAAAAAAGCCAAATAAATAACCTAACTCTACACCTAAAGCAATTAGAGAAGGAAGAAATGAAGAACCCCAGGGTTAGCAGAAGGAAAGAAATCTTAAAAATCAGGGCAGAAATAAATGCAAAAGAAACTAAAGAGACCATAGCAAAAATCAACAAAGCTAAAAGCTGGTTTTTTGAAAAAATAAACAAAATTGACAAACCATTAGCAAGACTCATTAAGAAGCAAAGAGAGAAGAACCAAATTAACAAAATTAGAAATGAAAATGGAGAGATCACAACAGACAACACTGAAATACAAAGGATCATAAGAGACTACTACCAGCAGCTCTATGCCAATAAAATGGACAACTTGGATGAAATGGACAAATTCTTAGAAAAGTATAACTTTCCAAAACTGAACCAGGAAGAAATAGAAGATCTTAACAGACCCATCACAGGCAAGGAAATCGAAAGTGTAATCAAAAATCTTCCAGCAAACAAAAGCCCAGGACCAGATGGCTTCACAGCTGAATTCTACCAAAAATTTAGAGAAGAGCTAACACCTACCTTACTCAAACTCTTCCAGAAAATTGCAGAAGAAGGTAAACTTCCAAACTCATTCTATGAGGCCACCATCACCCTAATTCCAAAACCAGAGAAAGATGCCACAAAAAAAGAAAACTACAGGCCAATATCACTGATGAACATAGATGCAAAAATCCTTAACAAAATTCTAGCAAACAGAATCCAACAACATATTAAAAAAATCATACACCACGACCAAGTGGGCTTTATCCCAGGAATGCAAGGATTCTTCAATATCCGCAAATCAATCAACGTAATACACCACATTAACAAATTGAAAGATAAAAACCATATGATTATCTCAATAGATGCAGAGAAAGCCTTTGACAAAATTCAACACTCATTTATGATTAAAACTCTCCAAAAAGCAGGAATAGAAGGAACATACCTCAACATTATAAAAGCCATATATGACAAACCCACAGCAAGCATCACCCTCAATGGTGAAAAATTGAAAGCATTCCCCCTGAAATCAGGAACAAGACAAGGGTGCCCACTGTCACCACTACTGTTCAACATAGTGTTGGAAGTTCTGGCCACAGCAATCAGAGCAGAAAAAGAAGTAAAAGGAATCCAGATAGGAAAAGAAGAAGTGAAACTCTCACTGTTTGCAGATGACATGATCCTCTACATAGAAAACCCTAAAGACTCTACCAGAAAATTACTAGAACTAATCAATGAATATAGTAAAGTTGCAGGATATAAAATTAACACACAGAAATCCCTTGCATTCCTATATACTAACAATGAGAAAACAGAAAGAGAAATTAAGGAAACAATACCATTCACCATTGCAACAAAAAGAATAAAATACTTAGGAGTATATCTACCTAAAGAAACAAAAGACCTATACATAGAAAACTATAAAACACTGATGAAAGAAATCAAAGAGGACACAAACAGATGGAGAAACATACCGTGTTCATGGATTGGAAGAATCAATATTGTCAAAATGGCTATTCTACCCAAAGCAATCTATAGATTCAATGCAATCCCTATCAAGCTACCAACGGTATTTTTCACAGAACTAGACCAAAGAATTTCACAATTTGTATGGAAATACAAAAAACCTCGAATAGCCAAAGTAATCTTGAGAAAGAAGAATGGAACTGGAGGAATCAACCTGCCTGACTTCAGACTCTACTACAAAGCCACAGTCATCAAGACAGTATGGTACTGGCACAAAGACAGAAATATAGATCAATGGAACAGAATAGAAAGCCCAGAGATAAATCCACGAACCTATGGACACCTTATCTTTGACAAAGGAGGCAAGGATATACAATGGAAAAAAGACAACCTCTTTAACAAGTGGTGCTGGGAAAACTGGTCAACCACTTGTAAAAGAATGAAACTAGAACACTTTCTAACACCATACACAAAAATAAACTCAAAATGGATTAAAGATCTAAATGTAAGACCAGAAACTATAAAACTCCTAGAGGAGAACATAGGCAAAACACTCTCTGACATAAATCACAGCAAGATCCTCTATGACCCACCTCCCAGAATATTGGAAATAAAAGCAAAACTAAACAAATGGGATCTAATGAAACTTAAAAGCTTTTGCACTAC
The DNA here is from genome assembly GCF_910594005.1 of Cervus elaphus. Lineage (NCBI taxonomy): Eukaryota > Metazoa > Chordata > Mammalia > Artiodactyla > Cervidae > Cervus > Cervus elaphus. The sequence goes on along the minus strand of NC_057819.1, from coordinate 52,320,423 downwards.
AAAGGAAACTATAAGTAAGGTGAAAAGACAGCCGTCAGATTGGGAGAAAATAATAGCAAATGAAGAAACAGACAAAGGATTAATCTCAAAAATATACAAGCAACTCCTGAAGCTCAATTCCAGAAAAATAAATGACCCAATCAAAAAATGGGCCAAAGAACTAAACAGACATTTCTCCAAAGAAGACATACAGATGGCTAACAAACACATGAAAAGGTGCTCAACATCACTCATTATTAGAGAAATGCAAATCAAAACCACAATGAGGTACCATTACACGCCAGTCAGGATGGCTGCTATCCAAAAGACTACAAGCAATAAATGCTGGAGAGGGTGTGGAGAAAAGGGAACCCTCTTACACTGTTGGTGGGAATGCAAACTAGTACAGCCACTATGGAAAACAGTGTGGAGATTCCTTAAAAAACTGGAAATAGAACTGCCATATGACCCAGCAATCCCACTTTTGGGCATACACACTGAGGAAACCAGATCTGAAAGAGACACGTGCACCCCAATGTTCATTGCAGCACTGTTTATAATAGCCAGGACATGGAAGCAACCTAGATGCCCATCAGCAGATGAATGGATAAGGAAGCTGTGGTACATATACACCATGGAATATTACTCAGCTGTCAAAAAGAATTCATTTGAATCAGTCCTAATGAGATGGATGAAACTGGAGCCCATTATACAGAGTAAAGTAAGCCAGAAAGATAAAGAACATTACAGCATACTAACACATATATATGGAATTTAGAAAGATGGTAATGATAACCCTATATGCAAAACAGAAAAAGAGACACAGAAATACAGAACAGACTTTTGAACTCTGTGGGAGAATGTGAGGGTGGGATGTTTCAAAAGAACAGCATGTATACTATCTATGGTGAAACAGATCACCAGCCCAGGTGGGATGCATGAGACAAGTGCTCGGGCCTGGTGCACTGGGAAGACCCAGAGGAGTCGGGTGAAGAGGGAGGTGGGAGGGGGGATCGGGATGGGGAATAAGTGTAAATCTATGGCTGATTCATATCAATGTATGACAAAACCCACTGAAATGTTGTGAAGTAATTAGCCTCCAACTAATAAAAAAATTTAAAAAAAAAAAAAAAAAAAAGCTTAACATTCAGAAAACTAAGATCATGGCATCCGGTCCCATCACTTCATGGCAAATAGATGGGGAAACAGTGGAAACAGTGGCTGACTTTATTTTGGGGGGCTCCAAAATCACTGCAGATGGTGACTGCAGCCATGAAATTAAAAGATGCTTACTCCTTGGAAGGAAAGTTATTACCAACCTAGACAGCGGATTAAAAAGCAGAGACATTACTTGGTCAATAAAGTTCCATCTAGTCAAGGCTATGCTTTTTCCAGTGGTCATGGATGTGAGAGTTGGACTATAAAGAAAGTTGAGCGCCAAAGAATTTATGCTTTTGAAGTGTGGTGTTGGAGAAGACTCTTGAGAGTCCCTTGGACTGCAAGGAGATCCAACCTTAGTCCATCCTGAAGCAGATCAGTCCTGGGTGTTCATTGGAAGAACTGATGTTGAAGCTGAAACTCCAATACTTTGGCCACCTGATGTGAAGAGCTGACTCATTTGAGAAGACCCTGAGGCTGGGAAAGATTGAGGGCAGGAGGAGAAGGAGATGACAGAGGATGAGATGGTTGTATGGCATCACCAACTCAATGGACATGGGTCTGGGTAAATTCTAGCAGTTGGTGATGGATAGAGAAGCCTGGCGTGCTGTGGTTCATGGGGTCGCATAGAGTCAGACAGGACTGAGCAACTAAACTGAACTGATAAGGTTTGTAACCTCACTTTATTTTCAGACTACAAACATACATTACCTTGCTAAAAAAATAAATATTACTTTTGGGATGTGGGACATATCATCACCAAATCAATACTCTCCACTTGATATAAAGATTCAAAGGTTAAAAAAATAATAATAATAAAGATTCAAAGGTAATGGAAGTGACTTCCTTATCATGTGTTTCAATGTTATTTAAAATCATACCTTGGGTATAAAGTTTCAGCCATGTTAGATTAATAACTCTAAAAATCTAGAGTTGTACACCATTGTACCTCTAGTCAACAATAATGTACTATCTACTCAACATTTTATAACAGGGTAGAGCTCATGCTACACATTCTTACCACATTAAAAAAAAATTTAAGCATGTCTATGCACCTCTTATACTACCAGTGGTATTCATCATACTTTTAAGCCTAGGAACCAGTGTGTACCATGCTCGTTGGAGCAATTTGATGGACAAGAGACCAATGTTGTCAGCTCAAGAGCCAAGTCTGACCCAAACTTATTCAAGACACAATAAAAAGCCTGAATAATTCCATAATCATTATATAAATCAAATCTCATAGTTTAAAATTTTTTCACACAAAAAAATCAGGTCTAGATCATTTTATAGGCAAACTTGAACAACTTTGAAGGAACACACTCTTCCAATCTGACTCAAATTCTTTGAGAAAATAATTCTCTCATTCATTCTGTGAGACTAATATAATCTTGATATCAAAATGAGCAAGGACCATACAAAAAAAAAAAGAAAAATTATAGTCCAACCTCTCTTATAAACAAAGTTGAAAATTCCCAAAGTATTAACAAAAGAATCAAGCAATGCATAAATGGTGATATGTGCAATGTTTTTAAAAGCATTTGGTTGGGGGAATTAAATATAAAGGGAGACCTAGCATCTTGCATCAGGCAGAGTCATGGTGGAACATTCTATGTGGATCTGAAAACAAGGAGCACAAGATGATCTTTAAAAAAAATACTAGGAATACAATGAAATAGCGTCCTTATTATTGCAGGTTTCTGGGTTTAGGAAATAGTCCATTGGCAGAGGATAATACTGACTTGCCTCTGCTTCAAAGTGGATAAGAAGAAATAAAGATTTTAGATAGAAAAGGGACAGCATAACTACTCCAACATGAGGCTACTGAACTCTCAGGGGGACCCCTCCAGGCTCTTGGACCAAACTGTCATGTTTAGAGACATATGGCAGTCCCTCCTCCGAGATTCCAGCTCTTTCCATGAATGGATCAGCTCAATTTGTACTGTGGGTGGGTAGAAACTCCATGCACTGACTACTTCAAGCCTCAAGGATCCTGAGAAGGGTCTTGGCCATAAAGAGTAGCTTGTTATAATGGCATATCTTCTCTGCGCATCTCTCCCCTAATTAGGAATTTTATGTACGTGGCTGGTCCATATTCCGGAAGGGAGAAGCATTACTCACTGTGCACGAAATATTCTCTCAAAATCTGGTGACCCAGAGACTGCTGGGGGCATAACTTTGTATTTCGATCTCGCCTTTCCTACCTGCATAGCAAAGTAACCTGCAAGTAAAAAGGAATGAACGTTAAAAATGCGGCACATCATTATTCATTAGTAAAATGCACGACCTACCTACTAAAATGTGAAAAATTTAAAAAGTTGGATCATACCAACTGAAAAAGGCAGACAGATGAGGATACAAAACAACTGAAATCCTCATACATCACTGGCGGGAATGTAAAATGGTACAACTGCCTTGGAAAACCATCTGGAATTTTTTAGTTAGACATATATTGAACATATGATTCAGTCAGTCCACAACTCGACATTTTCCCAAGAGAAATGAAATCATATGTCCATAGAAACACTTGTACACAGTAACAGCTAAAAATCAGGAACAGCTTGCTGACGGTTAACTTTATACGTCAACAAGGCTAACCATGGTGCCCAGTTGTTTGGTCAACACCAGTCCAGATATTGCTGTGAAGATAATTTTTCAGAGGTGATGAACATTTACATCAGTAGACTTTGAATAAAACAAATTATCCTGCCTATTGGCATGGGCCTTACCCATTCAGTTAAAGGCCCTAAGGGAAAAGCTTGAGGTCCCCCAAAGAGGAAGAGAGTTTTGCCTTCCTTTGGACCAAGACTGCAACATCAGTTCTTTTTTTTTTTTCTGCCACACCATGTGGCATGTGGGATCTTAGTTCCCCGAGCAGGAATCAAACCCATGTCCCCTGCATTGGAGCACAGATTCTTAACTACTGGACCACCAGGGAAGTCCCAGCAACTTCAGTTCTTGTTGCAATTTCCAGTCTTGCAACAGATCCTGCAAATTTCAGACTTTCCAGCCCCAACTGTTGTAAGAGCCAATCTTTTAAAGCAGATGGATGAGAGTGTGTATGTGTATCATATAGGTTCTGTTTCTCTGGAGAACCCTGACTAACATAAATGTCTATCAACAAGTGAGTGGATAAACAATTTGTGGTGTATCCATACAACAAGATACTACTCAACAATAAAAAGTAATGAACTACTAATAAACAACAAGGGGGAATCTCAGAACAGCTATGCAGAATGAGGCGCGTGCAGATGGCGTCACCTGGAACTTGAGCAGCTTCACGAGAATCAGAGGCCAAGGACAAACTAAGAGAGCAGAAGTCCAGGCATGTACTCCACATAGTCAACCAAAAAAACTTTCAGGTTAAAGATAAAGCAAAACTAGCTACCACCGATCTTAAAGAGAGAAACACTGTGAGTGATGAAAAAGTTAACAGAGTGAATAAAGCTTTTGTGGATATACAAAAGGAAGCCACACACACGTCTCAAAGGGCCTTCCTCTTGAACCTCTGCAGAAACAGCTGATTCCTCAGCAAGGTCATGAAAACAAACCAGTTAATGTTGATGAAGCTACAAGTTTGATGGCGCAAGTGTAATACACTGGTGATGCATCAAATTCCCTCAAATGACCAATAATTTAAATGTTTTATACCAAAAAACTATGCTGAATGAAAGAGGCAAGACCCTTCCCCCTCAAAAAAAGGTACTACTGTATAAGGTTATTTGCACAAAGTTCTCAGAAATACAAATGAATTTGCAGTGACATAAAGCAGGTCAGTAATTGCCTGGAGATGAGGAGGGCAGGAGGTGAGGGGGGTCACAAGAAAACTTGGGGATGATGGTTCCCTATATGACTCAGTTTCCCTATTATGAAATAATTATGACTTTCTCATCCTTCATTTGCTGCATGGAAAATACATTAGATTATCAAGCCCTGATGCCTGGAATCACCTGCTTCTGATGATCAGTTCTATAACCTTCTTTCCTTTAGACCTACACTTCCTCCTTGTCGACAGTTATCACCACTTGTCCTCTCTCTCTCTCTTTTCACCCCTGAACTAACTTCTGGGGTCTCTTTATTTCTCTTCAAATTATTTCCTCCAGTTTCACTTTCTTACCAGTTCTCTCCAACACTACACTGGCCTCCCTTACTTCAGTACCTCAATATCCATTTCCTACTTGCTCATGTTTTAAACATAATTTCCTTTTCCACACCAAGTATGCAGCTCCAGTGTCTCACTGTGTGACAGGCTTAGGGACCACGTGTTTCCTCCTGACACATGGTACAATCTCCTCTCCAACAAGAAGTCAGTAAATATTGGACCTGGTCAAGTAAGGTTCTCACAGCTGGCCACCGCCCTTCCCCTTCATTCCCCTTAGAATTACCTTATAGCTTCTAAGTCCTGACAGCCCTGCAAATGAAGGAGAAGGCAATGGCACCCCACTCCAGGACTCTTGCCTGGAAAATCCCATGGACGGAGAAGCCTGGTAGGCTGCAGTCCACGGGGTCGCAAAGAGTCGGACACAACTGAGCGACTTCACTTTCACTTTTCACTTTCATGCATTGGAGAAGGAAATGGCAACCCACTCCAGTGTTCTTGCCTGAAGAATCCCAGGGACGGGGGAGCCTGGTGGGCTGCTGTCTATGGGGTGGCACAGAGTCGGACACGACTGAAGCGACTTAGCAGCAGCAGCAGCAGCAGGATTTAAAAGCTATAGCTGAACATCTAAGTGTGTAGACACTTAGGACTGGCATCTTTCTCATTCAGACTGTAGTCATATCACTAAAGTCTAGGGGGCAGAGTGAAAATAAGAGTGGGATTGGGCATTAATGGTTTCCGACTCTGGGCTAAGCCTTGTCAAGGCATCATAAATCTGGAGAGACCAATGGCTCACGGCATCAGCTGGAAATCTGTCCATGGAGGGGAAAACTGAGATTTGGCCATCCTGGACCTCGTTACTGTTGCTTTTAACTGGGTCCACAGCCTCAGAGAAAACAGGAGTCAAGTCTCTTTGTTTCCATGTGTAAAATGGAAACAAAGAAAGTGTGCTTCTAGATTTATATCAGCAATCGTTTCCCTATGGGCTTCCCTGGTGGCTCAAAAGTTAAAGAATCTGCCTGCAATGTGGGAGACCTGAAGTCAATCCCTGGGTTGGGAAGATCCCCTGGAGGAGGGCATGGCAACCCACTCCAGTATTCTTGCCTGGAGAATCACCATGGACAGAGGAACCTGGTGGGTTACAGTCATGGGGTTGAAAAACCCCGTCCACCCTCAGGAAGGAGGACCCCATTGCACCAGCTCTAGTCCCAGGGAGTCTCATGTCAGGGCCTTCAGAGAGACCGTGGCTGTCACTGAGCAACATGACAAGGGTGAAAAGGCTATTTCACCCCTTTTTCCGGAGCACTTCCTTTTTATTTCCCTTCCTGTGAGTTGTTTAAAAACTACTTGACAATGAGCTCCTTTGGCTTTGACTGTTTTTTCCCTTCCCTCCCTCTCTCCAGGGGGACACATGTATGCTGGGGAAAGTGAATCAAGACCTCTCGTCCTGCCCTGCCAGCCGCAGCTGGACTTCTCACCGCACGTCTGCCTCTCGATCCAGCAGAAACTCCTCTCTGTGGGGAAGCGGTCAAGTGAAATGACCACGCTGGGTGCCAATGCTGGACCAAGCACCCTGGTGGCACCCCCTCCCAGGGTCCTGTCTAACATTCTTTGCTGAAGACCCTGAAGGACAGAATTTCCTGGCCAAGGGCACCCAGCTGGTAAGTGGCTGGACCAGAGGTTGTGAGTCTGTCTGTGTCCAGCCTTGCGCTGCTTCTGCTACAGCCCAGTGCTGTCCATCTCCATAAACACCAGGCTTCGGCTAAGCAATGAGTCTGGTTCTTCATGCCAACTGCCTCTCTCCCTTCCTCCCTGTTCTGTCTCCCACCCCTCTCCACTTGTCCACCGTCATTAAACATTCCTGGTCCACCACCAACCACCACTGGCCCAGTCTCCTCTTCCCAGCCCAGCTGCCTGAACTTCACACTGCAATTCACGCTGTCCCTGGCACCCGCCAGCAAACAGAGCCTCTGAGTGGGGAAGGCAGAGGCGGAGTCAGCCTGGGGACACGCATGGACCTGCCTCTGTGCCCTCTTCAGGGCCGGGACCTGGGCACACGCGGGGTGGATAGTGCCTATGTGTGGGTCTATGTGAACCAGAGCTTCAGACCTAAGTGATGCTTAGCTGGCAGTAAGCATTCTACTTTACTGTAAAAAAGAGGTCAATCAAACCACAAACTGTGTGTCTTAAAGTATGATGTTCTCATAAATTCACAAAAACAGACTCGCTGGCAGGTTTTCCTGTTGGGTGTGCGTGCAGGCTGGACTCAGTCCTAAACCATTGCGCCTCTGGAGCTCAGGGCCGAGCAGTCCACAGCTCCGCCCCATTTCCTGGTACAAGCACACTGGGGGAAATTAACAAAGGTGACTTGATAAAGAAGTCTTGCTTGCCAAGGCTCAGACACTTTCCCCCAGTTTGCATGCTAAGGAAGCATGTGCCTAAAATAATAGGAATTGAGCAAAAGTGACGCCAGAGGAGAAAAAGCCTCTATTCAAGCAGGCGATCAGGATACTGAATAATCCTAATGGGAAGGCACTTTAAAATTTAGAATGAACTGCTTAATCTGAAGCTCGTATTTTTGCAGGAACTTTTTTTGTGTGTGTACCTGATAACCATACCTGCCCTAGGCAGCTTATTTAGGAAACACAGGGCTCGAGAAATCACAGCCATGATTTGTAAGCAAGGTACAATGTTCCCTTTGGAACACTCCTAATTAATATTTAGAGCCCACTTGGCCCAGGTTCAGTCAAAGAGGGCTGTGGGTTGTAACCACAGATGATGCAGACTCTCTGGGCTTGCAGGGCCCACCATGGCCCCGTAGGGAGAACTTAGAGAGAAGTAACCCCCAGAATGTTCTAAATCTTTGCCTGTCTCCTGGTGACCCTGGGTGCTCTGCAGGGCCCCCAGGCCCCCAGTAAGTGAGTACAAACCCCAAACCCTTCCCCGTCCCTCTAACACACACACACACACACACACACACACACACACACACACACCCCAGGATGCTTATAAACCCCAAGCCCTTCCCCCTCCAACACACACACACACACACACACACATACACACACCAGGATGCTTACAAACCCCAAACCCTTCCCCGTCCCTTTAACACACACACACACACACACACACACACACACACACACCAGGATGCTTACAAACCCCAAGCCCTTCCTCCAACACACACACACACACACACACACACACACACACACACACACACCAGGATGCTTACAAACCCAAACCCTCCCCCTTCCAACACACACACACACACCAGGACACTTACAAACCCAAACCCTCCCCCCTCACTGTAACACACACACACACATACACACACACACCAGGACGCTTACAAACCCCAAACCCTCCCCCCTCCCTATAACACACACGCTCACGCACACACACACACACACACACCCCACCCTAGAACGCTTACTTTGCTGACAGGCTGAGAGGACAGAGAGTGCAGCCAGCAATATCGAATTCCCTGCCATCTTTCCTGGGGAATGTTCTGGTTCACAGAACTATTTGCAGAATAGTTCCTGTTAGAGGAAGGGCGACTTTTGATTTTGCAACGTTGACCTGCCTTATAGGGTCAGCTGAGCTGAGAAAAGGGAAAAAAAAAAAAGAAGGAGGTTCAAACTGGCTGCGTGACCTTTGCTCTGGAAGAGGAATCAGGAAGGCAGGCGGGCCCAGGCTGTCAATCAAAGATCAAAGCTCTCGGCCTGGATCGGGCGCTGCTTCCCAAACCTGCTTCCTGTCCCTGAGCTCCGACCTCCGCCTTTAGCCCTCAAGCAGCAGCAGTACCCTGCAGTCAAACCACCTTCTCAGCCAACTCAAAAACAATCCCCAGTCCCTCTCTTTCAACCTCTGGGCCGCTTAGTCCCCTCCCTGGATCCAAGGCCTCCTAAGATCTTTCACACCTCCTGTGGAAAAAGAGAGCAGGTGGAAGATTTTATTTAATCCCATTGAGATTTACACAGCAATTTAAACTGATTGTAACTTTATTCCTTAGTAAATGACAGATCCAGGATTTGAACTCACGCACAGTTTCCCAAGGTGGCCTGAGCCCTGAACCAGGCTGCCTCCCACTGTCACCTCAACTCTCCCGTGATCATGCTGACCTTAAATTTTTTTGTTATAATTGACATATATCATTATTAGTTTCTGATGTATAACATAATGATTTGATACATGTGTATATTGCAAAATTATCTCCATAATAGGTTTTAGGTTCAGTTCAGTCACTCAGTCGTGTCCGACTCTTTGCGACCCCGTGGACTGCAGCATGCCAGGCTTCCCTGTCCATCATCTACTCCCAGAGCTTGCTCAAACTCATGTCCATAGAGTCAGTGATGCCACCCAACCATCTCATCCTCTGTTGTCCCCTTCTCTTCCCGCCTTCAATCTTTCCCAGCATCAGGGTTTTTACAAATGAGTCTGTTCTTCACATCAGGTGGCCAAAGTATTGGAGTTTCATAGGTTAGCGTCCGTTATGTTGAAACCTCACAACTCAGATTGGGACTTGAATCCCCTGTCTTTTCAGTGGGCTCACACTCCTGGTCTCAGGAATTTAATGAAGCTCAGGTTCTTTGTGTCTTATTGCAGAAAGAATTCAGGGAGAGATAAAATGATAGGTAAGAAGTGGAATCATTTAGACATCTCATGGTCAGTATGCAGTCCATTTCAGAAGATGAGAACAGCCTTGGGAGAAACACACTCCATCGTCAAAGTGTGGGCCATCTCAGAAGACGAGAGGCCCTGAAACATGGAGTGATTAGTTTTCATGGGCTGGGTAATTTCATAGGCTCATGAGTGAGAGGATTATCCCAACTATCTTGAAGGAACTGGGTCAGAACCCATTTTTGGCCTTTTATGGTTGTCCTTAGAACTGTCATGGCACTGGTGGGCGTGTCATTTAGCATATGCTAACGTACTACAATGAGCATATAATTGAGGCTCAAGGTCTATAATTCCCCTACATACAAACCTTCAAGTTGTGAACTTTCAAACATGAGAACATGGAGCTTACTAATAAAGACCTGATGGAATTGGAGGCAGAGAGAAGAGAGACAAGAGCAAGAAGAAGGAACAGAAGAACCAAAGAGATTCATGAGGAAGGGAAGGGAAAGGAGAATTTTTTTATTTGAGGAGGTATCTTTAGTTCCTGAGGCACAAGACCTGAAGGGATAGCAGTGCACGAAGCTTTCAGCAGCTGCTCAGCATGCAATCTGCTGCTACTGTGTCATCTATGGCGAGAGAAAAGAGCTATGACCCAGACATCACTGGACCATTTTCCCAAGAGAGTAGATACAGTTGAACCCAGCAAGGATCCAGGGCCTGTGCCGTCAACATCAGGTGTGAATGAAATTGCCGCTTGCCCTCCGTCTCCTATTGCTGACGACCCTTCAGCTCTACCATCTCCCACCCCTTCTCCCTCCTCCAGTCAATAACTCTCGCCTGCTCACTCGACGCCAGCCCCTGTGTGCCAGCTGTTGTTCTGTACTACTGGATTTTTTGAGTTTTTGAGTAAGATTTAAAATATCTTATTTATTTTTTATGTTTTTTATGTATCATTTGTATGAAAAGCATTATCAACCTATTACAGTGCAGTATCATATAACCGATTGTGTTAGGTACCTAGACCAGCTTTGTTGGACTTACAAACAAATTGGACTTACGAACGCACTCTCAGAATAGAAACTCGTTCACATGGAAGGGACTTACTGTACTGGAAGTCAAATCTTATACCACGTTGGGCCTCGTTGGTTCTAATCAGTTTCTGCGTATCCAATGGCTGTGTTGTTTTTCTAAAGATTATTCCCTGCCCCCTTCCCTCCTGCTTCAGCCTCACATAATTACAATTTTTCTTGTGCTGAGAACTTTTATAGCCTACTTTCTTAGCAACTTTCAAATATACAGTACAGAATTGTTACCTATAGTCTTCATTCTGTCCATTGCATCCCCCAGGACTTATTTATGTTATCACTGGAAGTTTGTACCACTAGGATGTACATTCTGAGAAGGAAAAGGGCCCTTGAGGGAAAAAGTAGGTCAATATTTTTATGTAGTAAACACAGCACACACGGTCTCCACGCCAGTCCAGGGCCTCTCCATCGCCAGAGCAACATCCCACACCACCCGCTAGAGCTGTCCTTCCACACCTGGTGGCTTCTTCTGCAGAACCTATTCATCACAGCTCCTCCTCTCTGTCAACACAATTATTTCATTCTTTTCTTATAAACACGTTTTAAACACCTATTTATTATTTATTTGGCCGCACCGGGTCTTAGCTGTGGCTGCAGGACCTTAAGTGCCACATATGGACTCTTAGTTGCTGTGTGTGCAATCTAGTCTGTTGACCAGGGATCGAACCCAGGTCCCTTGCATTGGGAGCATGGAGTCTTAGCCACTGGATCGCCAGGGAAGTCCCTTGTTTTGCTCTTTATAAAGATTTAGCTTCCCTATTAGTCGCCCATAAAAAGGAACACATTTGAGTTAGTTGTGGTGAGGTGGATGAACCCTAGAGCCTATTACACAGAGTGAAGTAAGTCAGAAAGAGAAAAATAAATATCAGATATTAACGCATATATATGGAATCTTGACAGACGGTACTGATAAACCTACTTGCAAGGCAGGAAGAGAGGCACAGAGAAACACTGCTGGCCACAGTGGGGGAAGAAGAAGGTGACCAAACCGAGAGAGTAGCACCGAAACATACACATGAATAATGTTACCGTCAGTCACTCAGTGGTGTCCTACTCTTTGCCACACCATGGACTGTAGCCCCTGGACTCCTCTGTCCGTGGGATTCTCCAGGCAAGGAAACTGGAGTGGGTTGCCATTTCCTCCTCCAGGGGATCTTCCTGACCCAGGGATCGAACCTGAGTCTCCTGAATTGCAGGCAGATTCTTTGCCATCTAGAGCTACCAGAGAAGCCGAAACATATACATTACCGTGTATAAAATAGACAGCTAGTGGGAAGTTGCCGTATAACACAGGGATCTCAACCCAGTGCTCTGTAACAACCTAGAGGGATAGGATGGGCTGGAGGGGTGGGAGGGAGGTAGAGAGGGAGGGGATATATGTATATACTTATGACTGGTTCACGTTGTGTGCCAGAAACCAACACAACATTGTAAAGCAATTACCTTCCAATTCAAAGTTTAAAAATAAAAGGGGGATTTGACTTCCCGTGAAACAAAGATGAGGTCCCTTCCTTGTCCCACACTTCAGCTCACTTAGAGGGAGCCCAGCGCCCGTGGGAAAGCCAGTGTGTCTCAGCCCCACCGAAGCCAACACCTGGGCTCCCAGCCCAGACACTTAGGGATGACACACCCTCGGTCAGGAGTTGAAACTCACTTTGATAAGATGGGCCAATGAGATCTGGAGGGAAATTTAAATGAGATAGGGCTGCTTTAAGGATTGATTTATTCATAGGTAACACTTATAAAGTACTTAAAAACAGCACACGGTGGGTTCCTGCCGGCATTAGAGCCGGCCTTCTCTGCTACCAACAGGCCCTCAGCAGAGACAGAAAACGTACCAGCATCCCACGGATGCCCAGAAACAGAATGATCACAATTATCAAGGACCATAATACTCCTGACAGAAAACCAGCCCCGGTAAGGATTTCCAAGTGCTTAATGTTTATTACATTCTCTTGCTGAAAGTCCTGACCGATTCTTCAAAGCTCAGATAAACCACACTTGAGAAGTTATGCCCCAACCTACACTTGGCAAACATCTAGGGAACTGTAGCAGTCCTGCAAAACATTTTCTCCCCCTTCAGAAGCCGTAGACTCCGCTCTGTGGCCCTGGGTGTGGAAACCAAGCTACAGAGGGCCGCGGCGTTTCCCCGTCGAGGAGACCTTTGCCCTGGGATGGGCAGGGTGCGGGCAGAGGGTTACAGTCCCTTACATCAAGCCTGGGGCAGAAACTGCCAGTTATCCAGCACCTGGATGTCCCATCCGGGCTCAAAGACAGAAACAAAAGGGGAGCAGAAAGGAGAGGAAGCTAAAGACCAGTCCCGGGGGTTGCGCAGTGAAAAGAACACAAACTTTGAGCTAGTGATCTAGGCTCACATCCCTGTATGGTGTTGTTGAGTTGCTAAAGGTTCCCCAACCTGTTTTCTCAAAAGGAAACAATAGGCCCAACCACACAGGTCCCTCAGACCGAGTAACGAAATAATGTGCAGGAAGCAAACAGCTTAGAACCTGGCACGTGGTAGGGCACCCACGAGGTCTCTCTGGCATCCCCCCCACGCCCTCAGGCCTGGTGGACTCACAAGAGACAAGATCTATTTGTCAGGAAGGCTTGGGTACAAAGCAGCGATGATCAAGGAATACTGATCTAATGATCAGTATTATAATTATATAATATCAGTATTATAATTTCCCGGAAGAATGGAAACAGCACTTGAATTGCTTCAAAAACAGCTTTTGACAGTTACAGGAGGTCTGAACCTGAGTTGTCTAAATTTTCCATAAATCTTCGGAAAGGATAAAGTAACGCAGAATCCAGAGACTGGGGAGGGGAATTGGAAATTCCCACAGACAATCCCCAGCACAGGCAGCCCTCCACACACACACACACACACACACACACACACTCACGCCCTACACACCCACATATTCATAAATACACACTAACACACACATATAATCACAGACTCATATATACCCACTCAGTCACACACATGCACATTCTAACCTCATGTCCCCGAAGGGGATTTGTAAACTGAATGTTTGGACCCCAGGACACATATGCTCACAAAAACAGCAAGTGGCATTGTTTTCACGTGGCCTCAAGTTAAAGAAAAATTTAACCCGTAAGTGAAAATTTTAACCTATAAGCCAAAATGTTAACCCATGCTGCATACTGGCAACTGAATAACAACCGCAGAAGGAACTAACATTTTTCATTTGTCTCTTTTGTTTAATAATTATTAATTAAAAAAAAAAAAACTAAGTCGTATTTGAAATGCAGTACGTTTAAAAAGGGCGTTGGCATAAACTCCCTGCCCCACCCCATGGAGAGGAGTCAGGCTCCCTGTGGGCTCAGAGCTGGCTTCATCAACTTGCTGGGAGCAGAGCAGCAAGAGGTAGGGGGGCCCTGGGCCCAGACGGCTGGTGTGGGCCTCAGTGTGATGGGGGCTCTGATGTCCTCCATCCCAGATCCCCATTCCACTCAATAGAAAGGAAGTTTTGAGCAGGTGCCAGGCCCGCTGTAGAACTGTGTCTTAATTACTCTTAACTTACTCTGCTTAACCAGCAATGAGCACATGTCTTGTTGCCATTTTTCAGATGGAGAAACTGAGGCTCAGGGGTGAGTGACTTGCTCAGGGTCAGTACAACCCCCAGTCCTGTTGCTCCCAAAGCCTTTGTACTTCACTTTGCCTGCACACTGGAATCACCTGGGGGTCATTAAAAATACTGGCCCTTAGCTCCCCCCTCACACAGCGATTCTGATTTAATTGGTCTCTGGTTTGTCCTAGGCACCTGAACTTTACATCTATATATATTTTACTATATAATTTATTTATTTGGCTGCACCAGGTCTTAGTTGTGGCACTCGGGATCTTCAATCTTCACTACGGCATGCAGGATCTTTCAGTTGGGCATGCCAACTCTTAGTTGCAGCATGTGGGATCTAGCTCCCAGACCAGGGATCAAACCCAGACCCCCCTGCATTGGAAGCCTGGAGTTTTAGCCAGTGGACCACCAGGGACGTCCTGTACCTGAACTTTTCAAAAGCTCACCAGATGATTCCAGTGCACAGCCAAGATGGAGAACCACGGTCTTAAACACTGTGGTCCTTACGACCCACTACCATCACCTAAGGTGATACGAACATGCAGATTTCTAGGCTTCAGCCAGGATCCATTATTGAGCATGGATTTCATGTTGGTTAAGCATGCACGGCCTCACATACTTTACACAATACTGCTACGAAGTTGTAAATTATTCTCTGTTCACAGATAAGGACACTGACACTCAGAGAGCTTTAAGAACTGGTCTAATTGCCCCATCTCACTGCCTTCTAAAGAGGAATGATCACACCACCTCTTGGAGTGGGCCTGGGGGAGTGAACAACCTGGGGGAAGCCAAAATGAGCGTCCTTGGAGTCCAGGAAGGAAGAGGAACTGGAAGGATCTGGATTGGCAAGAGGGAAGAGGTGAGGGTGGGAGGACAGGATTCTGGGGTCCTCAAGGTGCAGCCCAGAAGAAACGGAGGGAGATTTCCCCCAGAGGAACTTCTGGGGTGCCTGGGTGGAGGAAGGAGGAAAGACAGACACAGGAGAAAAATCCAGGCTGAGATGGGGGAGAAGGGGTATTCCCAGCAGAGAGCAGTCTGGCCGGAGCCTGTGTCTCAGCTAATTCCTCACCAGGTCCATCGGTTTCGTTGTTTAGTCACTAACTCGTGTCTGACTCTTTTTCACCCCCATGGACTGCAGCCCACTGCACTCTTCTGTCCGTGGGATTCTCCAGGCAAGAATACTGGAGTGGGTTGCCATTTCCGCCTCCAGGGGATCTTCCCGACCCAGGGCTCGAACCCATGTCTCCGGCATTGGCAGGAGAGTTCTTTATCACAGAGCCACCACAGGTCCACCAGTGTTTGCTGGCTAACTGGTTTTGATGTTCATTGAGACTTGGCAGTTCTCACCTCAGAATCACCAAGGGCGCTTTTGAAATAGACACAAATGGAACTGAGAAATTTCTCAGACTCGGTGACACCAGCATGGCCAGCTACTGCCTCTAAGAAATTACTGAGATTTCTACACACGAGGAGAGGAAGGTTCACCCCCTCTGAACTAAAAGCATTAGGCATTTCTCTGCAGCTTGTTCCTAAGGCGTAAATGTCCGTCTGTCTCTCGTGTGTTGCCCGGTTGCTTCACTAGGCCTCCAAGCCAAGCAGGACAGAAGCCCAGCACAGAGGATGCAGGGTGATCGGGCCACTTAAGGAAAAGGGGGAACCGTGGCTCCCCTTTCTGTCTCTCTGGGGCTTGTTAAGGCCAAAGGAAAGGGCAACTCTTCACCCTCTTGATGAGAAAGGTTGCAGATCAAGAACAAACAGTTAAAAGCAGCTCAGGCTTTGAAATGTGGCGCTGAATCCACAATAGGGCTGGCACACCAAACCACAGCCATTGTCCCACAGCCCAGCCTGGGCCAGCCTGACTCGCAAAACACCCACCTATCAGATCATAGACTCAGTCAGGTCCTGCAGAAGAAGAAACATAGCAAAATAAATTAAGAGCTTCAGATTAACAGACAGACTGCTGCTGCTGCTGCTGCTGCTAAGTCGCTTCAGTCGTGTCCGACTCTGTGCGACCCCATAGACGGCAGCCCACCAGGCTCCCGCATCCCTGGGATTCTCCAGGCAAGAACACTGGAGTGGGTCGCCATTTCCTTCTCCAATGCATGAAAGTGAAAAGTGAAAGTGAAGTCACTCAGTTGTGTCCAACTCTTCGCAACCCCATGGACTGCAGCCCACCAGGCCCCTCCGTCCATGGGATTTTCCAGGCAAGAGCCCTGGAGTGGGGCGCCATGTCCTTCTCCAACAGACACGCTACTATATATAAAATAAACAACAAGGATCTACTGTGTCGCAGGGAACTATATTCAACACCTTGGAAAAATCTACACTGGAAAAGAATCTGAAAAACATATAGACATGAATCACTTTGCTATACACTAGAAACTAACACGACATTGGAAACCAACTATACAATTTAATATATATATATATATATATATTTTTTTTTTTTTTAAGCACTTTCAGAGTCCCTTGTGGGGGTTCTCAGTTTGTCCTGGCTCTTCCACTATAAAGGCAGCCACTGGCGAGTGGCCCCTCGTTTCTCCATTGTTCCCGTTTTGCCTGAGCCTGGTCCCTCCTAGTTGGCCCTCCAAAACTGTTATGGAACCAGGTTCATTTTACCAGATGCATGGCACGCCAAGAGGCTAACACACCGAGGCTGGCAGCAAAGAGGGTTCATTTGCAAAGCAGCCAAACGTAGAGATGGGAGAGCAAGCCCCAACTCCACCTCCATCTGTTGTAACTCCTTGTACATGGCCAGGAGCTGTTTTTCCATCTCACTAAATCATTACCCTGCCCCCTCCCACAGCCGGGAGCCGAAACTCAACGGCCCTCTGATTATTTTGCCGTTGCCACAGGTCCGAAGCGAACCCTTCTGGGTAACTGGCCACGCCTAATTGGCAAGCCCGTCCCTGAGTTAATATCTCTAAAGCCTGTGTCTACCATTGCTTAGGGGTGGTGGATTGGACCCAGGGTATGTTTCCATTTTGCAGACGATCCAGGCCTTGTGTTTTGCCCGTATTCACCAGCCATTCCCATGCAGTCAGCAAGCAAGGAGCTGCTACTTTTAAACTGGAAAGAAACACGGAGGTTAACAGCATAACACCAGTATAATGGGGGAGAGAGAGACATCTCTTGTGATAATCAGCTGCCACAGGGTTGCACGTGCTAGTGGACGGCCGCTTCAGGATTGTCCCCAAACAGGAAGCCTCTACGTGACACGAACCTAGGCAGGAAATTCTCTGACTGTTCTGTTCCGCTACCTTAGCAAGAGGATAAGGAATTTCAAAGACTGATGCCTGGCTTTCCCTTTCCTTTCCTTTCCCTTCTTTCTTCTCATTTATCTCTCCTGCTTCCCCTTAGACAATGTTTGGTTCTCACGTTTGTTGCTGGAACTCCATCAGCGAAACATCCTCGGGATTTCAGTCTCAGATTTTCCGGGACCAGGATTCCAGACAAAAGAGCTTCATCTGCCCCCGTGTTCATGGTGCCCTCCAACTCCATGAGCCCGTTTCACGTCCTCTTCGTGGAGGGCCCACCAGCTTATTACCTCTCTTCACCCCTGATTTGCCATCTGAAGATCTGAATAGGCACACGTTCAGACCAGGGAGCTGTGGCTTAAACATCAGGAGATGTTATATTTCGTCAAGCCACTAGAGGGAGTCAATCCCAGGGTTACCAGAAATCAGGGATGCAACAACGCGGGAAGGATGCTGAAGCTTCAGGGACCGGCAAGTCTCCAAGCTCAGTTACAGCTTCCTCCTCCAGCCTTCCAGACACTGTGAGTGTGCACATCAGCGGAACAGGAACAAGCCAGTTAACAGAAACTGTTTGCCAGAATCATTCCTAAATGATGCCCTAAAAAATGTCAGGTTTTCGGAAACCAACATATTGACTATTGCCAGCAAGAACCTCGTGATAGCAAAATACCCCAATGCTTAGACTTAAAATGACCAGGATTTAACCCTTCATCCTGACCCACTCAAATCTAGACACAGGCCAAACGCAGACTCTGCCCTAAAGGCTTACATTCCACTGAGAAGGGGTTCGGAAAGGACATGACATTCAAACTGGGCAGCCCTGCAGGAGGCAGTCAGCAGTGAGATGAGAAAAGATATAAGAAGTCCCATTTAGGGGACACAGCAGCCAAGAGAGGAGATCCCATCTATTTGTAAATATCTTGAGGGCTCAAATTCCATGTCTTGAACTTCAATTGGATCCTTCATTGTACCTCTGGCTTCTAGAGTAGTTTAGTAAAATCAAAAAAGTACTTCACAAAATACATAAATTCTTTGTAAAGGAGAAGGTCAAAGAGCTGGGCAGAGTCTGGAAAGATTCTCAGGATCAGGCATACAGTTTGGTTGATAAAACATCAGAGAATGGGGGGACTTCCCTGGTGGTCCAGTGGCTGGAGCGCCAAGGTCCCAATGCAGCGGGCCTGGGTTCGATCCCTGGTCAGGGAACTAGATCCCACTTGCTGCAACTAAGACCTGGTGCAGCCAGATAAATCAATATTAAAAAAAAAAATCAGAGAATGAAGTCTTTGCCCACACATGAAGTAAGGGTCCCACTTCACAGAGACAGAGAAAAATCTGAAGCAAGAAAAGGAAGGAATCTGAAGATACTCCAGAATACAGGTTGTTGTCGTTCAGTCACTTAGTCGTGTCTGACTATTTGCGACCCCATGGACTGCAGCACACCAGGCTTCCCTGTCCTTTGCTATCTCCCAGAGTTTGCTCAAATTCATGTCCAATGACTCAGTGATGCCATCCAACCATCTTGTCTTCTGTTGCTCGCTTCTCCTCTTGCCCTCAATCTTTCCCAGCAACAGGGTCTTTTCCAATGAGTCGGCTCTTTGCATCAGGTGGTCAAAGTATTGGAGCTTCTGCTTCAGCATCAGTCCTTCCAAAGAATCCAGGTAAGTAGTATTTGTCTGTTCATTCATTCCCAAAGGCACTAAGCACCTCGCACTTGCCAAGCTCTGTGCTTCGTACTGGGATGCAGGGCTGAGCAAGATAACAGCATCCCACTCTAGTGGTTCACAGAGGCTTCAGGACAAGCATTAACAGGGCTTCCCAAGGCTAATTAATTCACCATCACTGTGATGAATACTGTGAGAAGTCGCTGATGCCGTGTGAGCAGGCATCAGGGGACTCACCTAGTCTGGGAGGCCAAAGGAGCCTTCACAAAAGTGATGTTTTAGCTGAGGACTGATGACAAAATGTTAGCTTGGTGAGTGGTGTGCAGGTGTGTGTGACAAGAATGGACAGGCAGGAGAAAAGGGAATGTTCCAGGCTGAGGAACAGCAGTAAGAAGGCCTGAAGAGGGAGCAGCCATGGCATGGTCAAAGGATGCTGAGAAAAATCCGGCATGGCTGTTACATAAACACCTGGGAGAGGGGGTGCATCTGGTGAGCCAGGGCCGGTCCAGGCAGGGCCATGTCCAGGATGCTTACTTGAGACCAGAGGCTCTCGGCCAGGAAGCCTTCACCTCCCTGCCCTCCAGGGACATTTGGCAATGTGCAGAGACATTCTCACTTGTCATAACTGGGGGATGGGCTGCTCCTGGCATTTGACGAGTGTAGACCAGTGCGTGCGTGCTAAGTTGCTTCAGTCATGTCTGACTCTGTGCAACTGTACCCCGCCAGGCTCCTCTGTCCGTGGGATTCTCCAGGCAAGAATATTGAAGTGGGTTGCCATGCTCTTCTCCAGGGGATCTTCCTGACCCAGGGGTCGAACCTTCATCTCTTACATCTCCTGCTTTGGCGGGCAGGCGCTTTACCGCTAGTGCCACCTGGGAAGCCCTGAGTAGAGACCAGGGATGCTGCTAAATATACTGTGTTGCAAAGGATGGCCTCACAATGAAGATTCCCCCACTCAAGGTGTCAACAATGCTGAGGTGGAGAAGCCCTGTTTTATAATGAGTATCAGGAGCCACCCAAGGGTTTTAGGCTGGGAGGTTTTGTGATGAGATTTCTCTCAAAAAGATCACTCTGACTTCAGTGTGGACTGCTGAGGGAGACCCACTAGTGGAGATCTAAAGGGGTCTGTTGGGAAGATCTATTATGATCTGGGCAAGACATGTGGCCCAGCCTTGGGGAATGTCAGTGTGGATGGAGAAAAGTGAATGGATGAGAAAGATGCTTAAAAGAATAAATCAGTGGGACTGGGTGACAGATTGGCTGCAACAAGTATCTTAGCCCATGCTCTCTAAATCAACAATCAACAGAGCCCGAGGCAAGTCTTAAATGATGATGCTTCATTTGGACCGCATAGTACCAGGGCAGCAAGAGTGAAAGAAAGCGAAGCAGAATGATGGGAAGCAGTGTTTCCACCTGAACCCCCGCTTCAGATAAGCAATGATGAGACACAGCTAGTCACTGAACAGGCACCCAGCCAGCCACCCAGCCAACCACCCAGGATAACCCTGGATGGGCTGCTAGAGTAACTACATCTCGAAACAGTCCACTGGAGAGAGAGAAGAGAACATATCATCTATCTCCCATCTCTTAGTTTCTCCTGTGGCAGTTTTGAAACCTACCTGCAAATTCTCCCACTGAAACATATCTGCAAATTTCTCCCATCAAGGGTGGAGGCTGCATCCTCTATCATGTATCTGGGCCTTAATAACTCACTCACAGCCAAGACAACACAGCAGAAGTGATGCTATAGGACTTCCTAAGCTAGGTCAGAAAAAGACACAACTTCTGCCTTGCTCACCGGAGCAGCTGTGTGTGCTTGGAGGCCTTGGCGTTAGGACCGACTGTAAGGCCACTGCTCTGGGATGAAGTCCAAGCCACACAAAGAGCCTGGGGGTAGCGGGAAGGGCTCTGCTCACCAGCTCCAACCACAGACCCAACCAACAACCAGTGTGAACTGCCCACCCCTCAGAGTGAAGGTACTTCCAGATGATTCTATGGCACAAGCATAGCGTCACTCGCAGTCATGAGTCTCCCAGCTCTGGCCTCAGACGGGAGAGCAGAGACAAGCCAGTCCTTCTGTGCCCTGGTGACCCACATAATCCATGAGCCTAAGTTAAGGATTGTTTTAAGCTCCTGAACTTCAGGGTAATTTCCATACGCAAAGTCACTGGACACACTTGTTCCAAGTTAATGACTCAGCCTTCCAGGTTGCATCATTTGGCATTCTGATAGCACCCCATATCCCGCAATGTGGCACTTCAGACAGGAGCCAGGGACGCCAGGAGTATGACTGAGGGGCCCCAGATGGCAGATTACAGGTACCCTACAGGGAGTTAGTCAGCCACAGCAGCATCTAGTAGATCACAGGGCTGAGAATTTGGGACAGACACGAGGTCAAAGGGCATTGGGCATAGTGCACCAATATGTCTGATACAGAGGTGAGGTGGGGACAGGCAGGAGGTAAGGGTTCTCACATTTCTGTTTAGACCTAAGCAACCAGGTAGATTAATGCTTTTAATCTGAATCATTAGGGCAATTTACTGAGAGAGGAGCTGGATAAAAGGAGAGGGCTCAGTTCGAAGTGCCTGTGTGTTCGTCAGATATGGCAAAAAGTAGGAGCCCAAAACAGTCTTCCCTGGTGCTCAGATGGTAAGGAATCTGCTTGCAATGCAAGAAACCTGGGTTCAATCCCTGGGTCAGGAAGACAGCCTGGAGAAGGGAATGGCTATCCACTCCTGTGTTCTTGCCTGGAGAATCCCATGGACAGAAGAGTTTGGCAGGCTACTGTCCATGGGGTCTCAAAGAATGGGATATGACTGAGTGATTCACACACACGCACACACACACACACACACGAGTCCAGGACACGAAAGACGGTCAAGGTCATTGATCCAGGGCCCCCAGAGGGCTTGAAAGCCTGTTCCTGAATCTTCTCTCCTGCGCAACGAATATTTTCCTGGTCTTTGCTTGGGACCTTTGTCCGAGGATCCCAAGACTAATGTATTAGAGAAAGCAGAAGGAGCCCCAGGAGAGAACACGGCATCTGCAGGAGCCCCCATATATAAACACATGCCCACTAGCCCAGTGCCAGCAGCAGAGATACCATCAGATTTTACATATTTTTTAAATGTGTGGGGAAAATATTTTAGTTACCTTCAGATAGGTTGGAATCCTTTTTCATCACGCAATGCTCCTCTTTCTCCTCCCTATCACCCTTAACCCAAATTGCAAATGCTCCATATGTGCATAATGCTAGCCTATTTTGCATCATGTGTTTAGATCATTGGTGCGTTTCACTGATTTCTTGTCAATGGTGCTTTAGTTCACAGACTTATAATATTTCTAGGCCTGAGGTGATGGGAGCCTGCCACCTCTTGTCCGTGATCACTGGTAGGCAGGGTCCTCTTCTGAAATGAAAAGTCAGGATTAGGTCTAAGGACACTAGGTCTGATTCCTGCAAGGGCAGAACCTGGGGGCCTCCCAGTCCCGCCCGGGACTCCCTGGACCCACTCTTTCCTGCTCTCCCAACTCATAGTTTCAGGTCCTTCCAGACCCTCCTCCCCCAACTCCACCATTAAAATTTAAAAGGCAGTGCCTACAGCAACAAGAACATTTGATTATTCACAAAATCATGTAGAGGAGGGCAAATACAAGGAGGAATGAAGAAAAGAAGGGATGAAGCATTTGCTGAGGCTTTCCTGTTCGGGGTCTTTATTGCAATGAATCCTTTACAAGATCTTGTTGGTATCAGTCATTCCTATTTGTTACATGAAGAAACTGAGGCACCAAGAGGTTCATCAATTTGCCCAAGATGATGCAGAGGATAAGATGCAAAGCTAGAGTCCACTTTTAACTCCAGTCCAGTGCTCTTTGCACTATTGCTTTCTTCCCCGGAGTGTCTGTATCCACCCTTCTATTTATTACTCTTGAACAACAGAAGGCATTTCTCCAAGTTTTGGGGCGAACTGTATTTGAGCGCAAGAACCACTGTACCGCTCGCTGAGCGCCACTAGGTGGCGCCGTGAGAGGCTCAAGTCCTGCTGCTGCTCTCGGTTCCCTGGGCGAGACAGACAGGCGCGGGGGAGAGCAGCTGCGGGGAGAATGTCAAAACAGAGTCTATTTAGGAACGCGGAGCCTTCTGCCTGGCCCTGTTTCCCACTGGGATCCTCGCTTGGCTCCTTACAGACTATAAATGAATTTGCTTTTTTTCTTCCTTCCCCGTCCTACCGCTAACCCACATCTCCGATTCTATTTTCTCTCTACCCCTGACACCAGGGCAGGAGTCCCACCCACATCAGCGAATATCGTGTCCCGAAGAGAGAGGGCAGCAGGCCGGCGGGGTGGTGCCGAGAGTCCGGGTCTGCAGTCGGTCCCCATAGCGACCTGTGGGCCGCTTCCCGCACAGACCCTTCCCACCCACTGACCCAGCACACTGGCGCATCACAGCAGCGCCAGGACCCACACGTGCCCCCGACCCAAGGGACCTGTCTTAGTCTGCCGGCTGCCATAACAAAGGATCAGAGTTCTGAGGGCTGGCCCTCCAAGATCAAGGCGAAGACAGTGTGTTTACTTCTGAGGCTTCTCTCCAGGCTCACTGTGTCCTCCCGTGATTATTTCCCTGCGCGCGCCTCCCTGGTCTCTCTGCGGGTCCTACCCTCTCTTCTTAGAAGGACACCAGTCAGACTAGGGCCACACAAACAGCCTCCTCTTATTTTTATTTTACTTGTGGGTGTGTTACTATTCTTTTTTTTTTAATTGAAGTATAGTTGACTGCAATATTGTATTAGTGGTAACTGTTTCAACAAAGTGGTTAGGTTACATTTTTTTCCAATTCCTCTCCATTACAGATTATTATACGATGCTGAATATAATTCCCTGGGCTATACAGTAAATCCTGTTCTTTATCTGTTCGATGTATAACAGTTTGTATCAGTCAATCTCATACTCCTAATTTATGCCCCCCCCCACTTTCTTCTTATGTAACAAGTTTGTTTTCTATGTCTGTGAGTCTGTATCTGATTTGTATATTGATTCATTTGTATTATTTTTTGGATTTTTCATGTGAGTGATGCCATGTAATATTTGTCTTTCTCTGTCTGACTTACTTCATGATGATAATCTCCTGGCCCATTCATGTTGCTGCAAATGGTATTATTTCATTCTTTTTTATGGCTGAATAGTATTCTATTGGGGAGCGTGTGGGAGGGGGGCTGCTTCCACATCTTGGCTAGTGTAAATAGTGCTGCTCTGAACATTGAGGTGCATGTATCTTTTCAAATTAGAGTTTTCATCTAATTCCCAGTCAGGAGTGGGGTTGCTGGATCATATGGATATTTTTTTGTTTGTTTTCCGAGGCACCACCATACTGTTTTCCACAGTCAACCTCATTTTATTTTGATCGCCTCTTTAAAGGTCCTCTCTTCAGATGCAGTCACCTTCTGAGGTTCTGGGGATTAGGGCTTCAATATATGAATTCAGCGGGGTGGGGACACAAGTCAGTCCATAACAGGATCCAATCACTAATGGGTAGGGGTAGAGGGCAGAATTCTGTGCCTAATTTTAGCCCCAAGAGGTCACAGGAAAAGTCGTGGTCACAACGTGCTCATGAAGTTCACCTCATGAAGTTCAATTGTGTGATATTAAGGATAAACATAGCTGAAAGAATCCAAGTAATTGTTAAAAAAAAAAAAAAAAAACAGCCAGTCCATTCTGGGGCTCACACAGTAGCCCTGATGGATGTGGTTTGGGGTCCCTAACTGATGACCTGACAAGAATGTCAGCAACTGTCTATTCCCTGTGAAAAGCAACTTCCCCTCATCTCTCTCCTTCGCAGGCCCCGACTGCAGCACGCTCCTGGAACTCACAGAGCTCCCTCGTTCTCTGGGGCCTGTCTCCCTGGGAGCCAGCTCTTGGGTGGCAGCCTGGATGTGCCTGACTCACCCTGAGTGGCTGGAGGGTTGGCAGGGCCGTCCCAGGTTGCAAGATTAGGCCAGAGGGTCTGTTCAATCTGGGAATGCTCCCAGGCCAGGCTCCATGGAGACTCATTTAGAAGAAATTCATAGGGAAGTAAGAAATCCTAAAGAAGTCGTCCCTTTCTGGGGGGAAAATTGTAGAGGAGAGACAAGAGAAATGCCTGGCTGGAGAGTGGAGAAGGCAGCTCCTGTCTGACAACGTGGCCGGCGGCTGGGGACTGGGCTGCCCTCTGCTGGGGCAATGCCTGAGTGGTCATTTGACGCCTATGGATCTCCCTCACCTGCTTTTTTTTCAGGCCGCTCCGCTGTTCCCTAAGGGAGAAAACGAGCCCTGGTGTGATAACCTAAGTCCTTCTCAACCCAGCCCCGATGCAGGCTTCTCAAGGGCACTGTGTCTTCTTCAAGCTATCAGATTTCTGTATTGGCGTGCTTCCTCATGGTCCAGCGGGAGTCACATGATGCTGGAGCCCTAAGTGAGTGTATGCGGTAGTTGTGAGCCCAGCCTTGTAGTCCAGGCTGTGGTTTGTGCAGATGTATCTCGGGCAGAGAAGGCAAACCTGTATCCAGAAAAGTGTCTATTTTAGTGAGAGCCAACTCTTCCCCCTTCCATTAGGGAAGCTATCTTATAATCAACCTGCTACCAGGAGACTGGGTTTCCCGGGTGGCTCAGTGGTAAAGAACCTGGCTACCAATGCGGGAGACTCAAGTTCAGTCCCTGAGCTTGGGAAGATTTCCCCTGGAGGAGGCAATGCCAACCCACTCTAGTGTTCTGGCCCAGAGAATCCCATGGACAGAGGAGCCTGGTGGGCTACAGTCCATGGGGTTGCACAGAGTCATACATGACTTAGCTACTCAGCAGCAGCCAGGAAACTGGCTGATGACTTGAAAAGTGATGACATTCTCCAGGGAAGTGTTGCTTCCTATCCCTGCAATGTGAGGCTCCATTAAGCTAGACATTTTAGTTCCATCAGTGGATACAGCAATGGTTCCATGAAACTGGAAGTTTAGACTGCCATCTGGTCACTTTGGGATCCTCAGGCCAGGGAAGTCAACAGACAGAAAGGAGTTATGTACTAGCTGAAGTGACAGACCACCAAGGGAAACTTGGGATCTGGAGGAGTATATCTGGAACAGAAGGGGTCACCCAGGGCATCTCCTAGTCCCCTCACCCCTGGATTGGAGTCCGTGGAAAGTTACAGTATCAGGACTGATGATCACCCAGATCTTTCAGGAATGAAGATTCAGGTCATCCACTATCACGTCCTGTCAAATTTGCTAAGGGCCAAGGAAATATGAAGTAAGTGGTGGAAGAAAGTGTGAAAGTGTTAGTCGCTCAGTTGTGTCCGACTCTTCGTGACTGCATGGACTGTGGCCCATGAAACTCCTCTGTCCAAGGAATTCTCCAGGCAAGAATACTGGAGTGGGTTGTCAATCCCTTCTCCAGGGGATCTTCCTGACCAAGGGGTTGAACCTGGGTCTCCTGCATTGCAGGCGGATTCTTTACCATCTGAGCCACAAGCAATGGAAGGAAACAATCACAAATACCAGCTAAGGCCATGTGATCACCTGGAAAAACAAAAACTATGATCGTTATGAGTCTTTCTTTCTTATTTCCATATGAATTTGTTTCTATATTAACTTTTTTCTCTTTTCCCCTCTTCCATTCACCTACCATCTAATGTATGTGTACTCATAGTATTTAACTTTCTATCTCACAGAGACAGTGGGGCCCTAAGAAGATACATAATTATCACCCAAAGAGGGGGAAAGGACTTGGGTCATCTTTTGGAGGAAGAGTATATTTTCAGTTGTATGAGGGACAGTTCCATTGGGAAGTGGCAAGAGACTACCATGAGTTTTAGTCCTTCCTCTCAGCTCCAGCCCATCTTTGGATGGGCTAATATGCAGCTAATAAGCAGCTGCTGCCTCCCTTCACATCCACCTGTCCTCCCTAACTGCCTGCCCTGCTGACCTCAGGCTCTGACACCAAAGCAACAGCCACCTACAGGCGGCATAACCAGCTCCCACAGCTGCACAGAGTCAAACGCCTATAAAAATCCCTTAAAATGTTTGTGTGCTGCCTGACTGAATGTTTGTGTCCCATCACCCGCCCCAGTTTATGTCCTGAGATCTTAATCCCCAGTGTGATGGTGTTAAGGGGTAGGGCTTTGGGGGAGTGCGGGGTGGGGGGTGATTAAGTCATGAGGATGGAGCCCACTTGAATAGCATCAGTGCCCTTTTAAAAGAGGCCCCAGAGGGCTTCCTCCCTCTTTCCTCCATGTGAGGGCATTTTAAAAAAGGACCATCTATGATGCCCATCAGCAGACGAATGGATAAGAAAGCTGTGGTACATATACACAATGGAATATTACTCAGCCATTAAAAAGAATGCATTTGAATCAGTTCTAATGAGATGGATAAAACTGGAGCTCATTATACAGAGTGAAGTAAGCCAGAAAGATAAATACCAATACACTATACTAACACATACATATGGAATTTAGAAAGATGATAACGATAACCCTATATGCAAGACAGAAAAAGAGACACAGATGTATAGAACAGACTTTTGGACTCTATGGGAGAAGGTGAGGGTGGGATGATCTGAGAGAACAGCATGAAAACATGTATATTATCAAATGTGAAACAGATCGCCAGTCCAGGTTGGATGCATGAGAAAAGTGCTCGGGGCTGGTGCACTGGGAAGACCGGGAGGGAGGTGGGAGGGGGATTCAGGATGGGGAACACATGTAAATCCATGGCTGATTCATGTCAATGTATGGCAAAAACCACTACAATATTGTAAAGTAATTAGCCTCCAACTAATAAAAATAAATGGAAAAAAAATCAGCAAAAATAAATAAATAAATAAAAGCAAAAAAATAAAAAATAAATAAAAAAGGGCCTTCTATGAACCAAGAAGTGAGCCCTCACCGAACACCAAATCTACCAGCCCGTTGATCTTAGATTTCCCAGATGAAGAACTATGAGAAACAAATTTCTTTCGTTTCTGATGTACTTATAAGATATTCTGTTATATTAATAGTAGTCTGAACTAAGAATGGGCTTCCCTGGTGGCTCAGATGGTAAAGCGTCTGCCTGGAATGCGGGAGACCCAGGTTCGACCCCTGGGTTGGGAAGATCCCCTGGAGAAGGAAATGGCAACCCACTCCAGTACCCTTACCTGGGAAATTCCATGGACTGAGGAGCCTGGTGGGCTACAGTCCATGGGGTCGCTAAGAGTCGGACGCGAACTAAGAACTAGATATGTGTGTATACTTATGTATGTATGTGGGTGTTTCTGTTTCTCTGAGTGACAGAGGGGAGAACTTCACCAGCCTGTTTTCCCTTAGTCTCTTCCTTGCCCTGTCTCTGCTCCGCCCTGCTCTGCAGAGGACTGCATGACCCACTCGGGTGGTGTCAGCTCATCTTGGCCCTCTGGCCATGCTCACGGTGGTTTCACCTCTCACCCAGCGACTTTGGTCCTGGGCCCTGGCCGTAGTCTCCATCTTTGTCTCAAACTCAGGCTGGTAGAGCACCATGCTGCTGCTAAGCCCTCTGGCAACCTTGATTTCTTAGATCAACTATCACTTACAGAACCAATTCCCTGTATCAGATTCCCACTGTTTTAAATACTTAGTTTCTTTTTGCCTGGTTGGACCCAGACTGATAGCTGCCCATTTGAAGTTTGAGTTCATCAATTTAAAGTGAGACCAGGGAATTCCCTGGCAGTCCAGTGGTTCAGACTCCACACTTTAACTACCAAGGGCATGGGTTCAATCCCTGGTTGGGAAACTAAGCATTGCAACTGGCACAGCATGGCCAAAATAATAAACAATAAAACTTTTTAAAAATGAGACCAATCTGAAGAGCATGTGATTGTTCTCAGTAGCCTTCCGCTTTTTAGGAGTAGGTAGAGAATTGGATTTAAGTAGGGCTGGAACCTTGCCAGGAAAAGGTGATAGAAGCAGCAACTGATGGTGATTTTCAGGATGACGCAAAGACTCTCAGCTGGGTTAAGAGATAAGTAAGGTGATGAAAGGGTGGACAGAAATGCAAAGATGGGAAAGTCAGTGGGTTAAACACCCAAGTGTGGCTGATCATTTTTAGAGCAGAGGTGCTATAGGGAGGAGCAGAAAGGGTATGTAAGGATGATCAGGGATTAGGATGCTTGAAATCAAAATTTTGGAAGAGATGCAGCAACTGATAAGACCCTGAGAGTGAGTGACCGAGACAGGTTGGAGGACAAGATCAATGGAAATGAGGAGATAAAGGGACTAGAGGTCACAGTGTTGATTATCTATGTGGATATTAAGAATGATCCTAGGATTTCTGAAGGATCTGGGTTTCTCCTCTCTTTCTTAAACCTTGGAGAGCGGGAATCTGCTTATTCTCTCCTCTTCTCTCTCCTCTGCCTTCTCCCTCACCATGACCCTCCACACCTGGCCACGGTTACTCTTTCATTCCTCAAGCCCCACCAGCATGAAGCTGTTACATATAATAGACACTTAACAACTATTCACGGATAAAAGAAGAGACCACAGCACAGCATAAGGCTAGAAAGAACTTAAAACTGAACATCACCTATGAAGTCTTTGTGAAATAAAATTCTTATTTATGTAAAGACAAGAAAAATTTAAACACAAAAATTCTTCCCTGACCTTTGGCCTCCCTTCATCACCCACTCTGCATTGTGTACCTGCATTATGCATCAACCACACCTCCCCCATCAGCAAGAATACCTGCTCAACCATAAAGAGCAACATTCTCCTAGCATCAAGTTGTTGGTGTTGTCGTCTAGTTGCTAAGTTGTGTCCAACTCTTTTGTGACTCCATGGACTGTAGTTCACCAGGCTCCTCTGTCCACAGGATTTCCCAGGCAAGAATACTGGAGTGGTTTGCCACTTCCTTCTCCAGGGGATTTCCTGACCCAGGGACCAAACCAGTGTTTCCTGCATTGGCAGGTGGATTCTTTACCACTGAGCCACCAGGGAAACCCCAGTGTTTACAAAACAACTCCTTAAAACATAACATTCCTATAATTCCCTAGTGGTCCAGGTAGGAGGACTCTGCACTTTCACAGCTGAGGCCTGAATTTGATCCCTGATCTGGGAACTAAGATCTAAGTCCTCTAAGATGAACAGTGTTGCAAGCAAACAAACAACCTTCTTGATCTTGTAAAGGTCACACAACGTGCCATGGTGGTGCTTAAATCTGCATTATGTAAACTGTCAATAATATATCAGTATACAGCCCTCTGTCTTAAAAAAAAAAAAAAAAACACATAAACTGTCTTGATTTTGATGTGGAACAGTTCTCAGGGCTTTCTGGGATGGTGTTCCCAGATTGCAATCCTTGAATTTGGCTCAAGAAAAATTTTCCGATTTTAGATTAACTAATTCTTGGTCAATACCTTCGAGTCCTCAATCGGAATTTCTCAAGGACCAGTTTTCCCGTTGGGTGCTAACACTGGCACTTTTGTTCATGTCACCTCTCTCTATAGAGACTCTTCTCTACTTTGCATCCTCTTTAGGTCTGGTCCCCCAACCTCCCTATATTGCAAGCCTCCATGATAATGCTCTTAAATTCACATACAGGGAGTGTACATGCAATGATGCAGTTCTTTCACAATCTTTGTCACCAGGGGTGTCCCACCTTTTATTTCCATAAGGTCTGTCAAGGTATTTTCCTCAAGAAAAAAAGCCATCAACCTCTAAGAGGAATTCTGCTCCTCCCCCAAAATACAGAACTGCAACAGGCATGGAATTATTCTAATAAAGCAACTTTTTCACTTTTCCATTACTCAAGTTAAAATGACATCATGCATACCACAGTGTTTAAAATCTGAAAAGCACTTTTCTAACTCAAATATAAGAGGAGAGGAATAATATGTACAATCTCACAACCTAGTCTAATAAGGAGATGATCAAGAACCAAAACTCCATTTGTCCACAAGGCCCCACATATGCAAACTCAGGACAAACTTGGGTTCGGACCAAATGCAGTGTTCAGTTGAATGCATGCTTAAATTAATGAATGAAGTGTACATAGGTGTATATAACATCATGACTTATAATAACAAATACACATTTGGTCAGGCTTCCCAGGTGGTGGTAGTGGTAAAGAACCTACCTGCAGGATACACAAGAGACACAGGTTCCATCCCTGGGTCGGGAAAAGCCCCTGGAGGAGGGCGTGGCAACCCACTCCAGGATTCTTGCCTGGAGAATCCCATGGACAGAGGAGCCTGGAGGGCTCAGATGACCATTATATCTGCTACTGTGGGCAGGGATCCCTTAGAAGAAATGGAATAGCCATCATGGTCAACAAAAGAGTCCGAAATGCAGTACTTAGATGCAATCTTAAAAACGACAGAATGATCTCTGTTCGTTTCCAAGGCAAACCATTCAATATCACGGTAATCCAAGCCTATGCCACAACCAGTAACGCTGAAGAAGCTGAAGTTGAACGGTTCTATGAAGACCTACAAGACCTTTTAGAACTAACACCCAAAAAAGATGTCTGTTTTATTATAGGGTACTGGAATGCAAAAGTAGGAAGTCAAGAAAGACCTGGAGTAACAGGCAAATTTGGCCTTGGAGTACAGAATGAAGCAGGGCAAAGGCTAATAGAGTTTTGACAAGAGAAATCACTGGTCATAGCAAACACCTTCTTCCAACAACACAAGAGAAGACTCTACACATGGACATCACCAGATGGTCAACACTGAAATCAGATTGATTATATTCTTTGCAGCCAAAGATGGAGAAGCTCTATACAGTCAGCAAAAACAAGACCAGGCTCTTTTTCGTGGCGCCTTGGAGGCTGTCAGCCACTTCAGAATGAAGCTGAACATCTCTTTCCCGGCCACTGGCTGCCGGAAGCTCATTGAAGTGGACGATGAACGAAAACTTCGTACCTTCTACGAGAAGCGTATGGCCACAGAAGTTGCTGCTGACGCTCTGGGTGAAGAATGGAAGGGTTATGTGGTCCGAATCAGTGGCGGGAACGATAAGCAGGGTTTCCCCATGAAGCAGGGTGTCTTGACCCATGGCCGAGTTCGCCTGCTACTGAGTAAGGGGCATTCCTATTACAGACCAAGGAGGACTGGGGAGAGAAAGCGCAAATCTGTCCGGGGTCGCATTGTGGATGCCA
This sequence comes from Cervus elaphus, assembly GCF_910594005.1. Lineage (NCBI taxonomy): Eukaryota > Metazoa > Chordata > Mammalia > Artiodactyla > Cervidae > Cervus > Cervus elaphus. The sequence goes on along the minus strand of NC_057819.1, from coordinate 52,287,826 downwards.
ATCTGAGTGTTCTCAACTTGGTCATCATGAAAAAAGGGGAGAAAGATATTCCTGGACTCACTGATACTACAGTGCCTCGTCGCCTGGGTCCCAAAAGAGCTAGCAGAATCCGCAAACTTTTCAGTCTCTCTAAAGAAGATGATGTCCGCCAGTATGCTGTGCGAAAGCCCCTAAACAAAGAAGGTAAGAAACCTAGGACTAAAGCACCCAAGATTCAGCGTCACGTGACTCCACGAGTTCTGCCACACAAATGCTGGCGTGTTGCTCTGAAAAAACAGCGTACTAAGAAAAACAAAGAAGAGGCTGCAGAATATGCTAATATGGCCAAGAGAATGAAGGAGGCCAAAGAAAAACGGCAGGAACAGATTGCCAAGAGACAGAGGCTGTCCTCTCTGAGAGCTTCTACTTCTAAGTCTGAGTCCAGTCAAAAATGAGATGTTCTAAGAGTAACAAATAAATAAGATCAGACATAAAAAAAAAACAAGACCGGGAGCTGACTGTGGCTCAGATCATGAATTCCTTATTGCCAAATTCAGACTTAAATTGAAGAAAATAGGGAAAACCACTAGACCATTCAGGTATGACCTAAATCAAATCCCTTCTGATTATACAGTGGAAGTAAGAAATAGATTTAAGGGACTAGATCTGATAGACAGAGAGCCTGATGAACTACGGACAGAGGTTCATGACATTGTACAAGAGACAGGGATCAAGACCATCCCCATGGCAAAGAAATGCAAAAAAGCAAAATGGTTGTCTGAGGAGGCCTTACAAATAGCTGTGAAAAGAAGAGAAGTGAAAAGCAAAGGAGAAAAGGAAAGATATTCCCATTTGAATGCAGAGTTCCAAAGAATAGCAAGGAGAGATTAGAAAGCCTTCCTCAGCAATCAATGCAAAGAAATAGAGGAAAACAACAGAATGGGAAAGACTAGAGATCTCTTCAAGAAAATTAGAGATACCAAGGGAACATTTCAGGCAAAGATGGGTTCGATAAAGGAAAGAAATGGTATGGACCTAACAGAAGCAGAAGATTTTAAGAAGAGGTGGCAAGAATACATAGAAGAACTGTACAAAAAAGATCTTCACAACCCAGATAATCACGATGATGTGATCACTCCCCTAGAGCCAGACGTCCTGGAATGTGAAGTCAGGTGGGCCTTAGAAAGCATCACTACGAACAAAGCTAGTGGAGGTGATGGAATTCCAGTTGAGCTATTTCAAATCCTGAAAGATGATGCTGTGAAAGTGCTGCACTCAATATGCCAGCAAATTTGGAAAACTCAGCAGTGGCCACAGGACTGGAAAAGGTCAGTTTTCATCCCAATCCCAAAGAAAGGCAATGCCAAAGAATGCTCAAACTACTGCAGAATTGCACTCATCTCACATGCTAGTAAAGTAATGCTCAAAATTCTCCAAGCCAGGCTTCAGCAATACATGAACTGTGAACTTCCATGTGTTCAAGCTGGTTTTAGAAAAGGCAGAGGAACCAGAGATCAAATTGCCAACATCTGCTGGATCATCGAAAAAACAAGAGAGTTCCAGAAAAACATCTATTTCTTCTTTATTGACTATGCCAAAGCATTTGACTGTGTGGATCACAATAAACTGTGGAAAATTCTGAAAGAGATGGGAATACCAGACCATCTGACCTGCCTCTTGAGAAACCTGTCTGCAGGTCAGGAAACAACAGTTAGAACTGGACATGGAACAACAGACTAGTTCCAAATAGGAAAAGGAGTACGTCAAGGCTGTATATTGTCACCCTGCTTATTTAACTTATAGGCAGAGTACATCATGAGAAACGCTGGGCTGGAAGAAGCACAAGCTGCAATCAAGATTGCCGGGAGAAATATCAATAACCTCAGATATCCAGATGATACCACCCTTATGGCAGAAAGTGAAGAACTAAAGAGCCTCTTGATAAAAGTGAAAGAGGAGAGTGAAAGAGTTGGCTTAAAGCTCAACATTCAGAAGACTAAGATCATGGCATCTGGTCCCATCACTTCATGGGAAATAGATGGGGAAACAGTGGAAGCAGTGTCAGAATTTATTTTTTTGGGCTCCAAAATCACTGCAGATGGTGATTGCAGCCATGAAATTAAAAGATGCTTACTCCTTTGAAGGAAAGTTATGACCAACCTAGATAGCATATTAAAAAGCAGAGACATTACTTTGCCAACAAAGGTCTGTCTGGTCAAGGCTATGGTTTTTCCAGTGGTCATGTATGGATGTGAGAGTTGGACTGTGAAGAAAACTGGGCACTGAAGAATTGATGCTTTTGATCTGTGGTGTTGGAGAAGACTCTTGAGAGTCCCTTGGACTGCAAGGAGATCCAACCAGTCCATCCTGAAGGAGATCAGTACTGGGTGTTCCTTGGAAGGACTGATGCTGAAGCTGAAACTCCAATACTTTGGCCACCTCATGCGAAGAGTTGACTCATCGGAAAAGACCCTGATGCTGGGAGGGATTGGGGGCAGGAGGAGAAGGGGACGACAGAGGATGAGATGCCTGGGTGGCATCACCGACTTGATGGACATGAGTTTGAGGAAACTCCGGGAATTGGTGATGGACAGGGAGGCCTGGCGTGCTGTGATTCACGGGGTCGCAAAGAGTCAGACACGACTGAATGACTGAACTGAAATGAACTGATGCACATTTTCCATCTGGCTGCTTCTGACATACCTTCTTATAATAAATCGGTAACCTAGTAAGGCAACTGTTTTCCTGAGTTCTGTCAGCTGCGCTAGCAAGTTAATTAAACTGAAGCAGGAGGTCATGGGAATCTCTGACTTACAACTGGTAGGTCAAAAGCATAACTGAACTTGGCATCTAGGGGTGGGGTGAGCCTTGAGGGACCGAGGACTCTGATGCTAGCTCTAGGTAGGGAGTGTCAGAACAAAACTGAACTGCAGGACACCCAGCTAGTATTGCTGAATTGGCCAGTGTGGGAATAAACCCACATCTTGTGTCAGAAATGTGAAATTAGAGAACAACAGGAGCAAGTTTTTTCCTTTACAGTGTAATGCAAGGAGATGGTTAGCAGGCACTTTTTGAAAGTGAAAGTGTTAGTCACTCAGTTGTGTGATTCTTTGGGACCCCATGGACTATATCCCGTGAGGCTCCTCTGTCCATGGAATTCTCCAGACAAGAATACTGGAGTGGGGTGCCATTTCCTTCTCCAGGGGATCTTTCTGACCCACGGATCGAACCTGGCTCTCCTGCATTGCAGGCAGACTCTCCCATCTGAGCCACCAGGGAAGCACTTTTTGCCATCTCAATAAAAACCATTTCAGAATTGTGGTGGAAGACAAGCTGGATTGGAAATAAAGTGGAATAATGAGTAAAATAAGTGTGACTCTTTTTCTAGAAGCTAAATACGAAAAGGAGAAAGACAGTGTAGTAGCCACTTAGTTCCAGCACTCCATGTCACAGTCCACACTCTGCAGTCTAGTTATTTGACACTCTTGGTATCTTGAGGCAACTCTGACAAAAGGCACCTCCCAACCATCCTACTCTCCATCCCACCCCCACCCCCTATATTCCTAGGGCGGTGCCAGCTATGCCCTTTCCGGAGTGAATATTTTGATGAGTTTTGGGGACAGAAGTAAAAAGGACAGGCCTGCTAAAACTGAAAAGAAGAGGTAGGAGATGTGCTATAAACTGAATTCTATGTCCCTTAAATCCATTTGTTGAAGCACTGACCCCTCACTGAGACTAAATCTGGAGCTAGGGCCTTTAAGTAGGCAATTAAGTTAAAGGAGGTCTTCAGGGTGGGCCCCTAATCCAATAGGACTCACCTCCTCATAAGAAGAGAAAGAGAACGGAGGAGCTGACAGGCAGAGGAAAGGCCATGTGAGGACACAAGAGAAGGTGACTCTCTGCAAGCCAGGAAGAAAGGCTTCACCAGAAAAGAGCCCTGCCAACGTCTTGATCTTGAACTCAAGCCTCCAGACCCTTGAGAAAACTAATCGCAGTTGTTTAAGTCACCAAGCCTGTGGTTACATGGTGATGGCAGCCCACGAGACTAACACGAGAAAAAACTAATAGTAATAAAGCAGGGAGGTTTGTCTAGGATGTTTCTCCATGTCTAGATGTCTAGACTTCTCTTCATGATGTTGCAACGGTCTGGCTCTAGTGGCATAAGTGGAGAGGGAGGAGGGAGGCAGGTGACAAATGTGGGTTTGTCACACAAGGAGACATTGACTCTCACCTGGCCAGCCCACCCGCCTCCCCCACACCCTCCCCCAGGCCCATTCACCATTCTCCATTCTCTGGATTTCCGGAGCCGGCTGTCAGACAGGAAAATCCTCTGCCTCCAACAAAAGCAGTTGTTTGAGTTGGGAGCCCTCTGCCTTCATCTTGGGTCACTTCACTGTCCTCTCAAAGGTTTGAGGAGTTTTTAAACATCCCAGTTTAGATAACTAAAGTTCTATGGTGGGAGGCGTGGATTTTTTTCCCCCTTCTGATTTATGCCAGGATCAAAAGCAGCTTTAGCGTCGTCTTTCCTGTGGTTATCAACCCATTGAGAGCCCCGCTGCAGCCAAAGGCCTCGCTGTGATGGAGGGACCGCTGGGGATAAGGGAGGGTTCCGCCAGAAGCTTGAAAAGCCGCACGCGGAGAGGACACCTCGCCTCCCTCGCTGCAAGCACAGAATGGACCCAGAGTGGTGGATCGCTGACAAATGCATTCCCCACTTGCTTCATCTCTAACTTTAGCGGGAAAACCGCATTTATTAAACAGCTGAGCGGCTCAAAGGCTTCTTTTCAGCTTCAGCTCTCGCGTGGCCGCCTCTTTTATCACCGGCAGGTTCCTGCTGCCAAGGGTGGGCGACGGAGGGCGCCCTTGCTAGGACCTCTTGTTTAAACAAGGCCGGTTTCCAGCCTACTTTGCATGCAAATGCTTACAAGAGCATGCCGGCTTGCTCCTTAAAATTAGATGAAATAAAGACACTTGGAAGGGATATGGCTTGGTGCGTTTCCAACCTTTTCCTCTTCTGGCTAAAACCAGTTTCTCCGGAGCGTCCTTTGGTTCTGCACTGTTGAGAATTTTTCATAAGGAAAATTACTTTGTTCTTCAATACCACAGGTGTAAAATGGAAACCATTTAATGGTTTTTGTTGTTTTGGCTGGCTGGTTTGTTGTGGGGGTTTTTTTGGCCATACCTTCCCTTCTGGGATCCTAGTTCCCTTACCAGGGATCAAATCTGAGCCCACCACAGTGAAAGCTCCAAGGCTTAACCATTGGGCAGCCAGGGAATTCCCAGGAACTATTTAATGTTGTTGCTTTAAATTTATTTAGAATAGTGTCTTTTAAAACCATCTGCCTTGGAAATGTTTTGTCTTGTTAATTTTTAATTTTAATTTTGGTTGCACCCTGTGGCATGGAAGATCTTAGCTCCCCAACCATGGATCTAACCCATGCTCCTTGCATTGGGAGCTTGGAGTCTTAACCATTGGACAGCCAGGGAAGCCCCAGAAGTGTTATTTTTATGTGCACAATTTCAGGTTTCCTGAGGTTCTTTCTTGATCATCAGGGCACCTTGCTTACAGAAACCTGCAGGAGGTAAATGTGGTCTTAGCATTTCTGTGTCTGGCAAGGTACCTGTTATGCACACAGTAAACATTCACTAAATAACTTCCTTGGTGAATTATTTATGGTGTGATTGCATTAATCTTTTATCTTAGACTAATCCACACTCTCAAATGTTGGTTTGGCTATTTTTGTAAATCATTTCCACAAACAGGCATTTCCCCTGTATTCACTAGGTCGTTAGCGGTTCAGTCAAAAAGTGTTAACATGTGTTGATGATAGTCTTCTTTGGTTAACTTAGTTTTGTGTTTTTTTTTTAATTAATTTAATACCCAATATTACCAAGATTGACAATCTACTTATAGTTCTTCTGGCAGCAGTTTTCAAACTCTTAAGAATAGTGAGGAAAACACAGCTTTTTTTTTTAATCTGTCAAAAACATTTTTATGGGTAAAATAAAAGACGGCAAGAGACTGGCAGCACTATTTACAATAGCCAAGACATGGAAGCAACCTAAGTGTCCATCAGCAGATGAATGGATAAAGGATATTTGGTATAGATATATAATGGAATAGTACTCAGCCATAAAAAGGATGAATTAATGCCATTCACGGCAATATGGATGAGCCTAGAGATTACCATACTAAGTAAGTCAGAGAAAGATAAATACCATATATCACTTATATATGGAATCTAAAAAATAAAACTAGTGAATATAGCAGACCCACAGACATAGAGAGCAAACTAATGGTTTTCAGTGAGGACAGGGAGGGGAAGGACAACATAGGGATAAGGGATTAAAAGGTATTAACTACCATGTAAAAAATAAACAAGCTACAAGGATACATTGTACAACACAGGAAATATAGCCAATATTTTATAGTAACTATAAATGAAACTTTTAAAATTGTGACTCACTGTGTTGTATGCCTGAAACATACAATATTGTAATCAACTATATCTCAACAAAAAATAATTTAAAAAAAAAACAGAAAAATAGAAGGAAAAAAAGAAGGAAATTGGCAACCACAGAGTGGACAAAAGGAGTCCTGGGGCCTCCCATTTATTCTTTTACTCACATATCAACACAGGCATTCACTGAGGGTTGGTTAGCCCTGGCTTGAGAAGCCCACAGTCTAGTGATACAAATAAGCCAGTGATTACAGGGTAAAGTGATAATGATGAACACTTTCATAACTTATTTATTTATTTCATTTATATATATATATATAAATTTTTTTGGCCATGCCATGTGGCTTGGAGGATCTTGGTTCCCTGTCTAGGGATTAAACCCAGCCTTCAGCAATGAAAGCCCAAAGTCCTAACCACTGGACTACCAGGGAATTCCCAGTGTTTTTATTTCTTAAATATCACCATTTGGTTGTCCCAGGAGCATCTTCTTTATGAGATGGACTGTGGCAGACATTGGTACGCAGCTGAACCTATTTCTTTTTTTCTTTTCCATTGTATTTTTTACAGGATATTGAATATAGTTCCCTGTGCTATGCAGTAGGACCTTGTTGTTTACCCACTATACATGTAATCGTTTGCATCTGCTGATCTTAAACTCCCAGTCTATCCTTCCCCCTCCCCCTTGGCAACCACAGCCTCTTCTCTCTATCTGGGAGTCGGTTTCTGGTTTGTCAAAAAGTCTGTTTGTGTCATACTTTAAATTGCACAGAGAAGTGATATCATCTTTCTCTTTCAGACTTAGTGTGATCATTTCTAGGTCAATCCATGTTGCTACAAATGACACTATTTCATTCCTTTTTATGACTGAGTAATAGTCCACCATTGTATATATGTGGACTATATATACATATATATATATCCACCATATATATATATATATATATATCTCCATCCTCTGTGGATGGACCCTTGGATTGATTTCATGTCTTGGCTACTGTAAATAGTGCTGCTATGAACATGGGGTGCATATGTCTTTGAGCTGAGCCAATATCAATTCCCAGAGGCCTTGGCCCTGTGGCCTCACCCTCTCTTCTGTGCAGGAGGCCGGTCTGCTGAGCCTGGTGCTGTAGGGGGGTGCACAGCACCCCATAACACACTAGTCAAACTTTCATGCCTGGCCTTGGTTTGCCTTCCAGAAACATCTGCCTCCTTACCTTTCTGAGCAAAAGAAAAAAAAAAAAAAAACAGAGGGAGAAGTGGGCCAGTTTATCGGCAAGGTCACTGGTGACGGCCTTCCTGCCCCTTGGCGCAGTTCAGCCCTGATCAGTGCTCTGTGCTCAGCCACCAGCGGTAGGGAAGAAGCACGGCCTCAGCAGACAGCGGGGGTGGGAAGCCAGCCAGCCCTTCTGGCAGGACTTCTAATGCCAAAGACAAGAGTGGTCACACCCCCCAGGAATCCCACAGTTAGAGGTGCGGAGTCTTCCAGTAAATCTATCATGGAAGGCAATCCGTCTTGCCCGCGTCCCTCAGAGGTAGGTCTGTGGGGAGTTACGATCACCGGTGCAGCAGTAAAGACCTGGCTGAAGTTGGGAAGGAGAGCCGCAGGCTTGTTGTCTTAACCACAGACAATTGGCTCCAAGCGGAATTTACCAGTTCTTCAGAACACCTTTTGAGAGAATCTGGCAAAACAAGCCCAAGCTGCCCTCCCTGCATGTGTGCCCTTGTCTGGCTTCTCATGAAAGAAATGAAACCAGCAGTGGCCACAAGAGAAAAACACTCTGCACTGGCTGCTTTTGTCCCTCCCCCTCTCCCTCCGCCACTCCATCCTTCTCCCTCCCTCCGTCACCCTGAAGAGGCCTCCTTCTGGAGACCTGCCTTTCATCCCTGTCATCTTCAGTATGGCTCTAAGAATGTCCTTCTCTAGGACCCGGGGACCTTTGGAAAGGTAATCATCAGAAGAGACAACTTCTCTATCTCAGCCTCTGGCCTAACAGCAGAGAACATCTTGCTTCCGATTGTAAAGCTACCTTCTGCCATAAAGACAGGAGACGTTTATGATCAACCACAGATGGTATTGGACAGCACCCTAACACTGTCCAATAGTTTTCTGCTAGCTCGCCCCAAAATTTAAAAACCCTTCTGGGGACCCCCTTGGTGGCCCAGTGACTGGGACTCAGTTCCCAGTGCAGGAGGCCTGGGGTTCCATCACTGGTAGGGAACTAGATCTCACAAGCCACAACTAAGGATAAGAATAAGAATTTAAAGAAATAAGAATTTAAATAAATAATTTAAATTTAAATAAAAATTTAAATTTAAATAAGAATTTAAAATGAAAAAAAATAAAATCCTTCTGCCCTCTGAGCCAGGGCAGTTGAGTTAAGTCTGAGCGCTGGCCTCTCTCCATTATTGCAATAGCCTTGAATGAAATTTTCCTTGCCTGTTTGACTTTGCACACTGCAATCTTTGACAGGCCCCTGCTCACCTCTCCAAAATCTTCTTGTTCCATTGCAGCAGTGACTCAAACTGGCGTGCTTCTGAATCGCCTGAAGGGTTTGTTAGAACACAGTTACTGAAGCAGGAGGCCTGAGTCTGGGCTTGACATGTTCCAACTAGTTTCTACATTTGGCTGGTCCAAAGACCATACTTTTTAGCCTGGGTTGTTGCTTTTTTTTGCATAGAGTGTCTTAACCTTCTGAAGGCCCTGGGGTTCACGGTGGCCCCAGTACATAGTCTTGTGATAGGGTCATTTCCAGAGCTGATGGAGATGCTTTCTTTCCCACAATCTTCTCCCTCGCTCTTTTGCTCCCCCGTGAGACTTCCCTGGTGGTCCAGTGGCTAAGACTCCACACTTCCAATGCAGAGGGCATGGGTCTGATCCCTGGTCGGGAACTAAATCCCCTGTGCTGTGCTGTGTGGCGCAGCTGAAAGAAACCCAGACCCAAGCAAACAGCTTGCTCTCCCTTCACTCTCTGGCCTTTCCCCTCCCTTTTCTTCCCTCTCCTTGGACACCCAGGTCGCAGCAATTCTCTTCTGATTAGCCTTCCCCTTAAGAAAAAAAAAGGATCCTGCTACTTCTTAGGGTAGCAGTTAATCTTTCCTTGTTTGAGGCTATAGTTGTTTTGTTTGTTTCTTAACTGACATATCCTTCTTGGAGCCCCCTTGTCTCTCTGCTTCCCTGGGGATGGGGGAGGGGCTTCCCTCACACTCCCTGGTTACCTAGCAACTCGTCTCCTTTCTGACAAGTCACTGCCCCTAAGGAGAAGCCGGCTGCTGTGCATGCAACAAAGAGAAAGTGACTCCCCTCTTAGAAGGCCTCCCTGTTCATTAGCACTGCCATAAGTGGCTTGATATGGGCAGGCCCCCCTGATGCCCTCTCCTCTATTAAGCCAGCTGCATTGCTCCTCCCAGGGATCTTCGAGTGATGGCAGCTTGTCAAGGTCCGGAGACACTGGATATGCACTGGGAACTTCAGTTTCAGTCCTTAATTACACCCAGCCCATCACCTTTGTAATAGGAGCCATAATAGCCTTTTCATTGTTGTCTTCAAGTCAATGGGGCTGGGTGAAAAACTGCATCCATATTCACGCCTGTGTTTTCTGTTTTGCTATTACATCCTCTCCTGACTCTTCAGAATGAAAGGAGTTCTGCTTTTCTCCTGCAAGAGCCTTTCTGAAAGAAGCTGTTTGTTTTATACCCTCCAAGCGTCTGACCCTACCATCTTTGTTTCTTCTTTACACATTCCTGAATTAATTGGGCCCGATAAAGTTGGTAACCAACTTTATTGCTGAAGACATAGATGCCCCGAGGTAGTGCTTGTAGAGTGGAAAAGTGGTTGATCCTGGACCAGCCTCGGAAGGAGGGCCTCTCAATCTCACCTTCTTTAATCGTGAAAAAGACAGTACAGTGGGGGGAAAGGAGAGAGAAAGAAAGGGAAAAAAACTCCACTCTAAAAAAAAGTCATTCGTAACAGTAATAATTATAACAGAGAAAAATGGTAAATTACTCAGATGTCCAATAGATGAATGCCCAAAAGTCAGTATCATAACACAACAGAAGATTATTAGATTGATTTTGCAAATGGCAGGCCATTTATATGGATCATATCAGTCACATGGATAAGTATATATTATATATTTAAATATGCATGGTGCACATATATCTTTTTTCAGGGGAAAAGAATGCAAGAGTTTGAGTAACTGGTTAGATACATGAAAAAACACTTATAACTGTCCAGAAAAATTAGAAGAATATATGAAAAGATGTGAATAGTATAGAGCTGCACAGTCCAGTATGGTAGCCAATAGCCATATATTACTAGTGAGTACTGGAAAATTGACATGTGATAAGCATAAAACTGGATTCAAAGACTTAATATGAAGAAGCATAAAATATCTCATCAAAAAATTTATCTTGACCACCTGTTGAAATGACTGTATTTTTAATACATTGGGTTAAATAAATATATTATTAAAATTAATTCCATGTGTTCCTTTCTACTTACTTAATGTGGTTACCAGAAATTTTTAAATTACATATGTGGCTCATTATTATACTTTTACTAGACAGTGCTATTTAGAGTTAAAGTTTATTAGGTCTTTTTTTCTATGAAATTGTGAAATTTCTTGTTCTGTTTATATTTATAAGGTGTATGAGTCTAGAATAGAGAGTATTTGGAAGCAATACTCCCACAAAAACTAGTTCTATGATTTTCTACATTCTATACCAGACTTTGGACAGATAATGGAAATTGTGACTTCCCTGGGAAGATATATGAGAGAACATAGAAAAATCAAAATAAAGTATTTGGCCTTCCTTCTTTCCTCTCCAGGCCTTATATCTTCCCTTCCTTTGGGAAGGAAGTCTTCCTTTCCAAATGAACTCTTTCTTTTTTTTTTTTTTCAAATGAACTCTTTCATGCTGGCCTGTCAGCTTTACCTGTTAGAGTTGAGAAGCATGCTTCTGTCTACTGTCCTCAAAGGAAGAACACATTGATTAAACTACAAGTCAATTACATGATGTGTGTGCATGCTCAGTCATATGCAACTCTTTGCAACCCCATGGACTGTAACCTCCTAGGCTCTTCTGTCCATGGGATTTTCCAGGCAAGAATACTGGAGTGGGTTGCCATTTCCTACTCCAGGGGATCCTCCAGAACCAGGGATGGAACCCACATCTCCAGCATCTCCTGTATTGGCAGGCAAATTCTTTACCACTGAGCCACCTGGGAAGCCATTTGCATAAGTTGATGTGCAATTCATGAACTTTGTCATTAGGCATTTGGTTTCATGGTTTGAATTCTTTCCTTCAGGACAGTTTGTTGACCACAGGTTTTAACGGGGAGGAGGCAGGTGGAAGAATGGTGAGCAGAGCACCACTGGGGCTGAGGATGGGACAGAGGCATGGGAGTGCCCATAAGGAACGGGGACACAGCACAGAAATGAGACACTCACTTACCTAAGCAGCCTTTCAGTTCAGTTCAGTTAGTTGTGTCCAACTCTTTGTGACCATGTGGACTGCAGTTCGCCAGGCTTCCCCGTCCATCACCAACTCCCAGAGCTTGCTCAAACTCATGGAGTCAGTGATATCACCCAACCATCTCATCCTCTGTTGTCCCCTTGTCCTCCTGCCTTTAGGTACCAATAATCAACCTAGCTAACCAACGTTTAGCTATAAATAATCATGGGATTGTGACCAGGATGTTCTAGTAGCCAGAATTGTCCTAGTATGTGCTCTAACAAACCATTTTGGAGAAGAGATGATAGACAAAACTAAGGGTAGTCTACATTTCAGAGACTGTCCAGTGAAATACAGCACCACTCCCTGGCTGGACCGCAGAGGGGTTACCAAGCCATGCTCCATGGGGGACAGCTCACCCTAATTAAAAGAATCATCCTTTTTAATGGATATCAGAAGACTTAAGAAGGCAGATTGATTTAATGGGGGTCAGGAAACCTAAGGGGATTGATTAATTTAATCAGGATTAGGAAACCTAAGGTGTTGGTTTAATGGACATCAGGAGATTTAAGAAGGAGGGTTGATTTAATCAATAGAAGCCACGTGATTTAGGGGGCTGATCAGATCAACAGAGTCACAAGATAGAGGGGCCTGATTGAATCATTGGCAGCCCAGTGATTTAAGGAGACTGATAGAATCAAAGGCAATCACCTGATTTAATAGGGCTTATTGTTTTAGGGGCTGTCACGAGATTAAGAAGGGTGATTGATTTAATTGGGGTTCAGGAGAATTAAAAAGGCAGAATGACTTAATTAATGGGTATCTAGAGAGTTAAGAAGGCAGATTGATTTTGGGGAGTGGTGTCAGGAAACCTAAGGGATTTGATTGGTATAATGGGTGTCAGGAGATTTAAGACAGATGACTGATTCAATGGAGGCTAAGATATTTAACAGGGCTGATTTAATAAATTGGAGCAGGTGATTTAGAGAGCTGGTTTAAAGGGTGCTGAATAATCCTTGTATTCAAGCCTGATCCTACTGGAAGCTGTCTTGGGGGGCCACACTTATTAACATGGAAAAAATGTCCCCTGAAATGATCTATGGTCACAGAACCTCACTAAACTTGGAAGAACTACTTTTTCTCCAACAGAAAAAATATCAAAGTGTAACATTCCTTCTTAAGTAAAAGTAATTGTTATTCAACTGCTATATCCCACTTGATCAACAAACGTTCATTGAACTTGTATCAGGTAGCATTGACCCATCAAATAAATACTAAGCCCCCACTATGTAGAATATTGTGTAGTTGAGATGCTAGACTTTGAAGACTGCATGGATTCAAATCCTGTCTTTGCTACTTCCTATTGGGATGACCTTGGATATACTTTTTAATCTCTCTGAGCCTCTTTCTTCATCTGTAAAGTAGAAAAACACAATAGTGTTATTGTAACAATTAAATGAGTGAGTACAATTAAACGAGCTTTAAAATACATGAAAAATATTTAATATGTGAAAGACACAGAGTAGATGATATTTAAGTATTTGCTGCTATATGCTGGCCATTGTGTGATAGAAATTACAAAGATGAACACAACACACAATATGTGCCCTCAAGGAAACTCCATCTGATGGCCTTTCAAACACATTGTTTCATTTAACCTTCATAGTTAGCCCATTTTCTTGGGCTCCAAAATCACTGTGGACAGTGACTGCAGGCATGAAATTAAAAGACGCTCCTTGGAAGAAAAGCAATGACAAACCTAGACAGCATATTAAAAAGCAGAGAAACTGCCTTCAAAGGTCATATAGTCAAAGTTATGGTATTTCCAGTAGTCATGTACGGATGTGAGAGCTGGACAGTAAAAAAGTCTGAGCACCGAAGAATTGTTGCCTTCGAACTGTGGTCCTGGAGAAGACTCTTGGGAATCCCTTGGACAGCAAGGAGATCAAACCCGTCAGTCCTAAAGGAAATCAACCCTGAATATTCATTCGAAGGACTGATGGGGAAGCTGAAACTCTAATACTTTGGCTACCTGATTCGAAGAGCCGACTCATTGGAAAAGACCCTGATGCTGAGAAAGATTGAAGGCATGGAAATATTTTCTTTGTTGCAAAAAAAAAAGAAAAGAAATATTTTCTTTGTTGCAATAATAGAGTGTCTGGGGAGTCAAGTAACAGAAAGTCCTGACTGAATTTGGCTTTTAAAAAAGCCATTAAAAAAAAATCTCACATTTTTAAAACCTCAGTGTAGGTTGCTTCAGAATTTGATGGTTTCATGATATCATGAAGGGTCCAGAGTCACTCCATCTCTCTGCTCTCACTGTCAAGGAAAATGGGATTATCACGACTGGCTCAACAAAATAGTGATCTATCCCCCCAGGTAGGAAGCAGGGTGACCTTCACAGAACATATTAGGACTGATACAACCACAGAATCAGAGCTTCTGCTGTTGGCTGCATAGGCCATCAGCAGTGTCAGCTACAGGTGACAACAAGTGTCATCAAGTAGCATTACTTTTACAACTAATAGAATCCTCATCTCAATTCAGAAAGAAAATTCGAAACCAAAGTAGACTATAGATAAATTAAATGGGGGCATCTACCACACTATGGTAATGAGATTTTTAGTTTTGCCCAAACATTTTTTATTTTAAGAGCATGGTTTGGATCATGAAAATATCTAAGTTGTTCTAGCCAGTTTGAATTTTTTTAAACATTATTTGTGTGGGGGGGGGGACTTATCTTTTTATCTTTGGGAAGTGCCTTTTTTTAACCACAAAAAGAGATGGTAGAACAACAAGGACCAACAATATAGCACAGGGAACTATATTAAATACCTTGTATAACCTATAATGGAAAGGAACCTAAAAAAGGACATATATATATATATATATTTATATATGTATAACTGAGTCATTTTGCCATTCATCTGAAACTAGCAGCATGCTGTAAATCAACAATCAACCATACTTCAATTTTTAAAAAATTAAAAGCTAAGAAAAAAAAAGAGTAGAAGATAGCAAAATATTCAAAAGGATGTGTAGCAACCAAAGGGAAATGTAATCTTTCCTAGGAGACAGGATTTTATAGGATTCTTGGATCTTTTTTTGTATCTGATTGTTGAGGTCTTGACAGCTTTTCAATTGAAAAATACGGTCATGTCTGTTAAACTAATTGTAGCTGTTCACTCCACTATATAATTTTACAACATTTCAGCTTCAAATAGAATGGCTTCAATAAACATAAAGCAGACTGACACATCCCAGATTTCTGCAGTTTATTTTACACCAAGAGATTACATTTAGAGATTTTCAGACACATGCTATAAATGAAAATCCAACAGGAAGTTTCTTTCACTTCCTCTAGATCTGACCTACATTTCAAAAATATGTGAGTGGGCTATAACCAAGAACTTCTCTTGCTGCCATTATTCATGCTGTGTTTTCTGAAGACTTCTTTTTTTCTTCTCAGTGACTCTAATGGCCGATAAAGGAACTATAGACCTCAGGAGTCTTTACACAGCCCTATGTCAACTGGCAAATGTTTTCAGTAGAGACGACCAGATGGTACAGCCCTGAGCTACCTACATCTATCAGATTAACCAGAAAATTCAGACCTCTGTGCTCTTTTCACAGAATAGTTGAAACCTATGGCTTTTTCAGCTATGCACCCTTAGATATTTGTCTTTTGATTTTTGGCCACACAGCATGTAGGATCTTAGTTCCCCGACCAGAGATCGAACCCACACCCCCTGCACTGGAAGCCTGGATCTTAACCACTGGACCACCAGGGAAGTCCCAACCTTAGATATTTTTAATGTGAACAGCCATTTGGTAGCTACATTTTCCCCCAGTCTATGCCACCCACCTATCTTCTCTAAAGGAATCAGTGTGGTGATGCATTACATCCAGTATGTGCAAGATTGCTAGCTTTTTAGAGAATGGTGCCATACAAATTCAAGATCTTGTTAAAAATGAGCTAAAGCCCATAATACAGCAACCTACATATATTTTATTGTACTCTAGGCTGCAATATAAACACAGAATATTCCCATACCTCCTCTACCTGCCATCGTAGGAGTTCTGGAATTCAGTCCAGGAGTCTCATGAGGTCCCCAGATGGATGTGTGTGGCTTTGTGCCTGGCAAAATATGTGCTTCACAGAAGTTTTCTTTCCATTTCAGAGTGACTCCCGCAAGGTAGCTTGGTAAGATGCTTACAGCAGAGTGACTGCTGCCCTGTCCCTCTCAGGTGAAATGCCAGGAGACGTGGAAGACAGGGGACAGCCCTGTTAAGTAATAACGTGTTAATTCAGTTTAAAGATCTGAAGCTGAAAAGCAGCTAAGTGCAGAGTAAGGAAGTTTTAGGCACTTCAATCTTGAAAAGGGATTTAAAAGGCAAATGCGTCGATGGATCAGACAAGTTAATATAAATTGTAGGTGACTTTAGCCAGTAGGAAGTGATAAGGACAGAGGTAATTTTTTTTTAACTGTTCCATCTCCTTTTGTTACAATCTTATCCTTGTGTTCCAGAATTAATCGCTATTTAATACACAACCCAAAGCATTCCTAAAATTAATCTTAACCTTTCCATTTCTTTCTCAGCATATTAAATCAAAAGGCAGGTTTAATGCATTCTAGGAAGAACACCTTTATTAAACAGAGGAAACAAAACATGTCAGGAATCTGACCAAATATATAAAGCAGCAGGTGAGATTTCTGATAGTAAAGAATGACTCCCAATGGAAAGTAAACAGATCCTCTCAAAGTACATGTATTTCACAAGCATGTATGTATGTACGTAATATATTAAAGCAAATCTGGTTTCTGCCACAAGAAGCTGCTTGGGGAGTTCAAATTTTAAAAGTTAATAAAATAAAACATAAACAAAAAACACTGCATGTCCAAATAAAGTGTGCCCCCAGTTACTACGTATGATCTTATGTAGAAGAACCTCTAGGGAGATGGTTGGTTTTTAAGCTGTTGAGTGTTCCTGCCTAAAAGTCAGATAGGCAGACTCTACTTCAAATAAGGTGTAAAGTATTGCATGTGCTGAAACCACTACTTGGTCTTAGGTTAAATAAGACAATGTCTACGTATTTTTTCCCACCAGGCTCATCATGTAACAAGAGCAACAAAAAAAACAATAATAATCACTGATACTCATATAGTCCTTACTATGTGCCTGGCACTCTTCTAAGCACTTTACATATAGTAATTCATTTTTAATACTCAGAACAACTTTCTAAAGTGGATACTACTATTATCCCATCTTACACCTGAGGAAAGAAAGGCCCAGAGTCAGACTGTTAGGAAGTGGTAGAGGCTGGATTTGAACCAAGAAAGAAGTTCACTCAATGCTTCTCTACTAAACTCAGAAGGATTTGAGCTTCACACGGATTTCAGTGCCTTATTCATGACATGGGGATCGTGCACATACCGATCCAATCGCTTCATTCACACAAAGTTTGAACTTAAACTTTTCAGGGACTTCCCTGGCAGTCCAAAGGTTACAACTCCAATGCAGGGAGCACGGGTTCAAACTCTGCTTAAGGAATTAAGATCCCACATGCCACTTGGTGTGGCCAAAACAAAACGGTTTCATAATTAGAAATGCATTTTACCTCTTCATCCAGTAAACACGTATATGATGCAACACTCACCCTCATAGCACACAGTGCACTCTGGTGTGTTCGATTCTTCCCTGTTCTGTAGCACTTTTTTTAATTGCTGGTCACAAAAATTTAGGTTGATTTCCGCAATTTGGAAATCACTAATATAAGGCTCTTTTCTCAGCCCCAATCTGCATATGGTCAAATATTGACATGGATGTCCAGAAAAAAAATCTTTATGAAACTTCTTGCCACTTCTTGCACTTCTTGTACTTCTTCATGTGCACCTCCCCAAAAATGAGGAGTGAATTAATGTCACTCTTTGCAAGCACAAAGGCCTCCTTCACAATTGTCGTTGTCAAAAAACCATTAGTGCACACATAGAACACAAAAGTTAAATGACTTGTCCCTGGAGACTGTGTGCATACGTGTGTGTTCAGTTGCTCAAACCTGTCTGACTCTTTGCGACCCCATGGACTGTAGCCCACCAGGTTCCTCTATCCATGGAATTCTTCAGACAAGAATACTAGAGTCGGTTGCCATTTCCTCCTCCATGGGATCTTCCCCAACCAGAGATGGAACCTGAGTCTCCTGTATCTCCTGCGTGGCAGGCAGATTCTTTACCTCTCAGCCATCTGGGAAGCCTAATCTTACATTATTATCCTCTATTCGACTACTGCTCAGCATATATCTAAGGCTCCTGAATAAAGAGAGTCCACTTTCTTTTCTTCTCTCGGTTTCTTTTGTTCCTTTCTTCCTTCCTTTCTTTCTTCTCTTTTTTCTTCCTTTACATCCTTCTTTCTTTTTCTCATCCTTTAATTCAACAAACGACCATTGAGCATCACCAAGACAGACATATACTTCCACCCCATGGAACTTAAAATCTGATAAAGATTGAAACAAGCTGCATACTCAACCCGGACATGTATATGTCAATGCCAATTTAATTCCTTTTTCTTTTTGTAATGTGACCTACAAAAATATTTCTCAAATGCAGTTCAATAAATATTTTATGTCAAGACACCAGGCAGGCATCTAAAATGAAAACAAAAACAAATCCTCAGTACTTCTCATGTCTTATGCTGTTTTCCCTGGAAAATGTTTGCCTGACAACCAAAGCCAGAGAGGAAACAGGTGTTGGGTCTTATTTTTCAGTAGCTTCTCTTCTGGTTCTCTGTCACTTGCCTGTGATGTTTATCTTGCCCCTGAATTTTACAGATGTCCTTGTTCAGTTCAGTTCAGTTGCTCAATCGTGTCCGACTCTTTGCGACCCCATGAACCGCAGCATGCCAGGCTTCCCTGTCCATCACCAACTCCTGGAGTCTATCCAAACCCATGTCCACTGAGTCGATGATACCATCCAACCATCTCATCCTCTGTCATCCCCTTCTCCTCCTGCCCTCAATCTTTCCCAGCATCAGGGTCTTTTCAAATGAGTCACCTCTTTGCATCAGGTGGCCAAAGTATTGGAGTTTCAGCTTCAACATCAGTCCTTCCAATGAACACCGAGGACCAGTCTCCCCTAGGATGGACTGGTTGGATCTCCTTGCAGTCCAAGGGACTCTCAAGAGTCTTCTCCAACACCACAGTTCAAAAGCATTAATTTTTCGGCACTCAGCTTTCTTTACAGTGCAACTCTCACATCCATACATGACTACTGGAAAAACCAGAGCCTTGACTAGACGGACCTTTGTTGGCAATGTCTCTACTTTTTAATATGCTCATATATGTACATGAATCAGATATACTGGCATAGGGAGATCTCTGTTTTCATCTAATGTCCAAATAATCGAGGCTGTTGTTGTTTAGCCACTAAGTCGTGTCCAACTCTTTGTGACCCCATGGACTGTAGCCAGCCAGGCTCCTCTGTCCATGGGATTCTCCAGGCAAGAATACTAGAGTGGGTTGTCATGCCCTCCTCCAGGGGGTCTTCCCAACCCAGGGATCAAACCCAGGTATTTTGCTTGGCAGGCAGAGTCTTTACCACTGAGTCACCAGGGAAGCCCAAGCTATATCTATATATTATTAGTTACACTTTTCAGTAACTTGATAATCTAAGTTTGAGTCCTCTGCTTGACGAGAATTCCAAGGAGTCTACAGATGGTATGGTAAATATAATGTTACCATCTAGATAGGAGGTGCAGATATTATTCTGGTTTAAATTTCACTGAGAAAGATTTACAAATGTAGAAGATGACTGGACAGGAATCCTAAGAACTTCTTCTCCTTGAATCCATGCTCAACACCACCCTCTCAATGAAGCCCATCCACATACACCCACTCCCCACACCCATTACCTTTGCTCTATTTCTTTCATTGTATTTAATACCTTCCAACGCACTTTACGACTGACTTGTTTATTATGTTTGGTATATTAATTGTTGGCCATTTATTGTCATGGCCCTCACTGGAAGGAAAACCTCTAATAAAGGGCAGAAAGTTTTCCTGTCTTGTTTATTTATATATACTAAGCCCAATAAAAGGGCTTCCCTCATAGCTCAGTTGGTAAAGAATCTGCCTGAAATGCAGGAGACCTGGGTTCAATTCCTGGGTCGGGAAGATCCCCTGGAGAAGGAAATGGCAACCCACTCCAGTATTCTTGCCTGGAGAATCCCATGGACAGAGGCGCCTGTCGCCACAGTCCATGGAGTCTCAAGAGTCTGAAATGACTTATCAACTAAACTACAACAAAGCCCAATAAATGAACAAACACCTACTGACTGACTGACTGGATAAACAAATTCAAGGAAGAATGCATCCATTGATTACCTATTGTAATTCATAATGCAAAGTATGGGCTTTGGAATAGAATTGTCTGTGTTCAACTCGCAGCAACTCTTTATTAGCTGCTAGCATAGGGCAAGTTATATATTCCCGTTCATTTCCTCGACAATAATACTGGTAGGATAATAGTCATGCCTACTTTCAAAGATGGTGTCAGAGCTAATTAGGAAAATGTTCCCCATCCAGTACATACTAAATCCTCAACAAACGTTAGTTATATTAGTGTGCACCTGGCATCTTCACACATACTCTTTCATTTTTTAAAAATTGATTTATTTCTCTGTGCCAGGTCTTAGTTATGGCCTATGGGATTTTTAATTTCAACATGTGAACTCTTAGTTGTGGCATGCAGGATCTAGTTTCTTGACCAGGGATCAAACACAGGCTCCCTGCATTGGGAGCTCGGCATCTTTGCCACCAGACCACCAAGTAAGTCCATGTATATCATTCAGATACAGGACTCTGACACTGTACCTGTGAAGTTTCCCTAAGAATCATAAAAACACTCTTGACTAATCTGAATATGACCCCTGACTGGAAGATCCTTGCTAAAGCCAAGAGTCAAAGAACAGTCTTAGAAACACAGTGAATTTTGCTGGAAAATAAGAGGTATTGATTTTTCTTCCCTCCAAACAGCAAGGAATGAATCAACTAATCATTTTCCCTATATGCTACCACCGCAAATAGGGGGCTCCAAATTCCTGTAGAGACCAAGAGAAATAAGATTGTGAATACAAGGGAAATTTTTCCTATACTAAAAATAAATTGATCAAGAGCACATTCCAGAAATACTGTCCTTGAAAGTCTCTGTTTCGACAGTTGATGAGAAAGTCACATGCATCTAGCCAGCCATTGTCCATTCTCAGGGGATCAACACAAAGAGGTCAAAATCCAAGTATTGTTACCAACTAGCAACCTACTGAGTTGCACAGCCCAATAAAATGTAAAGATTATAATCATTTATTAGCATGCTTAAGTATAAGACTTTATACTTTCTTTTCTATTGCCCACATTTAAAACTTCACATTAAACAGTCCAAACTAAGGATTACCAGAAAAATAACCTGCTCCAGTATTTTAAAATTTGTGTATAAAATATGAATGTGAGCTGTTATGCTAGTGTTTTACCCCAGTCCCTTTGTATCTACTTATGAAGAACTGGCTATTCTGAGATGTGGTAGACTGTGCTATGCTCCCCTGGGAATGCAAATTTTTGTGGCTTTGCAAGAGGTCAGCCTAGGGAAAAATACACACACTTTTTTACCCAAGAATCACATTTCTAGGATTTGTTCTGGACATGTCATCTGAGATATGCCCAATGAACTGCCCACAAGAATGTTCACTGGAACATTACTTGTTGTAATTTAGAAATGGAGGCAAACTTACATCTCAAAACTGGAGATTACATAGAATAGAGGTATGTATATGAGGCTATTCCAGAGGTCAGAAAGCTGTCATCCACGGGCCAAATCCAGCCTATTTTTGTAAATAAAGTTTTATTGGAACACAGACACATCTGCTCATATATATACTGTCTATGACTGCTTTTACTACAGCAGAGTCCAAGAGTTGCAATAGAAACTGATGTTTCCTTTTCTGTATGTTGCTGCTGTAACAAATGACCATAAATGGGTGACTTAAATCATACAAATTTATTTTTTTACAGTTCTGGAAGTCAGAAATCCTAAAAATCAAGGTATCAGCAGGACTCTATTCCTTCTGGAGGCCCTAGGGGATTATCTGTTTCCTTGTCTTTTCTGGCTTCTAGAGGGCTTCCCAGGTAGCTCAGATGGTAAAGAATCCACCTGCAATACAGGAGACTCAGGTTCAATCCCTGGGTCAGAAAGATTCCATGGAGAAGGAAATGGCAACCCATTCCAGTATTCTTGCCTGGAGAATTCCATGAACAGAGGAGCCTGGTGGGCTACCGCCCATGGGGTCACAAAGAGTCGGACATGACTGACTAATGTTTTCACTTTTCATTTTCATGGAAAACTCACAGCTAGCATTATACTTAGTGGTGAAAACCTGAATGCTTTCCCTCTGAGATCAGGAACAAGACAAGGATGTCTGTTGTCACCATTTCTATTCAACATTTGTACTGTAGGGTCTAGCCAGGGCAAGTAGGCAAGAAAATGGGATCAGTTCATTTCAGTTCAGTCGTGTCTGACTCTTTGCGACCCCATGGGCTGCAGCACTCCAGGCTTACCTGTCCGTCACCAACTCCCGGAGTTTACTCAAACTCATGCCGTCGAGTCAGTGATGCCATCCAACCATCTCATCCTCTGTCTCCCCTTCTCCTTCTCCCTTCAATCTTTCCCAGCATCAGCGTCTTCTCCAGTGAGTCAGTTCTTCAAATCAGGTAGCCAAAGTTTTGGAGTTTCGGCTTCAGCATCAGTCCTTCCAATGAATATTCAGGACTGATTTCCTTTAGGAAAATGGGATAAATGTTGGAAAAGAAGAAGTAAAACTATCTCTATTTGTATATGACAAAATCTTTATATACTAAATCCTGATCAATTCATAAAAAAAAAAAGAGTTAATAAACAAATTCAGTAAGATGGCAGGATACAATATCAATATACAAAAATCAGTTGTATTTCTACATACTAACATGAACAATCCAGAAGTGACATTAAGAGAGCAATTTCATTTACAATAGCATTAAAAAGAATAAATACTGAGGAATAAATTTTATAAAAGAAATGTAAAACGGTTACTGAAAGGTTTGGGGGTCTGACGACCCGCCACCCAAAAGCCAATAAACAGGCTAGGTTGGTGGAAAGGAAAGTTTGCTTTATTTAAGATGCCGGCAACTGGTGGGGGAGCGTGGATATCTATCCAAAGGCTGACTCCCCCCACACATTGGCAACCACTGGGGCGAGAGCTTTTTTAGGAAGAAGGAGGGGTCTATGTGAAGGGACAGCACAGTCAGCTCTGACAGTCATCTTCACATTGGTCATTGGCGGTCTGACCAGCATCTTGGTTGTTTTAGGTGCAGTTAATCTTCAGTTCCGGAGTCCGTTTGTTTCCATGTCTTTGAGGCCAGTTCTCAGAACTGTGGCAGCTTATGCCGTGGCTACAGTCTGGCCATCGTGTAGTTAACTTCTCCACCTGGTGGCTGGGGCTTTTGGTATCTGTAAAGCAGCTCACAGGATATGACTCAGAGTATTATCTATAGCCCTTGAGAAAGGAATAAAGCTCCTTGACTATGCTAAGTGAGTACCTTATCATTATTTGGTCTCCTTTGACTGTTTTCTTTGTTTTTGCATGGTCTCACTTCTCTGATTAAACTTACTCTTTGACTAAAGATTTCCACAGACAAAAGGCAGGCAGAGGACATGGGGTACAGGCAAGGACCATAGGGTCCTGCTCTGTTTCAAGACATGGACACTGCAGAATCATTACACTACAAAGAATCATTGAAAGAGATATTGAAAGATCTAAGTAAGTGGAAAAACTTCCTGAATTCATGGATTGAAAGATAATGTTAAGGTAGCAACAATCCCCAAACTGATCTACAGACTCAATACAATTTTTTATCAAAATTCTGGCTGCCTTCTGTACAGAAATGAATGAATAAGTTGGTCCTAAAATTCATATGGAAAGGAAAGGGACCCAGAACAACAACAACAAAAATCTTGGAAAATAAGAACCAAGTGGGAGGAGTCAGAGCTCTCAGTTTTAAAACTTACTCCAAAGCAACAAGAATCAAGATTGTGGTACTGGCATACGGAAAAACATGTAGATCAAGGAAACAGAACCAAGAGTACAATTTTTTAAAAAATAATATTTATTTTTATTTATTTCTTTGACTGGGCAGGGTCTTAGTTGCAGCATGCAGGATCTATTTCCCTAACCAGGGATCAAACCCCGGGCCCTCTGCATTGGGAGCATGGAGCCTTAGCCACTGGACCACCCAGGGAAGTCTGGAGGGGATAGATTTAAACTCCAAGACTAAACAGCAACCCTGTAGCGGAGAATTCTGATGAGGACCTACCCCAGGGATGAGACGGCACAGTTCAGTTCAATTCAGTCACTCGGTCGTGTCCGACTCTGTGACCCCATGAATCGCAGCATGCCAGGCCTCCCTGTCCATCACCGACTCCCGGAGTTTACTCAAACTCATGTGCATCGAGTCGGTGATGCCATCCAGCCATCTCATCCTCTGTCGTCCCCTTCTCCTCCTGCCCCCAATCCCTCCCAGCATCAGGGTCTTTTCCGATGAGTCAACTCTTCGCATGAGGTGGCCAAAGTATTGGAGTTTCAGCTTCAGCATCAGTCCTTCCGATGAACACCCAGGACTGATCTCCTTTAGGATGGACTGGTTGGATCTCCTTGCAGTCCAAGAGACTCTCAAGAGCCTTCTCCAACACCACTGTTCAAAAGCATCAATTCTTCGGCGCTCGGCTTTCTTCACAGTCCAACTCTCACATCCATACATGACCACTGGAAAAACCATAGCCTTGACTAGATGGACATTTGTTGGCAAAGTAATGCCTCTGCTTTATAATACGCTGTCTAGATTGGTCATAACTTTCCTTCCAAGGAGTAAGCGTCTTTTAATTTCATGGCTGCAATCATCATCTGCAGTGATTTTGGAGTCCAGAAAAATAATGTCTGACACTGTTTCCACTGAAAACATACACGCTGAGACGGCACAACTAAGAGTCAAATCCAAAAGTGCGACGAGCATCTGACTAGAGTCAGAACTTCTAAACTGGAGCCACTTGTCTGCTCCCAGGCTGAAACAAAGCAGAGCTACCGATTACAGTCCTCCCACCCAAGAAGAAGAGATGATCCCAGATAAGAAAACTAGAAGAGTGTTAAGAAATGTATTCTAGGGAATTCCCTGGTGGTTCAGTGGTTGCATGCATGTGCATGCTAAGTCGCTTCAATTGTGTCCAACTTTATGTGACCCTATGGTCTGTAGCCTGCCAGGCTCCTCTGTCCATGGGATTCTCCAGGCAAGAATACCAGAGTGGGTTGCCATGCCCTCTTCCAGGGGATCTTCCCCACCCAGGGATTGAACCCAGGTCTCCTGCATTGCAGGCAGATTCTTTACCATCTGAGACACCAGGGAAGCTCAAGAATACTGGAATGGGTAGCCTATCCCTTCTCCAGGGGATCTTCCTGACCCAGGAATCGAACCAGGGTCTCCTGCGTTGCAAGTGGATTGTTTACCAGCTGAGCTACCAGGGAAGTCCAGTGGTTAGGGCTCCGCATTTTCACGGCCGAGAGTCTGGGTTCGATCAATGACTAGGGGATTAAGATCCTGCAAGCCAGCAGTGTGGAAAAAAAAAAAAACAGATGAATAAAATTTACTCTAGGCTGTTCCTATTACAGATTTCCATAGAGTAAAAGAGTAAAAAGCATATTCTTAAAGAAACAGAGGTTTCCCACACCTCATTTTGGAGTTTTGACATTAAAAAACACATTACATTTTTTTCTTAGTTCTGATGTTTCTCTTTATTTATATATATTTTTTCATTTATTGCCACTCTAGTTTCTCCATATATGCCAGTCCCTGCCCTTCCCCCAACATCTTTGCCACCACCAACCTCTCTCTCTCTCCCTCTCACTCTCCCTCTTTCTCTCTCTCTCTCTCTCACACACACACACACACACACACACACAGAGGCATGCACATTCACCCTGTATTCTCATCACAGCAGCAAAAGTTCATTAATCACATGGATTTTAGAATTTAAACTGATCTTTGAATTCAGGTTTTGCTTTTTATTGATTTGTGTCCCCTCAGGCATATGCCTGAACTCTAAGCTTGTTTCCTCATCCATAAAAGGGAAATAATACAAATATTAACCTCTCAGGGGCTTTGTGATGTTTAAATGTGGTGTATTGGGAGTTCCCCATGGTTAGGATTCTGGGTTTTCACTGCTGTGGCCAGGGTTTAATTCCTCTTCCGGGAACTGAAATCTCACAAATCGAGCGGCCAAAAAAAAAGAGAATATAAGATATTTAGCCCATAGCTTGGCACATTGTAAGTTCTCACCTAGTGGCATACAGTAGCTGTGACTACAACAACTTCCTAGCAATAGCATGCGTGTATGCTAAGTCACTTCAGTCATGTCCGATTCAGTCCGACTCCCGGACAGAGTATCCTGCCAGATTCTCTGTCCATGGGATTCTCCAGGCAAGAATACTGGAGCAGGTTCTTCCTGACCAGAGGATCGAACTCACGTCTGCCTGCATCTCCTTCATTGCAGGCAGATTCTTTACCCACTGAGCCACCCGGGAAGTCCTATCAGTAGAGATGTTTGTAAAAAGAAACTCCTCCAGGATAGGTTTTGTTCTGCTGAAGATCAGAGAAGGAGAGACCCTGGCGGACCCATAGGATGGCAAAAATTATATGGGCAAAATAATAATAATAAATGCTTGTTAACAGTAGAATTATTTTTAGACATCACATCTCTCGTATCCATGTACTGACTTGCCTTTGAATACACTTAATAAAAGTACATGGTTCTATCATATCTGTTGCTTTTTATAGGAGGATTTTTAGACTTAAATATAAAATTATTAAGGGGTAAAGAAATATGCACTGTGAAAGAGATACCAGGCACAGGGTTTAGCATGGAAAAAAGGAAGGCACGAGTGTGTGAAATTAATAGCTGTCTTCAATAAGGATATTAAAAGCTATTATGATAAGTATAGTGGTCAGCTCCGTCCCATTGCCACTAAGACAGAAATGAATTATGAGGCTTAACTGTGGCATTTAAAGTACAGATTTAGCCAACTCTGGATTAAACACACTTAGCAAAAGGAATCCGGGAACGGATAATGCAAACCAGTTTATGATGGAAAAAAACTGTTTGGCTTTGAAGTCATTGACACGTATTAAGGGAATGTCTTTATTAAGACAACTATTAACTGTTTTGCAGATTTTTTTTCTCCTGCTTCATTCATTCATTGCACAATTGACTGGACCAGTTGGTTGATCTGGCAATTTTTTGTGCTAGGACATTCTAACTGGTTTCACCACAGTTTGAAACTCTTTGCACTCCCCTGCTGCAGTCCATGGAGTCACAAAGAGTCAGGCAGGACTTAGCGACTGAAGAACAACAGTTTGAAAAAAACAAAAAACAAGCCACCCTTGGACTGGTCTGCAGAACTTCATCAGCCAGAGGACCACTATTTTTTAAAGTCCTGGCTCCAGAACTCCTCACCTTCAAAGCCCTGCTCCACACGGGCTCCTCTCTTCCAGCGAAGATTCTGGCTCCCGTTTTAAGCTCTTCTTTCCACCCTGAGACCCGTCAGCATCTTAGGTGACCTCCAGATCCACCACGATGAATAGAGCTCTTCACTTCATCGTCCCACCCTTGACCAGATCCACTCCTCCTCAGAAATCATACCTAACACAGTAATCTCGTACTAGCTTCCTCAGTTACTTACCTTCCAACTATCTCATTCAGTTACTGCCCAGGTACCATCTCTCCGACCGCGCAGCCCCACTTGTTTCCTGAGTCAGCTCTCCTGACCTCCAGGGTGACTCTGCTGCAAACCTGCAGTCCCATCTCTTCCACAGCACCCTCAGCAGATCGCCGCACCCTGCTTCCTCCAGAAGAAAGTAGATGCTGCCAGAAAAGAGCACCTATAACTTGTGCCACCAAAACACCACCCCCGCCTTCTTCCACTGCCCCCCTTTCCTCTGGTTACAGTGGACAGGTCACCCTCGGGCCTCCTGTCCTCCTGGAGCCTGATCCCCTCCTCCACCACCTTCTCAGGGATGTTAGCTTCTTTTCATCTTCAGTCTCTTTCCCAGTCTCTTCTGCAGCCTCTTCCCCTCTTCATTTAAATATCTTCATTTTCTCTTGCCTTAAAAAATAAAATCAGGGACTTCCCTGGTGGTCCAGTGGCTAAGACTCCATGTTCCTACTGCAGAGGGCCTGGGTTCGATCCTTGGTCAGGGAACTAGATCCCACGTGTCACAACTAATGATCCCGCATGCCACAATGAAGATCAAAGGTCCCATGTACTACTCCTAAGACCAGCATGGTCAAATAAATAAATAAATAGGAAAATAAGTAAGTAAAATCAAAGCTCACCCTCAGTCAGCATTTCTAACCTGTCTCCTTCCTCTCTGTGAATGACCTCTCTGCTTTCTGCATCCACACCCTTTGCTCATCCCACTCCAGCTGACCTCTGGCTCCCATTGCACCAAAATAGCTTTCACCCCTTCTGACCCAGAGAAAGCTTTTTGCCATAAGCTTTGGCTCTTCTATTCTTGACCTCCAGGCACCATTTGCTGCTCAGACCACAGCCTGGTCTCCTTTCTTCCCTCTCTCTCTCCCCTCCTTTCCAGTCTCCTTTCAAGACCATCCACAAAGGACGTGTCTTGTTCTGTACTTGCCCTTAAGTCTCTGTTCAAGGCCCTTTTCTCTTTCTACTCTTAAAATTCCCCCTGGACAAGCTTTCTTACCCTGACGATGTCATTTACTATCTAAAGTCTAATGATGCTCAAGCCTTTTTCATCTTGTCTAAATCTTTCATCTGAGCTCCAGATGGCTGAGCAACCCCTGGACACCTCCCCTTGAATCTATCTCTTACGAACCCCTCAAGTTCATTATGTCCCAAACTTGACTCCTGACTATCCTTTCTTCCTCCCATCTCATGACTCGGGCAGGTTCCCCTGCTCACAGGAACGCTCCCACTCTTTACCCTGGTGCTTCTGCTGGGAACTCAGACTTTATTCTTGAAGCTTCCCTCTTTCAACTCCTCACATCAAGTTGATAGTCAAGTTTTCCAATTGTCCAACATAAAAATCTATCCATCTAGCTCCGTCTTTCCATCCTCACTGCCATTTCTTGTCCAGGCTCCAGCCCCTGCTTAGGGTGTGTAGCAAAACCCTCTTAGCTGGTCCCCCTGGTTCCTGTCTTCACCCCTGCAAACAGCTTTGACTGATCTAAGATGTTCATCAGATTGTGTCCTGTACCTGCTCCCCTTCCTCTGGATTCCTTGAGGATTTCTCATGGGCCCTGAGATAAAACGCAGACTCTCTGACATGCCTCCCAAGGCTCTCACTTCTCTGTGTCTCCCTCTTGCTCCCTGCAGCTCACCCAGAGACAGTCCTGCAACTCACCTCTCCTTCCCCCAACTAGCCTTCCAGTCTCAGCTTAAATGTCACTTTCTCAGGAGGGAAGGAGGTCTTCCGTGATGGGTTGAGTAGTGCCCCTATCCAAAAAAGGCTATCCCCATCCTAATTCCTGGAACATGTAACTATTACCCTACATGGCAAAAGATCTGATTAAGCTGGGCATCTCCAGATTTCCTGGATTGTTCAGAGCAAGGGGCGGGGGAGCAATGGGCTGCCATACAAAATTCCCCAGACTGGGTAGCATAAACAACAGGGATTTATTTTCTCATAGTCCTGGAGGCTAGAAGTCCAAGATCAAGATGCTGGCAGGGTTGGATTCTGGTAAGACCTCTCTACCTGGCCTGCAGATGGCTGAATTCCCACTCTCCTCACATGGTCTTTCCTTGGAGAGAGGGTTCCAATGTCTCCTTCTCTTCTCTTTGTTTGTTGTTGTTGTTCTTGTTGTTTAATTTTTTGGCCATGCTGCACAGCATAAAGAATCCTAGTTCCCCAACCAAGGATCAAACCCGAGCCCCCTGCAGTAGAAATTCAGGGTCTTAACCACTGGTCCACTAGAGAAGTCTCACCTTCTTTTAAGGCAGCCAGTCAGTCCTATTGAAGTGGGTTCACCTTTATGACCTCATTAACCTTATTCCCAAATAGGTTCTGTCTCCAAATATAGTCATGTTGGGAGTAGGGCTTCAGAATATGGATTTGAGGGGCACACATAGTTCGATCCACAACAGGCCTAAATGCAATCACATGTGTGCGTGCTAAGTCACTTCAGTCATGTCCAATTCTTTGCAACCCCATGGACTGTAGCCCACCAGGCTCCTCTGTCCATGGGGATTCTCCAGGCAACAATACTGGAGTGGGTTGCCTTGTCCTCCTCCAGGGGATCTTTCCGACCCAGGGATGGAACCTGTGACTCTTATGTCTCCTGCATTGGCAGTCGGGTTCTTTACCGTTAGCGCCACCTGTGAAGCCCAAATGCAATCACGTTTCCTTATAGTATAGACACAGAGGAGAGAGGAATGTAACCCTGCAGACAGAGATAGGGGAAATTCAGCCACAAAACCTGGGATGCCTGGAGCCCCTGGAATAGGGATGGACAGACACTGGGAGCTCTGGGAGGGAGTATGGCCCTCCCAGCACTGAGTTTCTGCCTCTGTCTTCCCGAACTGCAAGAGAATGACATTTTTTTGTTGTTTTCAGCCACTCCATGTGTGATTATTTGTTACAGAAGCCATAGGAAATGACTACACTTCTGTGACCTCAAAGATAAGTGAGGAGGCCATCTCACTGCCCCCACGGCCCCTCTCTGC
Organism: Cervus elaphus; assembly: GCF_910594005.1. Classification (NCBI taxonomy): domain Eukaryota; kingdom Metazoa; phylum Chordata; class Mammalia; order Artiodactyla; family Cervidae; genus Cervus; species Cervus elaphus. The sequence continues at coordinate 52,257,122 of NC_057819.1, read as the reverse complement.
CCTTTTTATCACCCACACCACACTGAACTGCAAGAGTTGGTTTAGAGTCAGTCTTCCCTTCTAACCTTTGTGACCCTATGGACTGTAGCCCGCCAGGTTTAAGAAGGCAGAAATGGCCTTTCCTGTCCACTGCTGCTCCCCAGGGTGTGGTACATAGTACGGACTCAGTAAATATATATGAGATGGATGAGTAAATGAGCTGATGTTGAGAATTTCTTGGCTGGGAGAGTTTATGAATAATAGACTGCACTATGACAACAAGCTAGGGAAGTTGCTCCGTATCAGAGACATTGGCAGTCCTTTGAAATAACTAGGTAAGGTCTTGTCCAGTATGACATTTCAGGGGTTTTCTAGTCCGACAGCTGTGTCCTTGTAGGTTGCAGTTTTCCTGGCAGCTTGAGCTTTGGTGCCCTCTGGTGACAGAAGTAAATTGTCTCTTGTTGTTAGTCTGTCAAGACTGACTCACATCTAGTTCCTGCTGTTGGGTGGGATTTTCTCATGAAGAAACTGAATTTTCTCCTTACTGTTAAAAGAAATCAACTGGAAAGGTGTATTTAACCATGAAATCGACAAAAGTTACATAAACCACATAACTTCCAAAGGTTTTGCAGAGGTCACTTTGAGTGTTCAGTTTCTTTTTTTTTTTTTAATTAATTTATTTATTTTTTCAGTGGGTTTTGTCATACGAGTGTTCAGTTTCGAATACTAAGATTTCCTCATGAAACATGAAACTTTCAGATTGTGTTTACTACAACACTTTCTCCTGAAATAGCCATGGTTTTTAATAGTTGAATTCAATTATCATTTGGAAAACTAATGCTCTATTGTATGTGACTTCTTATGATGACTATGACTTACAGTGCTTTCCAAGGCCCTTAAACCTTTATTGAGTTTGAAAATCAAGTTGCTATTTTTTTTTTTTAAACAAACCACACACATAAAACAATCATGTGTGTGCTGCTTGTAAATGAGAAGTTATGGGTCTGGCTGCCTCTCTGGAAACAGACTTACTTTTTATCCCCCGATCTTGTAAAACTGTGACAGCCACACGGCCTTGCAATTTGAATTCTGTGTGAGCTACAATGTCAGACAGCTCCACATGGCAACTGCGAGTATGACTATGCTTAGCTTCATGTCAAGAATGTGTTTTCCAAAGTGTCATTTGAAGATGATTTGGGTGGATGGAGTAAATACACTTTTTTCTCACCGATTACACCATCACTTTAGGGATAACTTACCATCATTTACAATGATTTTCAAAGGATCTTGCTGACCTGCTAATATATGAGTTTGAAGTGTTCCTGACCTCAAGCATTTAGTCAAATAAACAAGCACTTACTTGCAGAGGGAGCTGCTATTTATAGGCACTCAACACTGGTTTCCTTTCTAAATTAAGAGTCCTTCGGTAATGTAAACAACCACCCTCTGACTTTGTTTTGAATATTCCTAGTTTCACTTTCTCATTTTTTTCCAAAGCACTGTATAGTTGTATAAACCCATGAGAAGCTACTGTCCCCAAAGTACTTCTTACGAAGAGCCAGAAATAAGCAATATGATGCAAATGCTTTCTGGAAGATGCAACTGTTTGGAAGATGATTCTTCAGTTGGTGAGATTTTATAGCTTGCTTTTTTTAGAGAAAAATGGGTTAAATATATTTTTGTAATATGTAAAAAATATATAAATATATCCAGAAGGATCTCACCTTCAAGCAGATGGAGGAAAACAATAAATAAAATAAACAAGTAAGAGACACAGTATTTATATCATAATATGAGTAATGAAGGGGCTTCCCTGGTGGCTCGGTGGTAAAGAATTTGCCTGCAATGCAGGAGACATAGGTTTATTCCCTGGGTCAGGAAGATCCCCTGGAGGAGGGCATGGCAACCCACTCCAGTATTATTGCCTGGAGAATCCCATGGGCAGAGGAGCCTGGTGGGGTCTCAAAGAGTCAGACATGACTAATGCAACTGAGCACACAGGCATGCTCCCGCATGGAGAGTGTTGATGGGGTTGTTGTTTTAAATAGAGTTGTCAGAGAAGACTTCACTGAGGAAATACAGAAGACTTGAAGAAGATAAGGGATTTAGCCATCGTGATATCTGGGAGAAGAGTGTTGCAGGCAGGAGGAAAAGTCAGTGCAAAGGCCCTGAGGCAGACACATGATTGGTACATACAAGGAAAAGCAAAGGGGCCCTAGTGGCTGGAGCAGAGTAAGCAAGGGAGACGCAGTCTAAGATGAGTCCGAGACATCAAAGAAGCCAGCCCAGATTATGGAGGTCCTGGCAGCCCCTTGTTAGTAAGACTTTGGCTCTTCCTCTAAGGTGGGAGCTAGAGAAGTAACATGAGCTGACTTCATGTTAAAAGGATCTTGCACGGGAGAGGGGGGTGGTTGGGGCAAGGGCAGAACCAGGAAGACGGGATTGCAATATTCCAGGTGAGAGATGTAAGAGCTCAAACCAGGTGGATAGCAATGGAGCTGGTAAGAAGTGGTCAGATTCTGGGTCTGTCTGGGGGAAAGGGCCAACAGGATTTGCTGGGAGGTTGGCTCAAGAAAAAGAAAGAAGGGAAATGTTAAACACTCCATTAGTTTTCTGTGGCTGCTGAAACACAGAGCCACAAACTGGGCCACTTAAAGTGACAGAAAATTATTCTGTCACAATTCTGGAGGCCAGAAGGCTGAAATAAAGGAGTTGTCAGGGGTGCCTGTCCCCAGAAGCTCTAGGGGATAATCTCTTTCTTGCCTTTTCCAGTTTCTGGGGGATCTGGGCATTCCCTCGGTTGAGGCTACATGACTCCAATCTCTGCCCCCGTCCTCACATGGCCTTCTCCTCTGTGCTGTGTCATCTCTTATCTCTCATAAGGACACGTGTCCTTGGGATTTAGGACCTGCCCAGATAATTCAGCATGATCTCACCTAGAGAGGCTTAATTATAACTGCCAACAAACTTCCCCCAATTAAGGTCACATTCACACAATGGGAGTTAGGACGTGGCCATATCTTTTGGGGAGACATCATTTCAGTTCACTGCAATGACTCCAAGTTCTTTTAACACAAGCAACTGGGAGGATGTAATCGCCCCTCATTGAGATGGTGAAGATGTGGGTTGAACAGAGTTGGGAGAGGTGTCTAGGACCTCAGTGTTGGACACGTTAGGTGTGAGAGGCTTACTTGACATTTAGTAGAGGTGTCGAGCTGGCATCTGGGTGAACAAGACTGGAGCTCAGGGCACAGTGCAGGGCCTGAGAAATACGTTCGGAGGTGCCAGGATTCAGCAGCATGACAAGGTAGAGGACCACTGATATAACCCGGGGAGGGAAGGAGATAGAAGAGGGAAGCCATGCCAGCCTTCGCTGGACCCCGCTAAGAGCTGAGAGGAGCAGCCAGGCGGGAAGGAGGAGGAACGGGAGAGTGTCAAGTCCTAGAAGCTGAACGGGAAAAGTGCTTGAAGCGCGAAGGAATGATCAACTCCATCTTCTGGTTCTGTCCTCGTTGCAAGTTTTTAGGCCTACGGTTTCAGGTAAAAGTTGACATTTCCTCTCCTGTTTCCTGTAGCAAGATGGCGCGATTTTCATGTAACTCTTCTTTTATGATGTCTTGATTGAAATCATGAATACCCTGAAGTGACTTATAGTGAAGTAGGTTTTTAAGGTTTTGAGTTTTTTCGATCAGCAAAGCCTTCTCAGTGGGTCAGTGTCTAGTGCGTTTGACTCAGAAGGGAAAGAAAGGCATCTATCTTAACCCCACACAAGGTGGGAGAAACCATCAAGAGGGATTGCTGCCTAGAATCACACCATTTTCCTCACTTTCAGCTCCGGAGGTAAAGGCCTTGTCATCCTTAATAGAACTGTGAAGGAAATCACTGAGAGAAACTGCTTTAAAAGGCTCTAAACTATGTTTAGAAAATTGTGTAGTCACCTCGGGCACCAAGACAGCAATCAGACAAGTAAAAAAATTCCACCATCTTGACTGAAACCTGCTACACAATGCCAAACATCTGGTCAAATCAATCAATGCAGTTAAGCAAGTTGTTTGTCATTTGCAGGGAAAAGCAGCATGAGGTGATGGATTGGATTTTCCACCAAATGGGCGTCCCAAAGACACAGCTTCAATCTTGAGCCATTTTCAGGTTTTTCATGAATATGGTAATAAATGGTTAAATTAGAGAATCGAGGGCTAATCCTAAAAAATACATCTTGTGGAAATTGTTTCAGTGTCTCTGTAGCCAAAATATCTCGGGCCTCACTGGCCTGTGACCACAAATGGGATTTCATCAATATTAATACCCAGGTCTCCATGACTCACAGCCTCCACCAGCTTGACATCCAAATTCCCCTCTCCTGAGTGTACTTGGGAATCCCCAGGGTGTGTATTTATAGCATCCCTATAGTTGCAAACTTGGCTGAGAGGGGACCTCCACCCTGACCCCAGAAGAGCCCCTCCAAGCTGGAGGTTGCCTCCGTGGGTGCTCACGGGGCTAGTACGGCTCTGAAATTCTGCAGGCGATAAGACTGCTCTCTCTCATGAAGTCAGAACATTCCCAGTTACACTCAGAGGGTTGACAACACATGGGTCCTTGAACCTCAGAATGTCACAAGATTTAGTCACAAGCCCTTTCAATTCAGGCATGAAGCCCTTTTCTCTCCCCGGGGGATGAAGTCATGCTGCCTGGGTGGGAGGCAGTTCAGGAAATAGTCCTCCTTCAGGCCTTGACAGTAAGTCGTCCTCAAGGTCGGTAGGAGCCTGTGTTCCCGGGAGGCTCCTCAGCCCTGGGGAGCCCGTGGTTATGAACAGACTGATGGGAGAAAAGACCATTATCACCAGGACCATCTGAGTCTCCGCTCTGTGCCAAAACACTTCTTTAGAAAGATTTTTTTAAGGATTGGAAATGTTCTGTCCTCTAAAACACAGTAGACTGTTCCCAATTCCAGCAAAAGGCAGAAATTATCAGGAACAGTTAGAGCCCTTTGGAAGAGGGATCCAGCCCATGCCTGCTCTGCAGACCTCCATATCCTTGTACCCGACAGAGAATTCTCAGCTTGCTCAGGGTGGCGCTGGAGATACCAGAGAAACTGTCCCACCCTGGAGCCTCCAGAACCAAGGAAAGAGGAGGACACCTTACAAGGAGACCAGAAGTGCTTCTTTCTCCACCCTAGTTTACCAGCGTCACACTGTCAGTTTATCTGACAGAGAGAAAAGAATTCAGCGATCTGGAACTTTTGAACAAAAGATCAGATTTATAAAAGTAAAGTTGGTAAGAAGAAATCAAATTACTTTGAGTGTTTACATGTGCTGGGCATTGTGCTAAGCACTGTATACATAAATTTGTATATTATAAAGTATTATATATGTATACACGCATTTAATCTTACTTAATCCACACATCAAGTTTATGATGTAGATTTTGTATCCCAGGTTTGCAGAAAGGTAAACTGAGGCTCAGAAAGTTTCCATTTACAAGGCCACACCACGAATGAATGTTGAATCCAGGGGCCAAACCCAGCATAACTCTTAAGCCTGAGCTTTGAACTACAATATTGCATTAATTGGGGTTTCTCTGATGGTTCAAGTGGTAAAGAAGCCATCTGCCAATGCAGGAAACATAAGATACCTGGGTTTGATTCTTGGGTCAGGATGATCCGTTGGAGGAGGGCACACTGACCCACACCAGTATCCTTGCCTGGGGAATCCCATGGACAGAGGAGCCTGGTGGGCTACAGTTCCTGGGGTCACAGTCAGACACGACTGAGCATGCATGCATGACAACGACGACTGCTTTAATTCTTGATATTCAGATATAAACCATCCCAAACCCTCTCTGAAATCAGAAAAACCCTTCACAAAACACAATTTTATTGAAGGTTTCCTTTGGACATCACTGCAGTGAATTTGATACGTGTTCTAGAAAAACTAGGGTAAGTAAGAGAGGGAGAAAAAAACAGCATCTCCCCAGTCAGATACTCTGAAACCATGAAGCCATGGGGTGTGTGACTCTGGAAGAGCTACACTTACATGCAAGGGCTCTCTCCAGGAGTCCTCAGGCCTCGGTTTCACTTGAAAAGTTACAAGTTATGGCCCATTCCAGGGCCTCTTCACTCCCACATCTGAAAGACCAGGAGAACCTCCAGCCCCTCCAGCCTCATCAACCCAGAGGGACTGAATGTGCCTGGGATGGGGCAAGCCTAGTTAGAGGCAGCTCTACGTTCCTGAGAAACAGTCTAAATCACCAAAGGATGCTACTTGCTGTTATTTGAGAAACAAAGGACTTTTTTCTCCCAGGCCATCACTCCGGCTCTGTCCACCTCCAAGCAATTTCACTAAAGACAAGCACAGAAATGAAAAATAAAACAGCTATTAAAAGTTTTATTACAGTATATGCCCAGTGGTTATTTTTAAATCCAATCCCTTTGAAATTTTATTCTTGACATTTTTTCATCTACTGATTAGGACTGTTTGATAGATTAAGTGAAATTTCACTTTAGAATTATGTTGCTTTTTAACTGCTCCCAAAACTGAGACATTCATTTTAACTCCTTGCATCCAAAAGGAACATCAAATTCAAGCCTGGAGAAAAGAAATTGTGACAATTTCTCCCTTTTATTCGACATAATTATATAAGACTTTTTAAAAAATCAGTTCAATTATTAACCTGCAAAAATATGAGACAGATAATGAAAACTGAGATGCCACCTGAAACTCATCTGCCCATGGACAGCAATCGTTGTAGGAATTGCCGATGGAAGCTTTGTGATAAAATGCTCCCACAGAACCAATTCATTTGCATCCTATTTTGTAAGACACTAAATAGAAGAGCTAGTGTCACAATTTCCTTATCCCTGTCCCTCATGCATATTGCATTATGAATTAATGTAGCGATGCAAAGTGGAAAGCGACCTTCGAGGGGAAAACTGGAGGCTCAGAGCAGCTTACTCTAAGGTGCATCACACTGTCAACTAAAATTTACCATCACTGTGTTCCCTCACTCTCTTGCCATAACCTAATGACATCAGAGGTATTGAATCTGCAAGCTGAAGTGACAGGACACCACTCTGCGCTGCATATAATACTTAGGAGAACCAAGCGACTGGAAAGAGAACCCGCCCCTTGGGGAATGGACAGCCAATGAGTGCGTGCTTTGATGATGCAACGCCTTTTCTCCCTGGAGAGCCCTTGGTTAAATGGAAACAAAGATAACAATAATGTGCTCCAGGAGTTGGTGAATTCCTTCCGCCTGAACAACTGGCATTCTGCAGGCTTCTCATTGATCTCAGGAGGTGGGCTCCAGACTTAGGGAATGGCCAAGACTTCAAAGAAGCCCAAAGCAACAGATGGACATAGCTGCCTCTGAACATGACTCTCTCTATCCCTAGGGTTTGCTAGCCTCCCTGGATTGGGTGGACAATATCCTGGGTTGGGTGGTCCGGAATGTTTTCCAACACCACCAAGCAGTTCCCTGATTCTCAGCAGATACTGACTAGGTATCCTACAAATGTAGCTCAGTTCTGACACTCAGATTTCACTGGCTCGGGGCTGAAGTCCCATAGTCCCTATTTCAGACACCAGTCTCAAGCCTAGGTTGTCACCTGTGCCAACTGGCTGTGACCAACTGGCTGTAAATAGGAAGTTCCCACAACGCACTCCCTAGGTTCAGTAGTTTGCTAGAGCAGCTCACAGAACTCAGAAAACACTTAAGTTTGTCAGTTATTGTAAGGGATATGTATAAAAGATACAGCCATTTGAAGAGGTACATAGGGTGAGTCTGGAGGGGTTCTGACTACAGGAGCTTCTGTCCCCGGGGATTCGGGAGTACCACCTTCCTGGCACCTGGATGCATCCACCAATCCGAAGCTCATCAAATTGTTGGTGAGGTTTGATACAGCTCATCTGCAGTCCTGCATCCCCTTCCCAGTGGTCGGTGTGTGGAGCTGAAAGTTCCAACATTCTAATCCCTGGTCTTGCAGGTGACCAGTCCCATCTGAGGGAACCTAGGAGCCCCACATTAAGTCACCTTATTAGCATGAACTCAGATGGGCTCAAAGGGGGCTTCTTATGAAGAACAAAAGACACTCTTGTCACTCAGGAAATCCCAAGGGATTGAGGAGTTCTGTGCCAGGAACCAGGGAGAAAGTCCAAATATACTTCTGATACACCAGTGGGCATCACCTGTACTTTTCATGGAAGGTGGACAAGGACCACTGCAGCTAAGAGAGAGTGGTGGCCCTCCTGGGGTGAGGACGGGCTCCCGGGTGACACCCCGGCATCTGGTTTCATTGCCGCCAGCCTCTCCCACCTGATCTCTGCCAGACTCTTTCCATAAAAGCACATCTCTGACCACATCTCTCTCCTGCTCAAAATGAAGTCCTGGCATCACTGCAGTCTTGCCTTTCCAGATTTACTTGAAATAAATAAATAAATTTAAATTCACTTTGCTGTGTTCTCCTCCCTCATGCCTGTCCAAATCCTTTCCTGTTTCTATGTGAAACCATCCTCAATACGTGTCCCAACCCACTAATTCCTCTTCAGGAGAAACCTCTCTTTAGCTTAAACATACGAGAGGTACAGGGTCTGGTGTGTTGTGTCTGTGTGTTAGTCACTCAGCTGTGTCTGACTCCTTCTGACCCCGTGGACTGTAGCCCACCAGGCTCCTCTGTCCATGGGATTTCCCAGACAAGAATACTGCACTGGATTGTCATTTCCTCCTCCAGGGGATCTTCCCCACCCAGGGGTCCAGCCCTAGTCTCCTGCGTTGCAGGCAGATTCTTTACCATCTGAGCCACCAGGGAAGCCGGCAGGGTCTGGTGCAGTGGTCCTCAAACACGTTTGCTTGCAGGGTCTGGTGCAGTGGTCCTCAAACACGTTTGCTTGTGTTTGCCTCAAATAATTTTTTATAAGACCATGTGTCCCTTCACACATTTTAAATTGACATTTAAAAAGTTTCTATCATAACTTCAAGTACCTGCAAAAGCAGTAACAGATGGTACAGTGGGTCTCACACTTGGGCAGGCATCAGAATCACCTGGAGGGCAGGTGAAAACACAAAATACCAGGGCCTGTCCTCACGAGGTTCTGATTCAGTGGCTCTCGGGTGGGGTCTGGGAAGTTGCATTGTTGTAAAGTTTCCAGGTGATCCCAGTGGTGAGGGCTCTGGAACCACACTCTGAGGACTGCTATTCTCGTTTCCTGTAAATATTGGCATTTTAAGGAAAATCGTCACATCACTCCCTTAAATATATTCAGTGGAATCTGAAAGTGGCAGCAGTTTGAGAGCCACAATCATCCAACTTTTAAAAATACAAGAATAAGCTCCTCTTGACAACTGGAAATTTTATATTGCTCTTTTTTCCCTTTGAGCTTTTATTTCCATCCTATTTATGCCATTGAATTTTATGCTAATGTAATATATTTTATTCTTAAAAGTATTTTATTGATCACTTTTTCACATATCTGTCATAAATGTATGTTAGAAGTTGAAATTGAAATGTATTTAAATTTCCTATAATGATTAGCCTCTGAGTATTTAAGATTTTTATTTTGGATTAAATATTATAGTTTTTCATTGTAATACTAACAATATTATATATAGTTAGTAGTAATATATAATTGAACAAAACAACATATATATTCATTAAAGGTGAAAAATGGAATTTTATTGGAAATGTACCACAATAAGATGGGACTTTTTTTAATTAGTTCTTGTACTTTTAATTAATATTATTTAATTCTAGAATGACACAGGCTTCTATATAAATTCTATTCCTATTTTTATTTTTTATAGACACAGCACCAAAGAATATTGTTGATGTTGAAAATGGAGTAAATTACATAACTGCAATTTTACTTAATTCTCTGAATGCCTTCCAAGTTAAGGACCAACAATCTCACAGTGACCTAATACCTAGAATAATTTTTTTATGATCTACCAGCTAAAAATGTGATTATGTCTCCTATACAGTTGAAAGCAAAGAATTAGGAAACACCTGCTTTGCAAAAGGGTTTATTACCAAATATTTGAGCCATTCTCTGTTTTCAGTACTGACACCATTATTTCAAATTATCCCTTTCTTTGCTGCACTGGAGGTTTTGTTTTGTTTGCCGAGTTTTTGCTTTTTTAATTATCCAGGACAGGGGTTGGCAAATTATGGCCAGCTAATGCTGGCCAAATTCTGCCATCCTGTTTCTGTACAGCCCTCAAGCTAAGCATGGTTTTTACATTTTTAAAAAATTGTAACACACACACAAAGGAGAGGAACATTCAGAGATGTATGTGGCCCACATTTTCTGAAATATCTACCATCTGACCCTTTTCAGGTAAAGTTTTCTGAGTCCTAATCTAGGACAAAGCAACTTTCTGCTAAAGTCAGGAGAGTGACAACACAACTTAATTTGTGCAGTGAAGATGGGCCATTGTGAAAGGGTCTGTCATGATGCTAGATTCTCAAGATGATCAATTTTCTTTTTATTTTTTTTTTAACTTTTTATTTTGTGTTGGGGTATAGCCAATTAACGATGTTGTGACAGTTTCAGATAGAACAGCGAAGGAACTAGGATGATCAATTTTCACAGAGGACATATGGAACATTCAAATTGGCAAACGATTCCCTATGTATTGCTGCATAACCAATACCCAGAACTTGGTAGCTTAAACTGAGAACAGTCATTTAATTTGCTCACGAATCTGTACCTTGAGTGGGACTGGGAGGGGAAAGCTGTGCTTCACGGGACTGAGCTAAGGGCTGGGAGATGTGTTTCCTAGAGGACCTCTCACATGGATGTCAAGTTGTCCACAGCTGCCACCTGGGAGCTCAGAGGGTGGAAGCCGGGGGCTTCAGGACAAGTGCTGGCTGGTCCTTGACTGGTATTTGGGCATTTGGACGTGGGGAGGGGGTCTCACCTCCCTAACTGGTGAGAGTGGCTTTCTGTGCTTAAATTGTTTATACAAGCAATGTAGTTTATGCTAAATACCAGTTTCCTTCTGAGGGTCTAGAATCTTGGGACATACTAGGCAGAGAATGCCTACCAGCCCAGCCCACCATAAAAACCTTGGGCAGTTTGTCTCCTAGCCCTTCTTGACAATGATGATAAATGTTAGCCACTCAGTCATGTCCAACTCTTTGTAACCTTATGGACCCACCAGGCTCCTCTGTCCGTAGGATTCTCCAGGCAAGAAAATTGGAGTGGGTAGCCATTCCCTTTTCCAGAGGATCATCCCAACCCAGGGATTGAATCCAGGTTTGCACATTGCAGGCAGCTTCTTTACTGTCTGAGCCTCCAGGGAAGACCATAAGCCCTTCTTGGCAGATGTCATTTCACACGCGTGGTCACACACATTGCAGGAGGAATTCAGTGCATCCTGTGTGACCCCCAAGGGTGAGGACTCCAGAGACTTGTGCCTGTCTCTCCTGACTTTGCACCTTTTCCCTTTGTGATTTTGCATTGTACCCTTGCATATAATAATAAATCTTAGCTGGAAGGACAACCATATGCTGAGTCTTGTGAGACCTCATAGTGAATCATCAAACCTGGGGGTGGTCTTGGGCCCCCCCTTCACAGCTCCTCTTCATGTGAGCTGCTCCATGAGGTCTGGGCTTCCTCACAGCATGGCGGCTGGGTCCCAAATCAAGTGGCCTGAGAGAATGTGCCAGGTGGACCTCACCTCAGAAGTCACGTAGCATCACTTCTGCCCACTCTGTGAGTTGAGATATTCATAAAAGCCCACCCAGGTTCGAAGGGAAGATACACAGACTCCTCCTTTTGGTGAGGGTGTGGCAAGGTTCCAGAAAATATGGATGGGAAATACTGTTTAAGCTAATCTTGAACAATAAAATCAGTCATACCCTTAAAAGCACCTAAAGTTACATTCCCTTTGAAATGTCTATGAATACCTTCAGGATGGGTTTCCCAGTTTGAGACTACCAGCGCAGTGAATAAAACATTGACTTTTGAGTCAGAGAGACTGAGTTTGAATCCTGGCTCTGTACCTTCCTATCAAGAAAGCAATGTCCATTTGTAATTTCCAAACATGCAAACCTGTTGATGGTTCTGAGGGTTCAAGAGCAATTGCTTGAGGCCCAGAGACCAGATATGAAGCTTTGAGAATTTACTAATCTATTCATTCAACAAATATGTATTGAGTGCCTTTTATGAGTCAGCACTGTGTGAATCCTAGATGTGCAATGCTTAGCCAAATTGACCCAGTCCTCATGGACCTTACAGAAGAGGAAAAATCCAAATCAAATGATCACACAAATGAATAACAACATGTTGTGTGAAGCTCCATAAGAGGAGAATCCAAGGGTGAATTCCACCAGAATATAAACTCTATAAGGGTTTTGCGTATTTTGTTCTCTGATGGATCTCTAACACCTAGAAGGTGGCCTGGCACAGATCAAGTGCTAAATAAACACTTGTTGAATGAATGAGTGCATGAATGAATGAAATTGATGACGTTACTTCTTGAAGGGCTAGTGTAAATCATTATAGGAAGTGCTGTTTTGGCTGGTGTTAAAGATAAACTCTATTTTCTTAGCTCGATTTCTACTGAATGAATTTGTATTAACCCAATTCTCAAGAGACTAATTTATGCACCAGAATATACTTATTATTTTTGTAGTGGGAGACATATATGATTTAGTATTTCCCTAGGAAGCACCCAAAAAACTCCAAAGGGAACTATCTTTGGTTTTACTACAATTCTGCTGTGTTAAGCAGTAGTTAGAGACCTCTTGGGGAGCCAAATTAATTATCAGAAGGCTAATATAGAAGAACCTAGAATCAGTAAAATGGAAACCACATAGATTTAAGGGATAGTCACACAAGTCACCCATACAACTTATATAAAACCACTTTCCTACCAGGAACACTCCTGTGTACACATTCTTCCTTTCTTGGTGGTGCTTAGGAATCATAGCAAATCACATTGTTAGAATTACTCCCTTTCCTAGATTTCAAGCAAGGAACCAGACTGATATGAAATTCCAGGGCCCTATTCTTCTGCTTGGAGCCATCTGTGAACCTAGTCTCATCAAGGCAGCTGTCTTCTCGAGCTTATGCCAATGTGACCTTCCTCCTAGTTCCTGGCATCCTTTAAAATCAAGGGTCTATGAAGGTACTTGCTTGTGTAGGGGAGCAAATTCACCATTCGCAAATTGTCTCTTTGGTATGTGGATTATTTCAAACTGAAAACAACCAAAGCCTCAAAGACTCATGGAGAACCTTTGACCTTCTGTCTATCTGCCTAAAGGTTGTAGACAGAGGACAGTTCCGGGAAGGGCATCTCACCGTAGGTAACTATAGTATGGACTAGGCGTGTAGACAAGAAGAAACCTAGCAAGGTTTGTTTAAATTCCTCTCTGTCTCACTGTCTCTGCATGGCCCAGCAAACATTTGTTCACCAAACATTTGCTTTTCTATCTCCATGTCAACTGTTTTCCTCCCCCTTAAGATCCCAAACCACTTCTCCCAACATCCTCTTTTGTCTTTGAGGATGGTCTTTAATGTGAGGGTTTTGGCCATTTTGGAGAGTTACTCACTTCTGGGTCTCTCCCTGCGTATGCATGTTAACAAACTTCTGTTTGATTTTCTTTTGTTCATCTGTCTCATGCAAGTGTGCAACATCACTTCAGTCATGTCCAACTCTTTGTGACCCCATGGACTATAGCCCACCAGGCTCCTCTGTCCATGGGATTTTCCAGGCAAGAATCCTGGAGTGGGTTGCCACGCCCTCCTCCAGGGGAACTTCCCAACCCAGGGATCGAACCCGAGTCTCTTACGTCTCCTGCATTGGCAGGTGGATTCTTTACCACTAGAGCCACTTCACCTGTCTCACATCAATTTAATTCTTAGACCAGCTGGGAGAACCTAGCAGAGTAGAGGAAAATTTCTTCCTTTCCGACATATGCCTCTTACAGGAAGTCCCCCGTGCATCCACCTGCTCTCTCTGGGCAGTATACCTATGTCTGTATGGATAAGTGCAGTGTTTCTGTGTGACTCTCCATGCACCTGCGTTCAGGTGTAACAGCAAAGTCTTGTGCTTTACTTCACAAGCCCAATGAGACCACTCCCCTCACTGTTTCAGCACATCACCCAGCAAGGAAGCATACACGTGTATATCTGGGTATTGAGAAGGTAGACACATATTTGCTATCCGAAGTCCCTCAGGGGCATTTGAAGACTTCTGGTTCTGCTTAAACCAAATGACAGGTGAGTCAAGGGAGAATCTAGAAGACTGGGCCCTGCTCGGACCCCAGACAAGCTGTCACTCGCTGAACCACGAAGACGAGAAGGGAATGAGTTAACATGAGCGCTGGCAAGTCTCAGAAGAGGATTCCGCTCAAAAAACTGAAAATAGCACGTGGAAGTAGGACATTTGAGCCTTATGGAAAAGAATTAAAGGATATTCTATAACAAAATACTGTTAGGAAGGTGGGGGATCTCTATAGAACCACAGGGGTCTGCAGTGCTGTGGATTCAAAGGGTCATGTCTAGCTCATGAAACATAATAAAGTTAATTTCCTAAAAATGAAGGTTTCCCCCATCTGCCTTTATAAAACGAATGTTCCTAGTCACAGTCTTTCAAGTCAACAGTAGGACAACAAATTACGTTTTTTAAACAGCAGTGCCTTGGAACTGTCACAGCCACTAGAGCGCTGAGTAATTTTACTATAAGATCTTCAAAATCATCAAGAGAGCAGCAAAAGGAAAGCAGGGGCAGTGACCCCGAATGTTCTGGCCTCAGGACCACAGAGGTCGATGTATCGGGCTTGCTGAAACACCACTTCTGGCCTTGCCCTCCCTCTCTCCTCTCTCTGAGACTGGGCTTTGCATTCTCAGGAATGCTGAATGCATCTTGAATTGAACCTTTCCTTAAAAAAAAAAAAAAATTCTTTCCCATGTATTAAGTCCCTCCTAGGACATAGTCCTAGGTTACATCAGAGCTGCTGCTTATCCACCTGGTGCTTTTGGACAAATTAGAAAAGGCATCATTTACACTTTATCTTAATCTATTTTCAAAAAATTGTCTGGGAAGTTCCCTGGTGGTCCAGTGGCTATGACTCCATGGTTCCAATGCAGGGGGCCCAGGTTTGATCCCTGGTCAGGGAACTAGACCCCACACACCGGGACTAAGAGTTCACACGCCACAACTAAAGATCGCATGTGCCACAGCAAAATAAACATTTTTTAAACAAAAATAAATTGTCTTAACTAAACAAGACCCTTTCTCACCAGCTGCAGGGAAATTGTCTGTGATGTCTAGGATGTGAACAGCATCCTTTTAGTGGTAAAAGCCAGGCCTGGAAAACAAACTATTTGGATTCAAGCTCTAGCTCTGCCTCATCCAGAAAATTGCTGAAGTTTTCTGGGCACTAGGTTCCCCCCATTTGTAAAACTGGGATAATAGACCTCACAAACTCCTCATGGGAATTAAATAAAATGCTGTGTGTAAAGCACTTATTATGACGCTCATCACATAGTGTGGGTTGTACAAAAAAGACAGGAGCACACATTAATAACACACATGATGCAAATTAAAAATAGGATTTATCAGGGGGAAGCTTACAAGCATAGAAGTAACGTGTGGTCATGAGATTCTGAGGTCCCACTATAACCTAGACAGGTGTGGGCGACTCAGCATAGAAGATAAGAACATCATAGAAAGATCCCAGGAGAGGAGGGCCGTGTCTTCAGGGCTCTGTGCACAGAGAAAGACGCACAGGAACATCTGGGCAATTTCGTAGTAGGCTTGCTAGCGTGAGGAGGCTCCCGGGCTCAACCTCCGGCATCAGGCTCTTCCTCTCCTAGCTAACTCTGACCTGGCTGGCTTTTTGCCAGGAAAGGGGAGGAAATAAGCTGCGAGGGCCATGTGATTTTCTTTCCTCGGAGAGTGTCACACAAGAAAACATGTGAGGAAACAAGCATTTTGCTGCCTGTGGCAAGGGTTGAACTCAGATTTTCCAGTTTCCAAGGCCAGAGACGCAACTTGGCCGTGTTGCATCTGCTAACAAGTCAGCCTAGAAATCATCCAACCTGTTTAATTGAAACTAATTCCAAATCTCTTAGAGTCATAAATTGAAAAGGACAGGAGAGATGATGTAATTCAATCCAACACTGGCAGACAAAAGTGAGATTCAAAATGGGCATTTATTGGGTTACCAGTATGAAGTGGCAGAGTCAGGCTTGGATTTTCATCTTCCAAATCCCATTTCCTCTTAAATTGCAATAAAGTACAACGTAACCTTGTTTATCACACAAGTCACAGAGATGCCATTAAAAAGGGCTTTATGGCTTTAATCTACAAAGGTTTAGGAAAAGACAGCAGCTTCCAGAGTAAACTGAGAGAGTAGCAGAGCCAAAGATGATTGCTTCATTTTGTTCAAACCCTTGGAATTTTGTAAGTAAGAAAGAGAATTTAGATCATTTAGCAAATAATGATCAAGAGAATACTGCTTATTAACATCTATGAGATGTAGTCAAAATTTATTCAGAGGAAAAGTCATAATCTTAAAACCTTTTAAGCTTAAGAGTAAATATGGTACTTCCCTGGTGGTAGAGTGGTTAAGAACCCCCTGCCAAGGCAAGGGACATGGGTTCAATCCCTGGTCCAGGAAGCTTCCACATGCTGTAGAGCAAGTAAAGCTTGGGGGCCACAACTACTGAGCCTGTGGGCTTAGAGCCTGTGCTCCGCAGAAAAAGAAGCCACCGCGATGACGAGCCCGTGCCCTGCCAGGAAGAGTAGCCCCCACTTGCTGCACCAACCCCCAGCATCAGCACCGTTCAGAGAATTTGTTAGAAACGTACTTTCTGGAGCCCCACCCCAGAAGCTACTGAGTCACAGGCTCTGGGGGTGATGCCCAACAAACCCAGGTTCCAACAAGCCCTCTGGGTGATTCTGATGCATAGCCAGGCTGGAGAAGTGCTGTAGTAGCCCTCATCGATGTCACCCAGTTTAGCATCTATTAGAGCCCACTTCCTGTTGGTTGCATCACAAACAGCTCCGAAGGAAAAAAATTCCATTCCTTCGCAGCCCCTCCACCGCTATAAATAGGGAACACTTGCTCACCAGCAGCTGGAGTTCCGGCCCATCCTTGTTGGAGCTCTCCATCTCCTTTAGACAGCTGCTGCAGAATACCAATAGCCAAACGTACAAGGATACTCAGCCGTGCTGGGGGAAATTCAACTCTCTTTTAGGTCTTGCCCAATAAAGTCACAACGCAGTTTTGAGGTCTGGAAAGCAAGGGTTGCCCCACTTTTTCTTTTTTAATGAACAAAGTTAAGGTGGAACTGATAGACAGCTTCCCTCGTGGCTCAATGGAAAATAATTTGCCTGCCATTTCAGGAGACACAGGTTCAATCTCTGGGCTGGGAAGATCCCCTGGAGAAGAGAATGGCTACCCACTCCAGTATTCTCACCTGGAGAATCCCATGGACAGATCAGATGGGCAGGCTATAGAACATCAGGTCGCAAAAGAGTCAGACACAACTTAGCAACTAAAACAGCTACAGACCGTAATCCTAACTACAAGTGAAATATAACGAGACAGCCAGGTCTAATGCTGAGGCAACAAAACTGGAAGAACCAGAAACCCGAATCCTTTCCCTGTCTCAGTTACTAACTCACCACATGACCTTGGGAACATGACTTGAGCATTTTATTCTTTACTATTCCTGTCTGTGAAATATGAGAGATAATAACCCCTCCATACCCCCTCACAGACTGATGGGGAGATTCCTTCCAACATCTAGAAAAGAGGTTTTTAAGAGAAAAGAACCATAGGCAGAGCTGATCCTAAGGTACCACACTCCTGTCTCACTCACCTCCTCCCAAACTCAGGGAGTGATGGGGAAGAACTAGAATTTTAAAGATCCCCTAGCTCATGCACGGGAATAACATGAGCTTCTAACTCAGCACCAACACCCCCAAACAGGCAGACTGGGCCACTTCAGAAGCTTGCTTGTCTCTCTGCTGAAGAGGGTGGGGAGAGGTAGAGGGTGCTTTTGCTTTTTTTAATATTTTGTTTTATTTTTTATTATTATTTTATTTTTGACTATGCCATGTGGCATGTGGGATCTTCATTCTCCAACCAGGGATCAAGCCTGTGCCCCCTGCAGTGGAAGCTCAGTCGTAACCACTGGACCACCAGGGAAGTCCCCTGACTTGCTCTCTGTAGATGGAACAGCTGCGCCAGGGCATTGAGGAGCTTTACTGCTTTGAGTTTGTGTGGACGACCTGCCAATCCACGGCTTTGCGGGCTACATGGAGGAGAGTGACTTCCTGCCTCACGGTCATCGAGATAGGGCTCTGGACCCATTTGCACTCCCACCTAGAATTCCATGGAGATTGAATTACATTTGCCCAAGTCTCAGTTGGGGGTGTCAAGCCCCACAATTTAAATGAGTTACAACCTCATGAGTTCCTCGACCTCACCCACACCTACAGTGTGCGCTGGCCTGAGACTCCAGTTGAGCCTTAGAGTGACAGGCGCCATGGTGATGATGCTTGTTTCTTTCCCAGGATGCAGGAAATCCACTGGTTGTCCATCATCAATTCCACAGTGCTTTTATTCTTACTGGTGGGTTTTGTGGCTGACATTCTCATGCGTGTGCTTCAAAATGACCTGGCTCCGTACAACTTGACTGAAGAAACAACCTCTGGAGGTTCTGGGGATGACTTTGACCAAGGTGATAACGGCTGGGACATTACCCATACAGATGTCTTCCACTTCCTCCATACTGAAATCTGCTGTATGCTGATCTTGATGCGGGTGCCCAGTTCCTGGCCCTTGACACTGGTGAGGGGGTAAACATTAATCAGAGATTTCTCTCAAGGGGTAGAAGTAAGTAGGTGGTTTGTTCAGTAAAAAATCTGCAGATCTTCTCTTCCAACCCGGTAAAAGGCAGACTTCAGGGGTGGGAAGTCTCTAACAAGGACGTGTATACCTTATTGTGGGTTTTCTGGTCAACAGAACTAGAGTGGGAGTGTGGAGTGGAGGGTTGATGGAAGCTCTGGGTCTGGGAGAAAGGGGGCTGGCTGATTCCTCTGAAATTGCCAGAAAAGGGATAGATGAGCCCTGACACGGGCTTTTCACCTCCGCCCTCCAGGCGTTACTGCTGTGGTATTTCTGGGCATGTTCAGTGAGCACCGTCTCGGGGTCATTCATCCAACAGCCCTGACTCACTGCACCTCTGGCTACGTGCCCAGACACTTCCACTGGCAAATCGGAAGCAAGCGTTGGGTGTAGAACATCACTCTCACCTCTGGTCTCTTCTCTTGTGAGGACTGCCCCTTTCCTGGCTGGCCAGGATAGGACCTTAGAACACATCATGGAACCTGCTTGCTCATCCCAGATCCACCAATTCACGGCAGTGCTGACCCACAGGCCATTGAGCACTGGCTGCCAGGGTGCCTTTTTCTTTAACTGAAGTATAGTTGATCTACAATGTTATGTTTTTCAGGTAGATAGACAGATAGATACGTATATATAAGAAAGTAAGTAAGTAAGTGTTAAATGGCAACCCACTCCAGTGTTCTTGCCTGGAGAATCCCAGGGACGGGGGAGCCAGGTGGGCTGCCGTCTGTGAGGTCGCACAGAGTCGGACACGACTGAAGTGACTTAGCAGCAGCAGCAAGTGTTAGTCGCTCAGTCATGCCTGACTCTGTGATGCCATGGACTGCAGCCCACCAGGCTCCTCTGTCCATGAGATTTTCCAGGCAAGGATACTGGGGTGGGTTACCACTTCCTTCTCCAGGCGACCTTCCCAACCCAGGGATGGAACGTGGGTCTCCTGCACTGCAGGCAGATTCTTTACTGACTAGGCTACAAGGAAAGCCCATATACATGAATATATTCTTTTTCAGATTCTTTTCCACTATGGTTTATTACAAGATATTGAATATGGTTCCCTGTGCTATTCAGTAGGTCCTTGTTGTCTGTTTTATATAGAGTAATGTGTATATATGTTAATCCCAAACTCAGAATTTATCCCTCCCCCACTCTTTCTCCTTTGGTAACCATCAATTTATTTTCTGTGTCTGTGAGTCTATTTCTGTCTGGTAAGTTCATTTGTATCATTTTTTAAAATTCCTCATATAAGGGCTATCAGGTGATATTTGTGGAGGGTGCTTTTTCATAATTCTCTCTTACTCCATGGCTACCCTGATCAAATATTTTGAGCCCCAAATAGGGGTACATGCCTCACAAATGAAGGGGACCTATAGGGAAATGAGGTGAGATTTCCTAAATCAGAAGATAAATTATAGCCCCTATCACCACCTGGACAACCTCTCCCCCTGCAGGAGCCCGTCTCAGAGGCCCGTGTGCTCCGCCCCCACCTCCTTCCATCAGGAGCTTCCTCAGAACCTATCTTTTCTTCACTCTTTCTTTATGCATTCTGAGTGCTCAGTACATGTCTGTTGAACAAAAGATAAAAGAGTGAATGGTTTAATTCTTCCCCTTCAAGAGAGTGCTTGGCACACATTTTATCCTACTTTCACCTGCTTGTTACAGTCGAAATGTGCCCTGTATCCCCACCACAGACTGCCTGGGGCCACTGTTTCTTGAGATGGAGGATTTATCACAACAAGGAGCCTTAGTTGTTCAAACGTCTTCTACACAGCCAACCAAGGCTCTGAGAAAAGAAATGACCTGGATGGTGGTTTTGTCTAGAAACGTCATTGTTAAGATATTAAGTGACTGAGTGATCATCACTCTATCAAAGGGCTGGGACACCTTCAGAAGCCAGCAATAGGTCTGGGATATGAATAACATCTGGGCATTGTCCTTGAGGCATGAAGAGCAGATTCACACATAATTCAGCATTTGCGTGCATGCGTGCTCAAGTCGCTTCAGTCATGTCCGACTCTGTGCGACCCCATGGACTACAGCCCACCAGGCTCCTCCATCCATGGGATTCTCCAGGCAAAAATACTGCAGTGGGTTGCCATGCCCTCCTCCAGGGGATCTTCCCAACCCAGGGATGGAACCCGCGTCTCATGTCTACCTGCATTGGCACGAGGGCTCTTTACCACTAGCGCCCCCTGGGAAGCCCAACTCAGCATGTACATCTGTGTTGATACAACTTGATTAACTCAGGCACAGTCCAGAGAGCAGAAGTTTGGAAAATAGAGTTGATGCCTTTTGGCTCATACAAATTTGTGTGAATCCCTTCAAGGGCTAGAGACTGCCCTTTCCAAAGTCCCAGGGGAGAAGGAAGGTGCCCTAAAGAGTCTCTCTCTTTTTTTTTAAATTGAAATACAGTTGATGTACAGTGTTGTGTTATTTTCAGGTGTACAACAAAGTAATTAAGATATATATAGTATATATAAATTCTTTTTCATATTCTTTTCATTATGACATTATTATTATAATATATTGAATATAATTCCCTATTATACAGTAGGTCTTTGTTGTTTATATATGGTAGTTTGCATCTGCTAATCCCAAACTCCTAATTTATCCCTCCCTCATCTCCTTCCCTCTTTGGTAACCATACGTTTGTTCTCTGTGTCTCTGAATTGGTTTCTGTTCTGTAGATAATTCATTTGTGTTATATTTTAGATTCCACATAGAGTAATATCATACAGTATTTGTCTTTATCTGACTTCACTTAGTATAATAATCTCTAGGTCCATCCATGTTGCTTCAGATAGCATTATTTCATTCTTTTTCATGGCCAATTAGTACTCCAGAGTGTGTGTGTGTGTGTGTGTGTGTGTGTGTGTAGAACATCTTTATCCATTCATCTGTTGATGAAAACTTGGGTTGCTTCCATGTCTTGACTATTGTGAATAGTGCTGCTATGAACTTTAGGGTGCACATATCTTTCACATGAGAGTTTTCTCTGGATATATACTCAAGAGTGGGATTGTTGGATCATATGTCAATTTTGGTTTTCGTTTTTTAGGGAAACCACACCGTTTTCCATAGTGGCTGCACCAATTTACATTCCCACCAACAGTGTAGGAGGGGTTCCTTCAAATGTCTCTTAAAATGTATTCCTTAGGGAATATAATCAAGACTTTTTTAGGTGTTCTGATCTCTCCTTACATTCTAATCGATGTATGAGGGAGGCCTTGGGTTTTGTCCATCTTAGAGATGAAAAAGTTGGGGCATGAGGAGAAGCACCCGGCCCAGGTGAACCAGTCACAATCAGGGGAGGAATTCAAAGCTTAAAATGAAGTCCACCCAGCAAGGTAGGCCTGGGTGGAATCCTAAGATTCAGAAGCCTGTCCTGGCTTTGTCACCTCCCCTCTCTCTGCTCCCTCTTGTCTTACTTTCTCTGTAGATGTTGTCTCCTCAGCCTCATGCCTGCCCAACACCCCAGTGTCTGGGGTTTACCGTCTCTTGCCTGGGTCCACGTCCTCTCCAGAACCAAATACATTTTTCTATACAAGGTCTTTCCTGTGGTCTCCACTCCCAGAGAGAACTTGCTTCTTCTGTGTGGACTCATTTTTGCAAAGTAAAAGATTGCTAGTTCAGATCCAGCAACAATAGACCAGAAGAGGACAGATGGCCAGAGACAGCGCCTCCTTCCTCTGATTGCAGAGTGGGGCCACATTCAAATCATGCCCCACGTACTTTGCTAAAGTGATATGTTTTCCCTTGGAAAGATACATGCAGAAGGCCTCAAGCAAGTAACAGAAAAAGGTCCCCACAAGTCCCCCACATGTAACTCTTCAATGATCATAGCATTGACATTTGAACACTCTCTACAGGTATCAGTTCAGTTCAGTTGCTCAGTCGTGTCTGACTTTTTGCGACCCCATGAATTGCAGCACGCCAGGCCTCCCTGTCCATCACCAACTCCAGGAGTTTACTCAAACTCATGCCCATCGAGTCGGTGATGCCATCCAGCCATCTCATCCTCTGTCGTCCCCTTCTCCTCCTGCCCCCAATCCCTCCCAGCATCAGGGTCTTTTCCAGTGAGTCAACTCTTTGCATGAGGTGGCCAAAGTATTGGAGTTTCTACCAGGTATCAGACATCCCAAATCTCACCCCCACCCTATGAGGTGCTACTACCTCTGTGTTACAGATGTGAAAACTAAGGCTCAGAGACATTAGTAAATGGCTCAGTGGTGAGACAGCTTGACTCTGAACCCAGGTCTGCTTGACTTAAAAGCTTGGCTTCCTGATTTCTATGTTCTTCCACATTCAGCTCGACTCTGAGATGGCTGACTCATACCAAGCTACACTGAGAACCAGACAGCGTCCTAACATGCAGAGCTGGGTCATGCTCCTCTTGTCCTCCTCGGCTGCATCCCAAACTCTCACCCCTGTGGGAATCAAATTTCCTGCAGTTTTTCTCTCCTCCTGCCCCCACTCCCTTCAACCTCTCTACCGCTCATGGGTGGTTTCTGATGAAAAGGTATTGACAATTCTTTATAGCTATCCTTTAAGTTCTCCTTTAAAAAACCACACACATTCATATCTTAAAATGTGAAAATATGGCTCAGTGGTGTAAAAAGTTATGTCGGAACAAACATAAAAGACAGGACCTTCAGAAGGAGACCTACCAGCCTGTACAACCTGTTGCCAAGCTATTTTACATGTCAAAAAAAAATCACAAATGCTCCAAGATCTGCTGTGTCCTGGAAATGCTTTCTGGAACAAGCAGCAGTGAGAGAATCTTTGTGTTCACCTTGCAAACATCACCAGAATTAAAGCCCTGGCTCTGGAACGTCCCTGGCAGTCCAGTGGTTGAGACTCCGGGCTTTCAGAGCGGGGGCTGTGGGTTTGATACTTGGTTGGGGAACTAAGATCTCACATACACAGCCAGGGAAGAAAAAAAAAAAAGTCCTGGCATCACAGGAGAAGAAAGGTGGAGCATGCAACCAGCCCTTAACTAGGAGTCAGTCAACTATTTAATGTTGGCCAAGCATGAGGAGTTATGCAGCCTCTTTGGGCCTCATTTGGAGAGCTGTTTTAAGGTTCCTCTCTCCCCTACCACTCTGATGGAATATCTCTCAGATGAGGCCTCAGAACTGCCATATTTTAAAATTTCCCTGAGTGAACCTTCAGTTCAGTTCAATTCAGTCGCTCAGTCGTGTCCGACTCTTTGTGACCCCATAGACTGCAGCACGCCAGGCCTCCCTGTCCATCACCAACTCCCGGAGTTTACCCAAACTCATGACCATTGAGTCGGTGGTGCCATCCAACCATCTCTTCCTCTGTCATCCCCTTCTGTCTTCAATCTTTCCCAACATCAGGGTCTTTTCAAATGAGTCAGTTCTTCGCATCAGGTGGCCAAAATATTGGAGTTTCAGCTTCAACATCAGTCCTTCCAATGAACACCCAGGACTGATTTACTTTAGGATGGACTGGTTGGATCTCCTTGCAGTCCAAAGGACTCTCAAGAGTCTTCTCCAACACCACAGTTCAAAAGCATCAATTCTTCGGTGCTCAGCTTTCTTTATAGTCCAACTCTCACACAGCCAGATTTGGGAACAACTAAACAAGATGATCTCCAAGAGATCTTCCAACTCTGAGAACTCATGATAGTTTCCCTTACTCCACTAAGGGCAACTTGATAACACACCCACAGTCCTGGTACTGCCAAGTACGTCCCAAATGTCACATGAAACAGGGACACCAGTCTCTATTGCAGACCAGAGTCTTCGAGGATGGATTTGGATGACCATTTGAAATCAACACCCAAGGGAGGGGCTTGGCAACTCTCTTGGCAAGAGAGAATGGGTTTTGGTTCTTGCCTGTCTGGATGGAAGGCAGTGAATAGGGTACTGGTAATGTGTACTGAACATAATTCTGCTAGAAAGAATATCTCCCTCTTTAAACAAAGCAAATTCCTTACTTTCAAATTGATTGACCAACAGAACCAACTTAAGAGTTCATGTCTTTATATCTAAACCTCCCTGATGAACAAAATCTCAGTGATGATAAAATCTTGTGAGGAAAGATTTTAGACATATGAGACACTACTTCTTACTCTGAAGAATTTTTTTTTAAAAAAACTTGCATTACTGTTACGAATCAAATTATGTCTCCACCTCTCCCCACGTCCACCAAAAAAAAAAAGATATGCTGAAGTCTGAATTCCAGGACCTCAGAATGTAACATCATTTAGAAACAAGATCTTTGCAGAAGTCAAATTAAAAGGAGGTCATGAATGTGGGCCCTAATCCAGTATGACAGGGTCCTTACAAAAGGGAGAAATTTACACACAGAGATAGACATGTGTTCTGGGAAGACCATGTAAAGTACACATGGAGAAAATGCCTCATGCCTGGAGTGATATACCCACAAGCCAAAGCACTAGAAGCTAGGGAGAGACAAAGGATTCTCCTACCCGTTTCAGAGGGAGCGGGCCCCTACTAACAACCTGATTTCAAACTTCTAAGTCTCATGAATTGTGAGACAATATCTTTCTGTTATTTTAAGCCACTCAGTGTATGGTACTTTGTTACAGCAACCCTTGAAGATGAATACAACTACCAGCCTATATTTTAAAATAATAATAATATAACAATAATGGCCACCATCTACTGCTGGGTTTTACATGCATGATCTCATTTAATCCTCTCAATAACCAATGAAGTAGATTCATCCCTGCCTGCGTGCTAAGTCACTTCAGTCGTGTCTGACTCTTTGAGATCCCATGGACTGTAGCCCACTAGGCTCCTCTGTCCATGGGATTCTCCAGGCAAGAATACTGGAGTGGGTTGCCATGCCCTCCTCCAGGAGATCTTCCCAACCCAGGGATCAAACTCGAGTCTCTTATGTCTAACCTGCATTGGCAGACAGGTTCTTTACCACTAGCACCACCTGGGAAGCCCAGATTCATCCCTACTTTTATTTTATTCTCATCTCCATTTTAAAAAAATATAGGGCAGATGTGACCGAGTAAGATTAAGAATTTTGCTGAAGATCAGATGACTCTATAAAAGAATGGGACTTGAACTTGATCTCGGACTATCTGACTCCAAAGCCTTCCACATTATACTGCTGCTGACCCTTCGGTAGCCTCTGTGGAAGGACTAAACCTAGAAACAAAGCCTAAACAATTCCTCAGCTACTGACGCTAATATTTAGGATCTAGTGTCATTGCTCTGTTTAAAGTAAAATGCCAGGCCAGATAGCTACAATTAGGTAAATACCAAAGCACATTAAGTGAAAGTCCCGAGTGTTCATTAGAAGGACTGATGTTGAAGCTGAAGCTTCAATATTTTGGCCACCTGATGCGAGGAACTGACTCATTTGAAAAGACCCTGATGCTGGGAAAGATTGAAGGCAGGAGGAGAAGGGGACGACAGAGGATGAGATGGTTGGATGGCATCACCAACTCAGTGGACATGAGTTTGGGTGGACTCCGGGAGTTGGTGATAGACAGGGAGGCCTGGAGTGCTGCGGTTCATGGGGTCACAAAGAGTCGGACACGACAGAGCAACTGAACTGAACTGAACTGAAAATGGCTTTAAATTAAATCATCTGAGATTTAAATCAAGTAAACAGGGATAAAGACCCTGCTTCTATTAGTATAAATTAATCAATTATTAAATCTACATATTTATAAGAAAAGTGACAGAAAATAGTGATGTAAGAAGTGTGACTGTTTTTATTTTGTAGTTGATGAAACTGAGCTACTTCAGAGAGTGAAGCTTTGATCTCTGAGCCGCTCTGTCTACAAACTTCCAGAATTAGAGTTGATTGAAGTTGTTTCAGGTTAATAGGTCTTCCCCAAATGGAACACTTTCTTATGCAAAATAATACACAACATTTCAGAAGAACTGCCATCAAAGGAGCCCCCCTGCTTTCTGGGGCTTAATTTTCAGGCAATAAAAGCTTTGGCCTTAAAGTGGCAGCTCAAAGATCAGATACAGGGGGAAACATGCTTAAAATTACCTCGTGGTACTTTCAGAGATGAAATGGTGATCTTCGGTGATGAAACCAACACTGAACTTTCTCCTTTCTAAGCTGCATTGTCATGTTTATACTCAGATAACTCAGGCAGAAATTTTCTGAGAAAGCTCATGGACCACCAGAATGACTGCCTTATGGGAACGTGGTCTGATGGGAGAATTCGCACAAGTTGACTCCAGCCTCTAGAATTCAGCGTGTGGAAGACAGAGCAGGTGTCAGCCTCTCCAGCCCTCTGTGGGCACGCAGGCCTGCAGGAATGTTCCCTCAGACAGGCTCGGACCTGTCGGCTCCTAGGATTCGTGGCATTTGTCAGCGTCCTGGGTCCTTCAGGACTGAGGCGTCCGAATCCTCCACAACCTTCACCTACAGCCCCATTCTCCTTTGTTGGACATGGCTTCTCCGCAACCACTAGTATTCAAGAGAAACATCTAAACTGTATTTCTTATTCATTTTCCTTGCTTTGTTTCCTAGATTTTAAACGTATTTTTTTCCCCTACTGAGCATGGTAGGTTAAATAGGCTTTTGTGGGCTAGTCTGGGAACATTGTTTTCAGTGAAAAATGCATTCTGTGTTGGAAACAAACAACATACACAGAGAAATGTTGGGAACACGACCTCTTTTGTAGAGTGGGGACTGCCTATCCAGTCTCATGCATCAGAGTGAGAGCCTCTAAGGGTTCTCTTTTCAAATCTGGACAGCGCTTTTTTTTTTTTCTTTTTTAAGTCTCACTCTAGGTTGGAAAGCATGAATCTAGCCACATGTGGGAGACCCTAAGAAATAAATGGTTTTGATGTTTGTAGCATCCGTTTTCTAATTGGGAAAAGGGGTTAGAAATAAAGTGGGGACTTCCCTGGCAATCCAGTGGCTGAGACTCCGTGCTTTCAATGCAGGGGGCGCAGGTTCAGTCTCCGTGCCCTGTGACCTGGCCAAAAAATAAGAAAAGAAAAAGAAATAAAGTGATATGTCTGCCACTGCCTTCTTCCTCTTTCGGAAAACACCTGCCGTCTGAAGAGAAGGCGGTGGGAAGTGATTGAACTGCTCAAAGATAATTTTCACTTAACAAGGATAATTTACTTAGTTAATTAAATCACCCAGCAACTATATATTGAATGTTTACAACCACCTGGACACTGTGGTAGGTGTTCTAGAGGAAATTCTGACAAAAAGAAGAAAGTCTATGGGGAGTAATAGTGTAACAGAGTGATACAAATAAGCAAGAACATGCTGTTGCAAATGCTACCATGAAAAGGAAACAGAGGAAGAATTAAACAGGAGAGGTGTGCCTGGGCAGCTGCTTTTGGTTGGGTGGCCAGGAAGGCTTCTCTGAAGAGGGACTATTATACTAACACCAAAACCCAGCTATGAATTAGAATTGACCTATATACTCTACCATGTGCAAAATAGATAGCTAGTGGGAACCTGATGTATATCACGGGGAACTCAGCTTGGTGCCCTGTGATGACCTAGAGGAGTGCGATGGGAAGCAGGCTTGGGAGGGAGATCCAAGAGAGAGGGGATATATGTATGTATACATGTAGCTGATTCACTTCGTGGTATAGCAGAAATTAACACAATATTGTAAAGCAATTTTACTCCGATTTAAAGAAAACAAACAAAACGAAAACCGGCTGTGAGAGACCATAGGGAAGAGAATTCCAAGTAAAGGGAACAGTGAGTGCAAAGGCCCTGAGGTAGGAGGGAACTTGATTTTTATCCCAGGAACAAGAGGGTCAGGGAAGGAAGGAGGATATGGGAGCTGCTTGCAGATCTGATCAGGAACCACATCCTGCAGGGCTTGGCAACCAGGGTAAGCTGTTTAGATCCGATCTCAAATGCACAGGCAATATTTGTGTAAGCTGTGTAAGTGTAAGCAGGGTGATGGTGTATGTGAACTGACTTGAAGGGTCACCCTCCTACTCTACGAGAAGACAAGAGTAGGAGAAGCTGAAGCTTTAACTCATACAACGACAGTTGGGACGGTCCTGGCCAACAGGTACAGTGTACTCACCATGTGCCTGGGATTCTTTAAAAGTGCTTTACCTGCATTACTTTGATGAATCCACTCTGCGGAATGGAAATTATTAGAAATTATTAGAATTTCCATACGACACATAAAGCCTAAAAAAGTAAAGAAACTTGCCTCCAACCAATAGTCTTTTTTTAAATAACCTCCTTTTATAATTATATAAGTTAATAATAGTCACTATAAGGAAACTATTTTAAGTGAGCAAAAAGAAAAAGTCTAAAACTCTTGAGACACATAGCCCTGAGACAACTGCTGTTAACATTTTAACGTAAGTTTTTCCATTTGTTGTGCTGTGCAAATACATTGTCTGGAGGTGGTGGTAGTGGTTTAGTTGAAATCACGTCCAGCTCTTTGCAGTCCCATGGATTGTAGCCTGCCAGGCTCCTCTGTCCACGGGATTTTCCCAGGCAAGAATACTGGAAGGGTTGCCATGCCTTCTTCCAGCAGATCTTCCCCACCCAGGGATCACACTCATGTCTCCTGCTTGGCGAGCAGATTCTTTACCACCAAGCCACCAGGGAAGCCCCAAATACATTGTCTACTGCTCTCGAAAGCATAGGACTGCTTACTTCTATATAGGACATAATTCCTAGATTACAGAGCTTTTTTAAAACATTTATATTACTACTTTTAAGATTACTGTCCACAAATCCATTTTGAATGACAGTATGAAAAAAATGTTAAATTATAATAAACAGAACCAAGTATACTATTGGATAGTCAACTATTATGAAATATTAATTAAGAATAGTGTTAATTGGGGGAAGGATAAATTAAGAATTTGGGACTAACATGTACATGCTATTATAAATAAAATAAACAACAAAGACGTACGTATAGCACAGGGAACTATTTTCAATATCTTATAATAACCTGTAATAGAAAAGAATTTGAAAAAGTATATATGTATGTATATGTGTAACTGAGTCACTTTGCTCTACACATGAAACTAAAATAACATTGTAAATCAACTATGACCTGCTCAGTAGCTCAATTGCGTACGACTCTTTACAACCCTGTGAAGTGTAGCTCTCTAGGCTCAGACCACAGAATTCTCTGGCAAGAATACAAGAAGATCCTCCTCTAGGGGATCTTCCTAAACCAGGAAAGATCCTGAGGCTCGAACCTAAGTCTCCTGCATCTCCTGCATTACAGGTGGATTCTCTACTGCTGAGCCACTGGGGAAGCCAATAAATCAACTGTGCTTCTATATTTTTAGAAAGTGTCTGAAAGAGTACATGTGTTTAGTCACTCAGTCGTGTCTGATTCTGCGACCTCCTGGACTGTAGCCCACCAGGCTCCTCTGTCCATGGGATTCTCCAGGCAAGAATACTGGAGTGAGTTGCCATTTCCTTCTCCAGAGGACCTTCCCGACTCAGGGATCGAACCCAGGTCTCCCACATTGCAGACAGATTCTTTACCGTTTGAGTTGCCATATACCGCATTGTTTTTTTATGTTACTATGGTTTTTAGGTTTCAAGTGAGTTTTACTTTCTTCTTTTTGATATTCTACTTTTCTAGTATCTCTACAATGAGTGTTTTGCTTCTAAAAGTAATAAAGTAAATGGTGATCTAAAATTATAGATTAAGATTGGTTTATCTTTGGGAATTCCCTGGTTGTCCAGTGGTTAGGACTTGGTGCTCTCATTGCTGGGGCCCCAGGTTTGATCCCTGGTCAGGGAACTAAGATCCCACAAGACAGAGCCAAAAAAAAAAAAAGAAAAAAACAGACTAGAGTTTTTAACTTGATGAAGTTCTCTAAAAAACGTTTTTCAGTCTTCTGCCACATCCATGGCTCAAAAGTCATCTGTCAGAGTAAGTTCCTCCCAAGATGGCCATTCCCAGCAACAGGCTCTTGGTGGGCTTGTTAGAATCAGTCCCTCAATGCTGCCTCGTGCGGCAGCAGCAGCAGACATCATTTCTGGCCTCCATCGCAGCCAGCATCACCAGAATCACCAACTGAGCAATGTGGGCCCAAGTAGTAGGCCATCTCAAATAAGTGAAGGTCACCTAGGTCACCTCCATAAAAGCATACCTCCAAAGGTGGTGGAAAGGTACAAACCCTCAGTTATAAGGTAAGTAAGGACTAAAGGTGCCTTGGACATGATGACTACAGTTAACACTGCTGAATGACATACAGGAATATTGTTAAGAGAGGAAAGACTAAGAGTTCTCATCACAAGAAAAATATTTTTTTGCTTTTTTTTTATTGAATCTATATGAGATGACAGACGCTAACTAGCCATATTGTGATAATCATTTCATAATATATCTAAGTCAAACCACTATGCTGTACACCTTAAACTTATGCAGTCATGTACGTCAGTTATGTCTCAATAAAACTGGGAGGGGTGAGCATACCCTCAGAGATAAAGTCAAAGCCTTCCTCTGCTACCCAAGGTCAACCATGTATATGCTCCTGTGGTTGTATTCCTGTAAATCCATCTTGCAAGACACCATGAAAACTGATGTACTTTTCCTCCACTCAATCAGCTTCTAGAATTGTTTCTCCACCACTATCCTGTCACTTCCCTTTCCTCCGTATGTGACTCTTCATGGTTTGAACATCTTGGACTACAGTCCCAAAACCACTACAGATATGACTGTAGACGAGTTATTTAGAGTGTCAGGTTTCCTCATCTATATATGGAGATAATATTCCATAATGTCATTTCAGGATTAAATGAAGTCACATGGATCAAGGTCCTGGAGCATAGTAGACTGTGCTTAGGACTGTTCTCTTCTCACTTGTCTCCTGCCCTCCTGCGCCTATCCTCTGAAAGATCTCATCACTCTGCATGAGATGTGTGATGTGATTG
The DNA here is from genome assembly GCF_910594005.1 of Cervus elaphus. Classification (NCBI taxonomy): domain Eukaryota; kingdom Metazoa; phylum Chordata; class Mammalia; order Artiodactyla; family Cervidae; genus Cervus; species Cervus elaphus. The sequence goes on along the minus strand of NC_057819.1, from coordinate 52,225,411 downwards.
AAGGCCCAACGGACCTTGATTTGAGCATCACTATGCCATGTTTTTGTTGTGGGATCCTAGGCAAGTCTTTAAATCATCATGGTCTTGAGGGTTATTTTGAGATACTGGGCTTCCCTGGTGGCTCAGCTGGTAAAGAATCTGCCTGCTATGTGGAAGACCTGGGTTCAATCCCTGGGTTAGGAAGATCCCCTGGAGAATGGAATGGCTACCCACTCCAGTATTCTGGCCAGGAGAATTCCATGGACTGTATAGTCCATGGGATAGCAAAGAGTCAGACATTCTGACTCTTTCTTTCTTTCACTTTCACTTTCTTTCTTTCTTTGAGATACTAATGAGATCATAGATAACAAATTGCTTTCTATTCAACATAAAATTCTCCATATACTAGAAGAGTATGGTAACAAAAGGGCTTCCCAGGTGACTCAATGGTAAAGAACCCCCCTCTCAAGCAGAAGGTGCAGGAGATGTGGGTTCACTCCCTGGGTTGGGAAGATCCCCTGGAGGAGGAAATGGCAACCCACTCCAGTATTCTTACCTGGGAAATCCCATGGACTGAGGAGCCTGGTGGGCTACAGTCCACAGGGTCACAATGAGTCAGTCACAACTGATTGATTAAGCAACAACAATGGTAACAAGAGAAGTAGGCCCTTAGGAACAACAAATCTACAAATGAGATACATCCATTTTATAACTCCGGATTTTTCAATAAGTATTTTCAGAAGGATTCTTTTGAAATAGGGAAGTTAATTATAAAATACCCAAATCATATAGGATTGGTGGGAGGGAAAAGAAAATCGACTTCCCAATCTCTCTTATATACAACTTATAAAGAAACTAACCTGCTTTATATCACAATCTTTTGTCACTCCTGAATGGGTAGAGAATCCCAGGAGAAGCCAGTCCAGAGATGGGGATCACAGGCAATGTGGAGGACATGCCCTGTCTTCCAAGCCAAGCAATAACTAGGCAGCCCACCTCCATAGTGAACTGATGCCCAGCCCAGGTGTGAGGCACCACCCAAGATGCCAGGTTGGGAAAAGATGCTCAGGGCTTATGGAAGACCTGCCCCCACAACACAGCTGCTCAGCTGGCATTGCTCTCCAAGGGGACAGTACAGGGCCTGCCACTGGGCTTCCTCTTTGTGTTCCTCTCTCTTGAGCACAGGAGTATTTAAGCTGGGCTCTTGAAGTTGGACCAAAAGATATTTCAAAAGTTGGCCACAGTATCTTTTCCTGGGAATTGATTTATGGGCTCAGCAAGGAGGATCAATAGGACCTTAAGTGACCTGAAGGGACACTCTACATTCAAAAGGACTGCAAGGCAGGTAGCAGTTAAGGTCCAGCTCAAAAAGGGATGGCTTAGCATCCAGTTCCTCTGGGTGGGGATGGGTCAAGGATGTCATTTCAATGCCAGGTTTCAGAAACACTTTGTTAATCTGCCCTTGTTTGTAACTTGAGTTAGTGAGGCCATGTGAATATTTTCATTTCTGAATATTGAGCTCAAAAATCAGAGTCCTGTTTGCTCTCCATCTATGCTAGAGTAGATAGGACCTGCACCCTCAAGGTGGAATTCTGCAACCTAAGTCATCATGGAAAAAGGCTAGTCTCTCTACTCCCACACAGAAGAGGAAAAATATCCTTCAGTTGGGTGCCCAGGATAAGATGGACAACTCTATCCCATCCCAGGACCTCTGGACTTTAATAAGCCTGATACCTTTATTGAAAGTCCATGATAACCAAAAGAAGGTTAGATCACTGTCAGCACCCCATGAAGCAAAAATGAGCTGCTTTTCCAAGAACTTGTAAACCAGGTCACCCTCAGAAAGTCAGACTAGCAAAATCTGCATATATGGTGGATTTGTCTAGAGTTCAGCCAGAGTAAACCAAGACACTGACTGAATTTGTGACTTAAGAATTTGTGACCCAAATTCCCATCGAAGTGACTTGACATTAATATCAGGAAGGTAGACACAGAATGTGATTATGGCTTTAAAAGTGTAACTCTGCCTATTGGCCGTAAAAGATGTTGTGTGGGAGAAACTGATTTGAAGAGACTCGTGCATATGGAAAGGAAGGCCAAACTCTCAGAAGCTGGCAGGCCCGTCTAACAAAGTATGGGTGGGGCGGGTGGGCTGCCTCATTCTTTCAGGGAGTTATGTCAGGGGTATTTCTCTGTGGACCACACAACTAATTTCATTTATTCTAAATCCAGTTTAAGCAAACCTCTGGATAGAATTTGTCTTCTCAAATACCTTTATTTATAGAGACTGTGCTTGCCATGGCAGCCTGAGTATTATGGTCTGTTGGTCATAATTCAGGTATGTATATCAGTCTCTGGGGTCTGTTTAACGTGAGCTTATTTGAGGAATTTCAGAATCTGGGCCTTGATGAATGTTGTGACATTTGTGGTAAATAAGACAACTGGAAATGCCCTTCTATTCACTCTGTGGACAGTAATGTCAAAAGACACACAAGGTACCCACCCCCTGCAACGTTAGCATTTGCACATGACTGATTACAGGACCCAATAACCTTAACTGCAGCCCACTAAAATATTTTTTAAAAAGCAACACAATAACATGATACTTAAGAAAACACATTTGGTTTTGATGGTCGTTATTTTTCAAATTCCTGCACCTTATTGATTTTTCTAAAGTATTTTCTAAAGCAGTCACCTCTTTGAAATTGTTTCCATTTTTTTTTTTTTTAATTATGTCATTCAGCAGCTTCACAGAACCCGAGACTGACAAGGGTTTTCATAACCCATAATGCAAAGACCAAAAGAACCAGGCACACGGCAGAGGAAGAACATGTGCCCAGAGTGGACCCAGACAGGGAGACCTGGGCTTCATCTTCCCTTCCTCCATGCTCCAAAAGGTCTAAATTTAGTTTACCGTATATACTGCAATGACATTAACATGTTGCAAGAACAAGAATCAAGCCAAAGAGAGAAAAAGAAGCTTAATGTGGTGAGAGATATTTAAATGCCATGGCAACACTGATGTCTTCTCCATTATTTAATTCACTTCCTCAGGTCAGGTTATCCTGCCCTCTCTCTCCTGCACTTCCTGTTGCAGTGATCAAATCAGGTCACCCTGAATCCGTGAGTCCTCCTCACGACTGCAGTCACGTCTATTTCCAGCAGAATGAATTTTCTCCATCTCGTCCTTTGCTCCCGGACCTTTATTTTGCTGCCCTTGATGTTCCCAGTTGCTCCTCGCTGAGCCCCACACGCTGTAAATGCTTCCCTTTCATCCACATCTCCTCCCCCACACCCTCCCCAGCGCTGCTCTCTGCCCTCCCTCCAGCTTCTGCAGTTGTCACTAGCACAGTTAGCCACTTAATTAGCAACTCAGTGATTCAGAAGCCAAGAACCTCAGCTCTCGGCAAAGGCCCCCGCTTCTCTTTTCAGAGTCAGATCAAGTCCATCACCCCCAGATCTCTGTACCATTCAGAACAGATGACCGGGGGCCTTGAATATTCCATTTGCCAAGTTTACCCCCAGCTTCTTCCCTTTGCTTTTCCTGTGTGTGTCCCTGGAGCTCTTCATGCTCTACTTAACTTTTCCCCAGGAAAGGTGGACAGAGATGGTTTGAGGTTAGTATTTGGGTGGACAACCAACCTCCTCGTTTACAGATGGGAAAACCAAGGTCCAGAGAGTTTAACTAAGCAGCTGCATGGCTAGTCCTTGGAGGAACCAAAACAAGTGGGATGAAAACTCAAGTACAGTGGCAGATTTGGTGGGAAAAAAAATATCTTATTAAGGGGTGAGCAGTGCCAAGACAAGACTTGGTGATTTTTATCTAAGAGTTCCTTCACTCATTCCGCTCTTGTCTCCCTGCCAGCAGAGCAAGCAAAAGATCAAAGCAGAGCATGCATACCAGTCATAGATCCACCAGGACACCTGGGGAGGCTCCGCCTCCTAGGAGCATGGAGACCCTGAAGACCGCCTGAGCCCCTCCAGCCCGGATCAGCGGGACAAGACGAGGGCTCAGAGACAGCCAGGCTAATGAACTCCACTCGAGTCCCACATCCACTAGGCTTTTCACTATTAGCCAGCACGCACTGTGGTAAATTGACAGAAAATTTCCCCCTCAGTGTAGGAAGATGCATAAAATACACGATCCCTGTGAAAAGATATTTATTGCAAAAGTTATATCAGTCTTGTAAGAAAGCATCAGCCTTCTCTGGGGAAAGGCATGGGTGGGAAAATGAATAAAATAACTCAGTATTTTGACTGTTTGCTGCAGTGGAAGAGGGACTTCTGTTTCTCAAGCTGAGTGGGAAGAGAGGGATTTATCCTTGGATGCCTAGGAACAAGGCAGAGTAGCGTAGAAAAGTCACTCCTTGGTGTGAGCCTAGAAGCAAGTCCCCACCCCTACCCCCAGGCCGGGTCGATGGTTGTTCCGAGCCCCCTCACTGCTCCCTGGTCAGGCCTGTTCCGGAGCACCGGGATCTGCTGAGTTAGGCACCAAGCCTGGCTGCTGCCGCCGCCGCCCGACACTGTGATTAAGAGCTCAGTGATTGATTTTCTAGCCCATGACCACATTGGTGGGGACAGCGTATGGCAGAGGAGGCTGGCGGGAAGCCAAGTGGAAAGAGGGTTTATGAAATGAGCTCTCAATGAAGAAAACTGTGGGAAAGAATGCGATGGAAGCAGATCTGGGGCCAGTAGATGTGGGAAAGTAGAACAACCCAAACATGCTCTTCAAACTCGAACTAACAACACAGCATTTTGCCAAACACAGGAAGGGGATCTGGTGTGTGAGAAAGGCTCAGCACTGTTTATATAAAACAGACTATTCCTCTCTGCACAACCATCACGGACAAGGCTTAACCTTCCTTCTGTACTGGGCACTCTGCTGGGTAGAGTGAAGAAAGTAGGGTAGGCTAGAAAGCCTAGCTGGGTAGGCTAGAAAGAAGAATCAGTCAGTCTAGAGAAGGGGATTGAAAACACACAGAATGATGTGTTAAAAATGCAAATGGCTCTTAAGGGAGTCATCAAAACATTTTGCCTAAACTTTGGGCCCAGAGCCAGCAGGCAGGAGTGGGGCAGGGAGGGCCTGGGACTGTGCCCTGGTGCTGCCTGCCTCCTGTGCAAACCTAAGGAAGGTTCTAGGAGGAAGACCCTGGTTGCTTCCCCCCCCCCAACCCCCTTTACATCCAGAGGAGGTCTGCTGAAGTGATGGGGGCTGGGAAAACCTCCCAGAACCAAGAGGCAGTTAGACATCCTCCTTATAAGCCTAAAGTTGTGGACACTTGTGACATGATTCCTTTCCCTCCCCCCACCCACCTCGAACTTGGGTCTTGGTTTACTCCACGTGTGTGTTTTGAGGGAAGATTTCTTTTAACCTACTGTGCCCCTGTTTCAACCGGCTTTGAGTAAAGAAATAAATTATTTGTGTTTCCTTTAGCTTTCAGCATCTTTTTTTTTTTTTTTTGCCCTGGAAAATAAACTGAAAACTGAAGAAGATGAGTATCTGTGTGTTTCTGTGCATCAGTGTAATATGTAAGAGAGGAGATGATATGTTTTAAAAGGGGAAACTAGTGCTTGACCAAGCTCAGTACCTGATGGTGTTTTTTTTTAATATCAGAAATAAAATCCTATTTCTGCAGTTCATGTCTGAAAATGGTGTAATCCAAAGCGGCTCTTTCATCTTCCACGGCAGGAACCCGATCGTTTTGCAGCTTTGGAGCCCAGGTGTCTGCCCTGGAGGACTTTAAGGAGGTTATATTTAAGCCAGAAGACTTTAGAAAAGTATAGACTAAGCTGGAGGACCTCTGAGCAGTCTAGCCTGAGTTGGCAGGCCTGATACCTGTGTAGCCTAAGCCTCTTATCTCCTAGGGGAGGAATTCAAGCTGTGAAAAGGTGGCCTGCCCAGGCCCTTCTGCAGGTGAGCATCACCAGGACACAACCTTCTTAACCCCTGGTTCAGGGGCCTTCCCTCTCTCTCTCAGTCAAAACGGACTGAAGCTTCTGGCAGCGCTGAGACAAATTCCCTAACACTGTGCTCTTTTTCACAGAATAAAAACTGAATTTAAGAAGAAACTCAGTACTCGATTGAAAAAAAAAAAAAAAAAATCTGGCATTTAAGCACAAAGCCCCAAAGCAAGGCGTGGTCTCCCGGGTACTGGAAGTACTCGGAAACCCGCAAAGTCTCATCCGTGGTTCAGAAAACAAAACAGAACAACTTTCTCTGCTCCCTCCTCTCCACTCCGCACCCTCACCCGCTCCGTGCAGTAGCTGTTCTTGGCAGATGCCCAAAGCGGCACCCGGTAATTCCACGGTACATTGTGTACATTTGCATCCATTTAACCAGCTATTTACAGCCGCCCTTCACCGCCACCTGTAAGAGGCGACGCCGTGATGACAAAGTGGCGGGGCCGGGAAGCGGGGGCCCGTGATGTTCCACACTTCCAGAGCAGGAATCCGTGAAGGGCTGGCACTTGGAGAAACCAGGGGACGGCTGGGGACATCACACGCACTGGGCGGGAGGCGCGAGGAGGAGGCGCGCCAGACGGAGGGTCCTTCCTCCGGAGCTCCACCCGGTGGCTCCTTTTCCGTTACCACCACCGCGAGGAGGGACCTGCCGGGCCTTCCGCGCGGCTTATTTCCTGCCTGATAACGAGCCCGCTGCCATTTGGATCTGCTGAAGCTCTGAATCACTCGAGACGAGACGCCTGATGGTCCCGAGGAGGGTGGGGACGCAGCGCGCTAGGGTGGGAGCCGCAGTCCGGCGGCATCCGGGCGGGATGTCACCCCCGGGCGCCTGGGAAACCTGCTCGCGGATGTGATGCGGCGGCGCGGGGACACCTGCGCTCCCGTGCGTGCCGCACCCGTGCAGCTCCGGGTGGCAAACGGGATGAGTGGGGGCGAGGCCGAGAGGAAGTTGAGGCGCTGGAGTCTCAGGAACGCTGCCTTAGCTTGCCCGGCTCTTTGGAGGCCGTCCCGAGGAGCCGGGGCGGGGAGGGGAGGGGTGCTACGGCTGGCCGGCACTGAACGCGGACTTCCAAGTGGTCCCTGGCATAGTTGGAGGTCGAGCGTTCTGAGCCCTCCCCACCCCCAAGGGTGGCTACCCAGAGGTCCGAAGTGCCGCGAGGAGCGCGCTCGGAGCGCACCCAGCCTCGCAGAAGCAAAAGCTGAACCCGTGCTGGGCTGGGGGACTGGCGGGGTGGGGCGCCGAGCCAGCGCGTACCGGGAGCGCCTTTCGTTTTAAGGAGCCTTACTTCTGGGAAGGGACAGGGAACTGTCAATCAGCGAGGGAGGGAGCGCACCGGCGCTGGGTGATGTCAGCGGATCAGCTGCTCGATAACAAAGAGGGGGTATTACAGGAGAAAGTTGCAGCGGCCGCGGCCACGGCGGCACCCCGGAGCCTGGGAGGCAAGCGGGCAAGTGGGCGAAGGGAGGAGGCACGGCTGCTGCCGGAGCAGCTTAAGGCCAAGGAATTGAAAGGGCTGTAGGGGGAGGCAGTGCGAGCCAGCCCCGACTGCTCCTCCTCTTCCTCCTCCTCCAAACTCGCAGGGTTCAGCCCCAGCGCTCGCTCAGCCGCCGGGAGCACCCGGAGGGACGCGAGGCAGCCGCGCGGCCCCGAGCTGGGCAGGGTCCCCAGCCGCCATGGATAGCGACGATGAGATGGTGGAGGAGGCGGTGGAAGGTACAAGCATCTCTGTGGGGTCCCGGGAGGAGGCGCCGGAGGGGGCACGGGACGCGGAAGGAGTGGCGGGCTGCGACCGGCGCGGCTCCGGGCCCCCAGCGGCCGCCACTGTCCCCTACGCGGGTGGCCGGGTTCGCGCAGGGGCCGGACGGCCACGGCCACGCCGCCGGGAGCGCGCGCTGAGCGGCGGGGCGCAGGCCGGGAAAGGGGCTCAGCTGGGCCGGGGTCCCCGGGGGGGTCAGGAGAGGGTTACGGCTGCTCCATCCTGCCCGGCCACCGCCTGCATCCGCCCTCGGAGTTGCAAAACCTGCCCCGCACTCCGGCCTTCCCCCTTTCGGGGATGGGAGATGGAGGTGCGCAGGAGGTCAGCGCCCCCCAACCCCCACCCCAGCCGCCGCTGGCGATCTCGATGGAGCAATCCCGAGCACCTCTCCCGGCTCCAGCCCTTTCGTTCGGCTTGCAGCTGCGACCCGCGGTGACCGCGGCCGCGGCCGGATCAGTCCCCCGGCGCAGCGCACGGGGCTGGACCAGGCACGTGGCAGCCGCGGCTCGGGCGGTCGCTCCTCCAAAAAGATGAAATCATTGCAGGGCCGGGGACTAGGCTCCCGAGCCGGGACTTGAACGCTCGCCGACCTGGCCTCCGCTGCCCCGGAGCGCACTCGGCCAAGCCGCCCCTCCCCCTTCCTGCTTTCCCGGCGGGTGCCGCTGCCGCCACGCTGTGCTGGCGCGCCGCAAGCCCGGACCCAAATTGCTGGGTGACACTTAACTTTCTGAATTCCATGCAGTTGGCTGTGGGTGATATCACCGCCTCTGTCGTGTTTCTCCGCCCCTTCGCTTCCAGCGCCCCTCCCCCGACTTTTCTCGCCACTTTGTTTTGCTGAGTTTCTCCACCTCTTTTTTTTTTTTTTTTTTTTGGCTAGTTCTAAAAAAACGAGGTGGGGACGTTATACAATCTAGTTGTTTGTATCATGAGACGTTATGATTTTGTAACAGTGAATACTGGAAAATACACTTTAGCGTTATTTATTTGATTCTACCCTAGACGGTACGTCGTGATGTTTTGCAGTGTTGCGTGGTATTATTCCAGAATATTTTAACCAAACAGCTAAGTAAACATTTTTTAGCTTTTGGTTGAATCTGCTTCCTATCTAATTTGTATAAACAAGTTCTTAGAAATGGTAAAGAAAGACAAAGTGACAAGGCTTACAGATGCATGAGAATGCAGTTACTGCTACTTTGGGAGGAAAAAAAATTAATTTTTATATCAACGTAATTGACTCCATTTGCAGTGCTCCCAAGGTCTTAGGGAGAGATTAAGTTGAATAATATTTTTAAATTCTCTAAAAGCCGTCTTCATGTAACTGTTGAAACTTCTTATTTCTCTATGGAGCTTCAAGGAATGTTGGTTTTGCTTTAAATTCACAATGCCCTGAACTATTTCTCTCTAATTAATAAAGCCAATGCTGGGACTTCCTGGGGCCCAAAGACATTGATTGGTAGTCTTACTTAAATTTTAATTATTGACTAGGTGTGCCTTCATGTTATGAAAGATAATTGAAAAAGGCTACTGTCAAATTGTTAGGACTTGGTCTCGTTCTTCAAAGTTTACTTTGACTGGTAAACATAATGCAAACCCTTGATCACAGGCAGCGCTCCCAAGGTTAGACCACCTTACCCTTTGAAGCTGTTTGGAAACCTAAGGCCCAGTTGTCCACAGTCCCAGGCTACTTGCAGAATGTGAACAAGCAGCTTTAGAAATACGTCGATGCTTTTGAGATTGCTCAATGGGTGGAAGCAGAGAAACTTCTTTATATAAGCAAGGAAGTTTCTGTGATATAGAGTGTGAGGGTGTGTTTATATACATTATTGTCCAAAGTCAGAATATACTTGAGAAGGGTCACTATTTAATACTTATGCTGGCACAACTGGCTTAAACCTTGAATGTCTGGAGCAATCCAGGACACATGGTTACCAGTCATACCAACAGTAAACAAAGTAACAGAGAGTCTTTAAGTCCTTAGAGGCACACACGGCTCAGACTCACACAGTGTCTAGAGCATGCATGTGTAAATGCAGGCTTTTTTCCCAGCCATTCTTGGCCTTTTAAAGTGCTGTCTGTAATAGTGTCAACATCTAACACATGCATGGGGGACTGGTAAAAGGCTAGTCTGAGTATCTTGCTGTTGAAGTACCAGCTAACCTACCTCTGTCCCTATGCAGAGCCTGTGTTCTCTGTAGTTTCGTTGTCTTAGCTATCATTATTGCTGTAATTATTTAGTTCTTACTGTGTGCAGGCTCTGTGCTAAGTGTTTCACACACACATTATCCATTCAATCTCATGACGTCGATACTCATATTATCCTAATTTTCCAAAGGAGGAAACCGAGCCTTAGAGAAGTTAAGAACTGATCCAAGGACCCTCAGCGATGCAGGGGACAGGCTTGGACCCCAGAACCCTGCTCCACCATACTACATTGTCTCCCTGTGTGTGTGTGTGTGTGTGTTTGTGTGTGTGTGTGTGTGTGTGTGTGTGTTAATTGCTCAGTCATGTCTGACTCTTGGCAACCCCACAGACTGTAGCCCGCCAGGCTCCTCTGTCCATGGAATTCTCCAGGCAAGAATACTGGAGTGGGTTGCCATTCGCTTCTCCAGATAGTCTCCCTACACCCTTATTTTTTATTTCTTAATAAGCCAGTCACATGTAGGAAACAGTTGGTAGCTGAGTTTGAAAGCAACAGTTATCGGTGTCATTCTTTATCAATGTCACTCTTTAGAGGCTGGTTCTGAAAAAGTTCAGCGACTTTCAGAAAAAAATATATTTGAGGAAAGAGAATTTAACTGATAGCCTCTGCTACAGACATCGTTTTTCTTCCTCCATAGAAATTTACTCTGGGGAAGAAACTGGTCTCTTCAGGACTTAAGTTGAGTGTTGATTGTCACATCATGTATCTTTTGGTTACCTCTCTGTTAGGGTGGAACTGTAGCTTGATTGGAGTTCTAAGCCCTGGCAGAGGAATCCCTGAGGGCAGGTGGGTGGAGGAGAGGGAGTTTCTGTTTACGATGTTAGCTGTGCTTCCTTGGGAAGGCAGCCCTGGGCCTCAGCGGGCCTGCAAACATCGCCTGAGCTCCCACTGTGGTTTTTATTCTTTTATATTATTATTATTTTAAAGGTTTTCTTGGCTGCACTGCACAGCATGCGGGATCTTAGTTCCTACAAGGGATCAAACCCATGCCCTTGGCATTGGAAGCACAGAGTCTCAACCACTGGACATCTAAGGAAGTCCCCTCGCTGTGGCTTTTTTTTCTTTGAGGCTCATTGGTGCAGCAAAGGGTGATGTTTAGCTTTGGGAATAGAATTTTTTATTACATCTATTTCTTTGCCTACCAGTAGACACAAAGATGAATACAAGGTGGTCCCTAATATAATTTGAAATAAATATATCATATCTAATCAGATGAGTGATGGTGGTTGAGAGGAAATGAAAATTGCATACAGCTTGTGGAAGTAGTTGGGGAAGGAATTCCCCAAAGAGTTGGCATGAAATTGAGTTCAGTTGAGAGAGGCACTTTGCAAGTAAAGAGAGGTGTGGAATGAAACAACAATTCACAGGAAAAAAAGAAAACAAATGGCCAACAAGCATTCAAAAAGAAACAACTTCACTAAATAAATACAAATGCAAATGCTGAGATAAAGGTTTTCTCTAATTAGGTTGGCAAAATTCAATAAGACTACTATCATCCTGCAAAGAAGGGGACACTCTTATGTATGATTCACTAGCATCATCAAGAAATTTCAGCTAATCAAATATTAACCCAGGTGCACCAAAACATAAAAAAAAGAAAGAAAAAGGAGAGGTTGAGAGTGGAATTATTTCAGGCACATTCAGAGACGAACCGCTGGCTTTTACTATAACAGAGGGTCGAGGAGGAGAAAAGTAGAGGGTGATACAGGGAAGGGAGTCTTGTCCCAGGCCCAGACCGTGAACCATGTCCTAGAGGCTCTGTAGAGCTCAGAATGGAAGGTTGGGGGCTCTGCTCTGGGAGGATGAGCAGGCAGTGGGGAGCAGGGGAAGCGATCATGTAGAAGGCTCTTTGAAGTAGCAGTTATGAGGGCAGGAAAAATCCCACAGGCCTGGGTACATAAAGCCAACACGGAGGAAGAAGAAAAGGGGAAAGAGCAGCATCGCTAGAATGAAGAAGCCAGAATGAAAACAAGAATCTCCGTGTTTCACTGCCCCAGTCCCCTCAGATTGTAAGAGGATTTTTTTCCCCTTAAGATATTTATTTATTTTTAATTGATTGATGATTGCCTTACAATATTGGTTTGATTTCTGCCGTACATCAAAATGAATTAGCCACAGGTGTACATATATCACCTCCCTCTTAAAACCTCCCTCCCACCTCCCACCCTTTCGCACCACTGTAGGTCATGACAGAGCCCAGGTTTGAGTTCCCTGAGTCATAGAGCGAATTTCCGTTTGCTCTCTATCTTACATGTGTTAATGTATATGCTTCCACGCTGTGTGTGTGCGCTTAGTCACTCAGTCGTGTCTGATCGATTTTGACCTCATGGACTTGTAGCCCGCCAGGCTCCTCTGTCCATGGAATTCTCCAGAAAGAATATTGCAGTGGGTTGCCATGCCCCCTCTCAGGGGATCTTCCCGATCCAGGGATTGAACCCAAGTCTTCCACATTGCTGGTGGATTCTTTACCGTCTGAGCCACCATGGGAAGCCCCATGCCTCCATGCCACTCTCTCTCAAATATTAAGAGTATTTTTAACTGTCCTCCTAATCACTTATCCTACCTGTCTCTAATAAGACTACTGATGCTCTGGGCTTAGGAAAAATACAGGCGAGGTGTTCCGGGAACACCCTTTGTATGTGGGCTTCACATTAAAACTATGACCCTCACAACTAATAACTGAGCTCTTGCAAAGGATGACTTTCAAAAATCAAATTGTGTTTTTAACCACAAGCATAAGTGCTTCATCATGAAGGCACATTCTTGCACTAAACAGAGTAAGTTTGCCTTTTTTATTATTATTACCTTTTTAAAAATAATTCTTTTTTTTTTGGTTCTTTTTTGGTTCTACAAAACCAACAATGCATGTAAGGGTCTCTGGTTCTGAGAGGAACACACACACACACACACACACACACACACTTACACACACACACACACACACACACACTTACTCAGATCTCCTGTAAGGGTCTCTGGTTCTGAGAGGAACACACACACACACACACACACACACACACTTAGATCTCCTGTGAGTAAGCCTGAGGCTGTAAGCAGCAGAGTGTCACACACACACACACACACACACACACACACACACACTTACTCAGATCTCCTGTGAGTAAGCCTGAGGCTGTAAGCAGCAGAGTGTCTGATCCAGAGGGAATTTCCTCTGCTGAGAGGAACCATCACTGCACAGAATACAGCCCTGCTCTCATCAGATTCAGGAAAAAAAAACTGAGGGAATCCGAGGGGAAAAAAATTGAACTTTCTGTCTGTTCAGTAGATAATGATCTTGAGAACAAAGGGGAAAAGTAGATTTGTGAGACGGTTCCTTTTTTTCCCCTTTCTCTAACTTCTGTCAATATTTGAAAACCGTGCTGCAAACAGGTATACACACAAGGGCTGGGGCAGCTCTCCCAACACACGACCGTCATTTGAGCAGCTTTTCCTTGTTTGGGTCTGGCACTCAGCCTCTGCTGAGTGGGAACTGGCCTGGAAGGCTGTTGGCTGACTTGGCACATTGCACAGACTGACCTCGATCCGAGCAGGCAGGACTAGTGTTGCTCTTTGCGTTGGGTAACACGTGGAGGAGACAGGCATTTGCCGTCAGCATATGCTGGTGCTGTGAGAGCTATCTTAACTATGAAGGCCCCTTCCATTTCTCTGCCTGGGACCTGAGATCCCCTCTCTTTAGAGGTCGCTTCTGCCATTGGCAGGAGAGAAAGGATACCCTGCCAGTTTGCTCTTATCCCAGGACTGAAAGAGTGGGGAAAGGGGTTCTTCGCATCCATTAGCTCATTCAGTTCAGTTCAGTTCAGCCGCTCAGTCGTGTCCAACTCTTTGCGACCCCGTGAACCACAGCACCCCAGCCCTCCCTGTCCATCACCAACTCCCGGAGTCCACCCAAACCCATTTCGATTGAGTCAGTGATGCCATCCAACCATCTCTTCCTCTGTCATCCCCTTCTCCTCCTGCTCTCAATCTTTCCCAGTATCAGGGTCCTTTCAAATGAGTCAGCTCTTCACATCAGGTGGCCAAAGTACTGGAGTTTCAGCTTCAACATCAGTCCTTCCAATGAACACCCCGGACCAATCTCCCCTAGGATGGACTGGTTGGATCTCCTTGCAGTCCAAGGGACTCTCAAGAGTCTTCTCCAACACCACAGTTCAAAAGCATCAATTCTTCGGTGCTCAGCTTTCTTTATAGTCCAACTCTCACATCCATACATGACCACTGGAAAAGCCATAGCCTTGACTAGATGGACCTTTGTTGACCAAGTAATGTCTCTGCTTTTCAATGTGCTGTCTAGGTTGGTCATAACTTTTCTTTCAAGGAGTAAGCGTCTTTTAATTTCATGGCTGCAATCACCATCTGCAGTGATTTTGAAGCCCAGAAAAATAAAGTCAGCCACTGTTTCCACTGTTTCCCCATCTATTTGCCATGAAGTGATGGGACCAGATGCCATGATCTTAGTTTTCTGAATGTTGGGCTTTAAACCAACTTTTTCACTGTCCTCTCACTTTTATCAAGAGGCTCTTTAGTTCTTCACTTTCTGCCATAAGGGTGGTGTCATCTGCATATCTGAGGTTATTGATATTTCTCCCAGCAACCTTGATTACAGCTTGTGCTTCATCCAGCCCAACGTTTCTCATGATGTACTCTGCGTACAAGTTGAATAAGCAGGGTGACAATATACATCCTTGACATACTCCTTTTCCTATTTGGAACCAGTCTGTTGTTCCATGTCCAGTTCTAACTGTTGCTTCCTGACCTGCATACGTAGCTCATTCAGGGTAGCTGTTAATGTGCTTCTTGGGCAATAGGGATGACTTTCTCATCTGTAAGACTGGAATTTGAGGGATGACTGTGAGGTTTCATTTAGATAATAGGAAATTGCATAACTCAGTGCCTGATGCCTGATGCAAAACATATACAGATGCTTTTTTCTTCTCTGTGTTTCAGTCTCCCTCTCCATTAAACTGACTTACTGGCAAGATAAATATTACATGATCTTATTGTCCAAATGGCTTTGGAACAAGAGTTGTACCAGAAGCTCCTGTACCACTAGTTGGTAGGAGATGTGAGGTCATAGCAACCCAGTCTCTTCTCTTCCTGACATTTCTTTTCTTGGAAAGTCTCTCAGTTGTTATTGTTTTGGTTGTGGGTGTTGTTTTAAACATAAACTTCTGCTACCAGAAACACCACCCCAGGCTATTAAATATTCAGGATGGGAGTCTTGAGTGATCATAAGCCTTAGTAACTTTTAGCTCCTTTTCATTGATCCTGGTCATTGATCACATCCTGGTCATTGATCACATCGTCCTGCTTTTGGAAGGATGAGAAGAGAACAGACAAGCCAACCAGAGGACCCTGCTGTGATCTGATAGAAGGCGATTTCAGAGATTTCTCACAGCACACCAACTGAACACCTTTGGAAAGGCAGTAAAGTGTCACCCATCCCAGCCTTCTTCCTAAACACATGGTGTCACCAAACGGCCATCATTCAGCAGCTCTTCTGTTCCTTTCTCCCTAGAGACTAAGAAGGTGATGGGACTTCTCTTCACTGGCCTGTAAAGAGGCAAGCATCCTTCATGGAGTGGGGTTGATGTTACCACTTTCATCTCAGTAGGATTCAGTACTGTCCCTCAAGTGTTTTTATTGTGTTCTGTGATGCTTCCATTTTTCTCTAATATCTAAATGCCGCTGCTGAGGGTGCACCTGCAATGTTTTGCCAGAAATAGGACAGGACCGTTGCAACTGAGGAAAGGTGGAAATGAATTTACATTGGGTTTTTTTTTTTCCCCCTTAGTGTTCATATTTATCATAATACTTCTCTTGATCGAAAGTAGAATAGGGACTTCCCCAGTGGTCCAGTGACTCTGTGCTCCCAATACAGGGGGCCCAGGTTTGATCCTTGGTCAGGGAACTATTAATAGATCCCACATGCTACAATTAAGACCCGGCATGGCCAAATAAACTTTTAAAATATATTAAAAAAGTTAAAAAGCGAGGTAGGATCACTAATTTCATCAAACATTAGTTTTATAAAGTCTGAAATAGGTGAACTGTTTTCTATGGAGAAAGCATTTTCAACAGATTAGTAGGTACTTCAATATAAGGCTAAAATGGTTATTCTGGTAGTTATACCTAAATCAAAAGTGGGATGCTACATTTGTAGAAATGCTAACAACTAAATTTAATTTGATCTGAGCAACATTTCATAAAAAAAGCTTTTAACTATACACTGAGTGTGTTTTTTTAATGAAAAAAGAAAAAGATTTAATTTATTTCAATGAGAAAAATGTCATCAGTAGATATTTAGAAAATAATTGTCCAAATTATTTCATATGATTCAAGTGTCATTGAATCATGTCACACACAGTTTTTGGTTTTTGAGCAAGGAAGCAAATGTGGCCTAGTTCCCTCCTAACCATTAATTTCCTGGCCCTTGGTGAAAAAAAAATTGTGTTAAGAGAAAAGGATCCTTATTGATTGTAATTTATTTAAGTAGCCATGTTTTCTTGTGATATATTTTAGGTAATTCATTTTAATGCAGAATGAGATATAGCAATAGAACAGTCTTTGTTCATTTGTATTTTGTGTTTATGTAATCAATAATACAAATAAACAGGTGTTTTGTTCTTCATAAGGGTGCTTGCCTACTATACCTTCTAAGGGATGAAACTCTTTTATCACTTTAGAAGAAATTATTTTAGGAGAGTAAAGCATTCATTGTGGTGTTATGGTCTGTGTTCTTTTTTTTTTATGTCTGTGAGCCATCTGTAAGCCATATTTAAGTGTTTAATGTCCCTGCATTGCATAGTATTTAATGCTTTTATACCTTTTCATCCATGACTCAGGTCATTAACCCAGGAAAAAGTCAGTAGATTAACTGCTGCTTCATTTTCAACCCACGTCTGCAAAATTAGCTCAGCAACATGACTTGGGAGACACCAAGGAGGTGACTCCTGGGTGTTGTGAAATATGTGGATAATAATAAGAAACCTAAATGTTGACTGGAGACATAAATATTAGAATATACCAATTGGTGATGCAAGAAGAACCAGCAATTTAAAGATCACAGTGTAATCATGGCTACTGATGTTCAAAATCACTCCTTAAAGGGTCATGTGGATACTTCTGGCTACATTTAAAGCACAAACCCCCCCCCCCAAAAAAAAAAGCACAAACCCTCTGAACCCAATGGGCAGAAGGTATATGACAAGGTTATTACTGAACATTGAAAGCAGAAAGATTCTTATAAAGTAAAGCAATGAGTTCAATGTTAAGCTTAAGCTCAAGCTTAGAAGGACTCTGAGTTTGTGTGTTTGTACGATGAGGTGCGGACGTTAGGGCAGTTGTAGAGAGGTGGGTCGAGCTCTTGTTGTCAGAAGGTAACAAAGAGCAGGGGGGTTTCAGAGGGTGCCTGGCCAGCAGAGCTCCACATCAGACCATATAATGATGTATAAAATTGTATTGTGCTTCGTTCTAGAACCACGTCACGTATTGCCAAGACGGTGTGCCATCTCAACCACGTTTCGGTTAAGCATGACCGTTCAGGGGCATTCATTCCAAACCTGAGGAGTAGCGTGTGAAGTACTGAGTCAACTGAAACTCACACTGCAGATGTTACTATTGAGAATAACTTTCAGTCCCTCGTAAAATATGAGAGCGGTTTGGGTTCCTATTCTTACATGTGTCTAAGGTGCTCTATCATGGACCGGTCTTTTTGAAACAGTATCTCAGTAGAATTGATGGTGCTGATGCAGGCAGAGAAAGCTTGGCATTCGCCCTTCCCTGAGCAAGGAAGGGACCCCCAGGCTGCTCAGGGCACCTGCTGGCAGCATCTGAGCACAGACCTGATGGTGGGGGAGCGTGGAAGCTAAGGTTTGCCCTGTGTTTGCCTTTCCCCAGGGCACCTGGACGACGATGGATTACCGCACGGCTTCTGCACAGTCACCTACTCCTCCACAGACAGATTCGAGGGCAACTTCATTCACGGAGAAAAGAATGGACGGGGCAAGTTCTTCTTCTTTGATGGCAGGTAGCACTCACGGTTTTGTTTTGTTTTGTTCGGGGGGTAGGAGGTAGGTACCAAATTATTTGGAAGAATGATATGAATGAGGGAATTTCACTATTTCAGTACAACTTTTAGAAAAGGTCAGGGTAAGCCCCACATGCATGTACTGCTTTGGGGACCAGAGAATTCACCCCCGGTTACAGAACTCAAGTGGCCTGTACGGAGTAAAGCCAATCTGCTGACCCCAGGTGGTGGTGAGGAAAGTGTTTGGTGCAGGGCACCATGCAAGGAGTCCAGGGCACCTACTGCTGCCTGTTACACTCCTGTACGGGTTTCAGGAAAGCGTTTTAAAAGACAAGGTAAGGGCGGGGCATCCCAGGATATGTAATGAGCTTGTGTACAATTCTCTGATAGTGAGGTAACAGGCAGCGTCACAGGGGTTAGCTTTACCAACCCAGAGGTGCCAGTGAATCTGGGGGCTACGCACTCGTGGTCATCAAGTGGTCAATTTCTTCCATTTGGTGAGGGATTTAGCATCTGTAAGTCAACCTGGGAAATATGCATCAGAAACTGTTATCTAGGTACTTCAGAGGGGAGCTACAGCAGAGGACATGGGGGAGGGGTCTGTCCCGGGAAGATCCCATAGGGTCCTGCTTGGTTACCTCGCCCCCACCATGGCTATGGCCTGAGACTCAGCTCTGCCGTCATCACCTCCGAGGGTGTACTTGTCAAAGACACCCTCTGCCGTGCCAGATTCAGGGGCCCCCGTCATGCACAAGTTGGTGGGTCTTTGATGGATTTCACCTGCTTGTTCAGGTAATGTGTCTCCATAAAGTTACACAAGTGGGGATCGTTCTTCGTCAGGGACCAGTGTGTGCAATCCCAGTAGTGACTGATCCACGCTCTTTTTCGAGTGTAATGCACACTTACTCAGTTGCATTCAGCCCATTCTCAGACATCATGGTCCAGTTTCTTGATTTCCTGAAAGAAGCTTCAACCACCCCATTGTTCCTGCAGCTTCATTATTTTCTCAGCATATTCTGTCTCCTCCTGAGATTAGTCAAGAGAATATTTAGCAGAGGTCTTCAAAGCCCATCATCACGGTTCACGTAGTAAGGCCGGTGAACATAGGTGGGGATCCAGACCCAGTGTTGTAAATGCTTGTCTTTGGGGTGACTAGATATTGCATGTGATACCTTAATGCTGACGTTGTAATAGTGTTTCCTATGTTCTCCCTCTAGTTAAAATATTTTTCACAGCAGGATTCTTTTACTTTGCTTTCACCTCCTGTATGAGAATACAAGGCAGAAGTTCTTCACCCTCTTGAGATAGGTGGGAATAGCTAGGACTATTCTCTTTCAAAACAGATTGGTTACACAGCCCCAGCTTGCGAGTAGTGACTTTTAAGCCTTGTCATCTTCAGAAATGAGGAGTGGCTGGGTGAATTTCTCCAGCAATTAGAGGAATTCAGAGGCACGGAAGAACCGGCTCTTTTCATACCACTTGACTGAGTAATATAGAAATGGATTTTTTTTTGGCTGCATGTAGGATCTTAGTTCCCTGAACAGGGATCCAACCCACGCCCCTCTGAGTGGAAGCACAGAGCCCTAACCACTGGACTTCCAGGGAAGATCCCAGAAATGGATTTAGCTAAAGCAGATTTATAGAATTCTGTGGGACAAGATGCTGAAAGCTCAGCTTCTCTGTATACCGGTGCTGAATCAAATCTCGGAGACAGAGTTTTGGGTGAGCTAGAAAAGAGTAGCTTTATCGCTTTGCCAGGCAGAGGGGAACACAGCGGGCTAATGCCCTCAAAACCAAGTGTCCCGGCTTGGGGAAGACAGTGACAAGTTTTATAGTAATTGTTCAAAGAGGGCGTGACCAACTCATAGACATTCTTTTGGTGGGTTGGTGGTGAGATAAATAGGAGTCCACATGGTCAACCTTCAGGTCCAACTGGTCTGGGGTCTCCATGATTGTGGGCAGCATACCGTCATTAATCGCTAACTTCTCCCACCTGGAGGGGGGTTCAGTCTCTGCAGAATGGCTCAAAGATATTGTCTGTCACCTGTATCTGTTGATGGGAAAATAGGACTTTGCCCCAAGTCTGCTCTGGACTGTTTCTCCCTGGTCTTACATCCCCTGCCTTCCCTAATTAACAACTGCTTGAATCTGCCCCTTGGAACTCAGGGGAGGTCATGGAGGCTGAATGAAGGTTGTTTCCTGGAATCAAAGAAATGGGGGCACAGAAAGGCCTTTTGCCCAGGAGCCCCACAGGGTCCCGCTCAGTATCAGACATAGCACCACTTGCTAAATTCTTGACATTGGTAATAAGCTGAAACTTCTACAAACCTTGGAATTCCTCAGGAGAGAAATTGTCTAAGCTGATAGCTGAAGGGGATCATAGACACTGGCTTGTGACCCAGCATCCCATTCCTTTTCTGTAGGTGGAGTGAGTTGCTTTTTAGAAAAATAATGTTAATACGTCTTCAGGCTCTCAATTATTTGAAATAAGGAGGGGTGAGGAAAGCAATAAAAGCCTCAGAGAACTTTTGTAAACTTTTAATTCCAACCTTCTCTTTCCCATTTTCCCCAGCCCCACACTCAACCTCATTTTAGCAGAAACTGGCTTCCAAACTATTCATGTTAATCAGTATTCTACTTCCTTTTTCCTGTGCTGGTGGATACCCAAGGTCTGTAGTGGCCTCTTGCTGGGTTTGGTATCAGTGCTTTCCTCTCTCACAACCCTTTTAAGCCATCCAGAGGGAGATTTTTCCTGCCTCGTTGCCACAAGAGTTTATTTATAACTCTTTTTTGGAAAGTGTCACTATTTACCTCATGCAGCTATTCTTTTATTCATTCAACAAATATATATCTATATAAATGTCTTATTTCCAAGGACTTCCCTGGCAGTCCAGTGGTTAAGACTCCTCACTTCCAATGCACAGGGTGCGGGTTGAATCCCTGATTGGGGTACTGAGATCCCACAAGCAGCAAGGTGCAGCCAGAAATAAGTCTTCTCTCCCCTACAGAAGTGAGGTTTCCTTGAGGGCAAAATCTGTGTCTGTTTCATCTTCTGTGCCTCATAGCACTTTCTCTTAATTTGGTACTAAAAAAAAGTTCTTGCTGAATGGGGATGGGAGATGAAAAAGGGTAGAATTCTCACACACATAGACACACACACACAAGTGTTTAAAGAGTGCTTTAAATCTCTTAGTTTGAAGGTCATACCTAATTAATTGATTGACTCTGGGAAAACAGTCCAGCAGGTTTGGTTGAATTTAGTGTTGGTTATGGGCTTGCTTTGGGCTTCCCAGGTGGCTCAGTGGGAAAGACTCCACCTGCTGACACAGGAGACTTGGGTTTGATCCCTGGGTCAAGAAGATCCACTGGAGTAGGCAATGGCAACCTGCTTCAGTATTTTTGCCTGGAGAACCCCATGGACAGAGGAGCTTGATGGGCTGCAGTCCATGGGGTCACAAAGAGTCTGACATGACAGAGTGAGCGAGTGGGCTTGCTCTATACTCAAGAGTTAGGCTAAGTTTCCCACCCGGTGCGCCAGGAATGAGGCCTGGGGTGCCGAGTGGGGCCTTGAGACTTCCAAACACATCCCTCCTCCTGTGAAGCTAGTCACATCCAGCTCTGACCAGCTTCCTCCCGTTCCTCCAGCGTGCCTTACTAATGCAGCGATCTGCCTGTGGGTTAAGACCGGGGCAAACTGAAGCACCAGGTAAGGCTGAAGCATTAGGTCAGTAACCATCTAAGGTATAGAAAGAAATTCACTTTTTTCTTTTTTTCTTCTGGGGGCACAAATTCAGTGGTTTTTATACCTACCACTCAAACACCTGAAGAGACTTAGGGCCAATGGGAGGCTCAAAGAATGCTGGTATTAGCAAGGACCTGAAAAGCTCACCCTTGTTAGCCTTGTGCATGTGGCAGGTAATCCCCTGAGGGGAGAAGATCAGTCTCACTGCCTTTGTGACATGGGATGACAGTGTGGTGACAGGTTCTTAAAAGATCGTAATCACCTTCTTTCTTAAGCCCGGTAACGATCATGTTGTGAGACATCTATTGAAAGGATTTGGGAAAGAATAGATTGATGGTCACGGTAGGGGAGGGGAAGGGTGGGATGACTTGAGAGAGTAGTCCTGCAACATACATCACCTTACGTGAAGCGGATAGTCGGTGGGAATTTGCTGCGTGATCCAGGGAACTGAAAGCTGGTGCCATGCGATGACTTGGAGCGGGCGACGGGGAGGGACGTGGGTGGGCACTTTAGGAGACAACTGGAAGCACGTCTGTAAGCCTGTGACTGACTCATGTTAATGTATGGCGGATGCCATCCCAATACTGTACTAACAGAGTAATTATTCTCCAGTTAAAAGTAAATTTAAAAAAAAAGAATTTGTGGAAAAATTCGTGAGTCTTACGACTGAAATAAAATGCTCTGGAGTCTATTAGATCTAACAGGGAGGTGCAGGAAGCGGTCATAGAGAAGTCAGTTTCTACATGAAGCAGCACCTTAGTTTACATTGCTTTGTTAATTTTTCTCCCTATTACTGCTTCCAATTTTCGGGGTCTGATGTATTGAGTAAAATGAAGTGGGCATTCAGGGTTTTTACTACCAGTCAGGAGTCTTTAGTCTGGAAAAATTCCTCCAAAAAGGGTGGAATTAAGGTTTTGAAATAACCATTGAGGAAACAAAAGGTTTCTGATAAAGTTTTTTAAAGTTGTGCGAACCTGTAGTACTAGCTTATGTTCCCATCCAAGGCTTTGTTTGCAGTTACAGGAGCCTGTGTTTGGAAAATTCCAGGGTAGTGACAGAAGACTTGGCTTGATGCATTTTTAATCTTATATAAAACCTGAACCTGGTTGTATGATTTTTTTTTAACTTGAGGCATGATTCATATACAAAAATCTGTACATGTTTAATGTACACAACTTGAATTTGGCATGGTCTGCATCCATGAAACCATCACCACAATCTGTGCCGTAGACTGGGTGTGTGATTTATGAGAAGGTTTCAAACAAATAAAAACTGATATCAAGAAAGATCTGGAATCGGTTTTTCCCTTTACACAGAATATGATAAATCTGAATAAGAATTTTAAATATGCAGATCACCAGGAAAGATGGCCTGGAAAAATAGAAGCAGAATATTTTATTTTGATTTTAAATTACATAGGTAGCAAATACTTGGTAGAAAAAAGAACTTCAAGAAATACGGAAATGTAAAAAGTGAATATGCTTAGTTGCTTCAGTCATGTTGACCCCATGGACTGTAGCCCGCCAGGCTCCTCTGCCCATGGGAATTCCCAGGCAAGAATACTGGAGTGGGTTGCCATTCCCTTCTCCAGCGAATCTTCCCAACCCAAGGATCGAACCCAGGTCTACCACGTTGCAGGCAGATTCTCTACTGTCTGAGCCATCAGGAACTAGCTATCTCTTTCTAAATCAGTATAGATAGCCAACATGGACATTTTTACTGCTGTCTCAGCTTCAGAATTGTTGCCAGTTTTGAGATCTTAACAAACAGTTGACCTGTATTTTCTTAAGTTAAATCTGGCTTATTATGTCAGAAACCTAAAGTCTGACCAACCAGATAGTTTATCCCACAATTGAGGAATGAATGAGAAAAATGACCTGATTTTTTAAACTGTCTTTTCAAGCAGCTGTTGTTTTCCAGTCTGCCCACCCCCACCCCTGCCCCAGCCTTTTTTTTTTTTTTTTTTTGACCACATCATGCTACTTGCAGGATCTTAGTTCCCTGACCGGGGATTAAACTCAAGCCCTGCTGTGAAACCCCCTAACTGCTGGACTAGCAGGCAGTTCCCCATTTTTCCCCCTTTCTAATGGAAAGAAGAAGATTGTCCTAAGATTAGGTAATTGGGACTTCCTAACATCTGCTCTGGTCCTGATATAAAAGTATTTATGTGGTGAGGAGAAAGGAATCTTGAGGCTTTGTTGGTGTGGTTCTGGAGTCTCTCTGGCACCAATAATTCACTGGAGTACTGTAGGGTATTACAAAATGTTTAGTAGGCAAAATGCTTCGATATGCACATCTCTGATTTTTAATACAGTAATAATCCCAGATTCTGGGACATCTTAATGTCCCAATTGTTCCCATCTCAACCAAGATTTGTGGATGTAAAGGCAATTTAGCAGGACTTCTCAAAATCTTAGAACGGTATCAAGAAAAAGATATTTCAATGCAGTGTGGCTTTGGCCTGTGTGATATTAGGGCATCATGTGGTTTTTAGCCTGATTATGAAATAGAGATAAATGAATTCATTCAGTTTTTTTTTTTTTTTAACATTATTGATGCTTCCTCCTGACCTGCCAATTAGATTTCAAAGTATTATGTTACTCCATGACTTCATCCTCCTCTGCCCAAGTCATTTTCTGATGTTGATTTGTTCCTAATGAATCTGGCTAAGAGGGCTCCTTGTAGTTAATCACGGACCAGATAACTTAAGAGAAGCTGCTCATCTGCTGAGCCACTGAGAAGAGTGGTATTTTCCAGGTGACAGGTCCACAGACAGAGGAGTTCTTTTGTTTGGTTTTTAGAAAGCACTTGGTTGCATTTCAGAGAAATTGGAGTTGGAACAGACTTCTGAAGTCATGTATCCCAACCTCCCACACAAGGCAAAAGTCCCTTCTATGTTGCTTTTGTTGGAACCAGGCTCAACAAATACATTCATCTGTATCCTAAGGAACAGTTCTGACTGAGGCAAAGAGTTTTGTGATGTATGAGAAGAAAGGGAGGGGGAATGAGATGGAGAACTTTGAATACCTACCTGGGCACACAGCCTTCACAACAATCTGTGAGGTAGGTTTTATAGTCCTTTTTTACTTATGAAGAAACTAAGGCACAGAGCAGTGAAGTGATTTACCCCAGGTGACCTCATCGGTAGGGGTTGGAGCTGAGAGTCAAGCCAAGGTGAGTTCAATTCCAAAGCCACCCCTCTTCTCCCTGTATCTGCTCCCTTCCTCTCACAGGAACCAAGGATATAGCTCCAAACTTCCCTGGCAGTCCAGTGGTTAAGGATTCGAGCTTCCACTGCAGGGAGCCCAGGTTCAATTCCTGGCCAGGGAACTAAGACCCCACATGCCAAGGGGGAAAAAAAAATAGCTCTGATCCTGACAGTCTTTGTTTCATGCCTTCATTTTACTTGAGGTTACTCATTAGCTTTAATTGTGGAAAATTCAAAGGAGTCCTGGGGTGAATTCAGTCACTTTCTTATAGTAGCTCAAACAACTTGGGAGCTTGGCACATTGACGGGAGATTTTCCTGAAGAATCACCTCAGAAGAGCCCTGCCCTAGCGAGTTGGCCTCCCTCAACTTGTTTCCTCATTTGAAAAATGGGGATAATTATTATCAACTTCTCCTAGTTGTGAAGACTGAGTGAAAAACCATGTAAAGACCTTAGAGTGGAGGGTACCTAGTAGGAGCTCTACTAGTAATTTTTTAAAAACTAGATCACCAGTCTGTTAATAAATAGGGTATAACTCAGTTTAGGATATAACCCTTTATAACGGGTTTCCCTGGTGGCTCAGTCGGTAAAGAATCCACCTGCAATGCAGGAAACCCAGGTTCAGTCCCTGGGTTGGGAAGATCCCCTGGAGCAGGAAATGCAACCCACTCCAGTATTCTTACCTGGAAAATTCCATGGACAGAGAAGCCTGGCGGGCAACAGTCCATGGGGTCGCAAAGAGTCAGACACGACTTAGCAACCAAACTCAGGAACAGCCAGATGGAAGGGATGCATTGAGCAAAGTCAGAGGAAGGGGCACGGGGCTCCTAGACCCCCTCCAAGGGTGTCACTCTCCCAGTGTCTTCACAAGTTCACCAACCCAGAAGCTCCCTGCTTTTTTCCTATTACTCTGTGTCTGCGTTTTTTTCCACACAATCAGATAACACCTCCATTTCCCCACATCATTGCTTTGTATGTGTGTGTGTGTGGTGATAATACTTAAGATCTAACTCTCTTGGGAGTTCCCTGGTGGCCTAGTGGTTAAGATTCCAGACTTTCACTGTCAAGGCCCAGGTTCAATCCCTGGCCAGGGAACTGAGATCCCACAGCTATGCGGCATGGGCAAGGAAAAAGATCTACTCTCTTAGCAACTTTCGAGTATAAAAGTATTGTTAATTATAGTCCCTATGCTGTATATCCTCAGAACTTACTCATCTTACAACTGGAAGTTTATACCCTTTGACCAACATATCTGCATTTCCCCGCCCTCCAGCCCCTGGCGTCCACTACTCTTTACTTGTATGTTTCGAGGAATTAGACTTTTCTGTTTTTATTTATTTTTTATTTCAAATTTTGTGGTCATGCCAAAAGGCATGTGGGATCCTAGTTCCCCAACCAGGGATTGAACCCTCGCCCCCTGCATTGGAAATGAGGGGTCCTAACCCCTGGACTGCCAGAGAAGTCCCAAGTTAAGCTTTTTTAGGTTCCACATATGAGTGGGGACAGAGTATTTGTCTTTGTCTGACTTACTTGACTTAACACAATGCCCTCAAGAGCAAGGATGGATTATTACTGTTATGATTTTTTACTACTATATTTTATTACTGATGTTACTATTATCAGTTAATGGTGGCCAGCAGGGTTTTCCCAGGGCTTATTTTTACAGAGCAAAACTCAATTTCACTGATTGCTCTTTACATATCCTACTGTTATCTTGAAACTTCATAACAATCAGAAGCTACAGACTCATAGATCTTCTATTAAAAGGTAAAAAATTTTGAAGACAGAACACAGGATTACATGGAAGCACGACAGAGCTCCATGTAGTTTGCTTGTCACATCCTGGAGGAAGTTGGCTTTTCTGGTTGGACAGAGCCCTAGTAGATGAGTTGGGTTTTTTATTGCTGTTCTTCTTTACTTAGTTCTCAATATTTTAAGAGATAATATGTAATATAATGTTGTATGCTGATGATATCTCAATTTTTTATAAAAAGAGCATTTTAAAATATATAGTCATATAACAATGTTTTAATACTGAGTCACAATTTAATTTGGTTAGAGATAGGAATTTAAAGTAGCATCACCCTTCATTTAAAAAATCTTTCTCAGGTCTTCCTGGTTTTCCAGTGGTTGCCCAATTCAGGGGTCCTAAATCTGGTCCCGAGTCAGGGAACTAGATCCCACATTCTGCAACTAAAGAGCCCGTGTGCTGCAACTAAGACCCAGCATGGCCAAAAATAAATAAATAAATAAATTTTTTAAAAATAAAATTTCCCTCTAGGTTCTGTACCAGACAGAAGGAAGGGAACACAGTGCTGGAGGGAACAGAGTTTATGCCTCAGGAGCTGGAAAGTCCCAAACCTTCTAGAGCCCAAAATATGAAGGAAAAGCCAAAGCTGTTTAGTCTCCTCAGAACACTTTTGTGTATTCAGATATTAAAGAGAATTCTTCAATGAAAATAGTTGAATAGATTGCAGATGTATCTGCCTAGGTAAACAACTATAAAATTTTTTCATTTCTTTCTAAGTTAGGTTACTGGAAAGTGAAGTACAAGAGCTTTGATAAAACAGATGAAAATGGCCTGTGTGTATATGGGAAGAAAGAAATCTAATTAAAATTGATTTTTACATTTTTTCCATGTTTTCAAGTTATTTGATTCAAGTGCTGGTACTGGAAAAATCAAACCATTTTTTGTAGCTTCTTAACATACTAAAATATCTGCCAAGTGTTGAAAGAAATTTTAAGAAAATACAAGTCAAGAACATTGGGTATGGTATGATCCCAGTTTTTGTTAAAACAGCAACCACGCAAGGTTGGAAAATGCATAATGTATTAATGGAAAAAAGTCGTAAATGATATAAGCCGAACTTAGCAAGAGTTCAGGGAGTTTCTGCTTTCCACATCTTTGTAGTGTTTGATTTGCTTTATGTTTACTTGTTTGTTCATTTTACAATGACTATGTTTTACTTTTTTCACTTAAAGAAGCATTTATTCCATCCTTCCCTCAGAGAGGAATCTTTCTAGCTGGTTTTTTTTAAGGTAAATCTAGAGCAGTGTTGTTAATTTCTTTGACTGTCTACTCCAGAGTCTCATAACCAGTTCCCCAGTGCTGCTGTTTTAAGCTAAGTTTCTCAGTAAAAAGCTCACCATCATATACGTGAAAATGCATGCTTAATAATAATAGTTGTTATTCGAGCAGTCGTTATGTCCTAGCATCTTCTAAGCACTTGCTATGTATTAAGCCTTGTAATCCTGAATAGCCTCATTAGTAGCTGCAGTTTACGAATGGAGAAATAAAGCACAGAGTTTAAGAAACTTTCCTCACTTGCAATTGAGTGGCTACAAGATAATGCCATTTTCTCATAGTTGATTTCTTTTTTAAATGCACATACACTTCATATAAAAAATTCTCCCTGCGCTTGAGAAATACTCTTAACATGGTTATGTTCCCTCTCAATTTTCTCTTCTCAGAGCAAGATTATCCCAGTTCCCAGTTCCACTCTTTCATTTAGGAAATACCGCTTGAAGATATGCTGTGTTTGTATGTGAGGGGAAAAATACATAATGCCTAATTTGTTCCTGTGAAGGGCTTACAATCTATTTAGAGAACTCGGACCCATAAGCTGATCATGGATAAAGATGTGGCACATCCTGTACTAGTCGAAGACTAGGCTCCGGTGACCGTGGTTGCAGAGGTCAAGGTAGCCTCCTTTGGAAGCAGGGCTCCATGTGGGTGAAGGGGAGGCTCCAGGGAGGCCAATGATGAGCACCCTTCTCTATAGTATAACTCCCCGTGCCATTTCAGCAAAAAAGATAAGAAAGTTTTCCCTCCATAGCTACTTCTCAAATATGACCAGATACTAACAATCAAGTACAACATAATGCCATTTTCTCATAGCTGATTTCTTTTTTAAATAGAAAAAGACCAGAGCTTGGAGAATATTCATTCTTTTTCCCAAAGTTATTTTTGTTTTGAAAGATTAAAAGGCAAATGTGACCCACAACTTTTTTTTTTTCCCCTGAAGTCATCTTCAGGAGTTTAAAAAGTTTAGTTACATATGTTTCAAGGCAAGAACCAGGGAAAACCCAGTATAGAAGCTAAGATACATAGAGGTGTGCTTGAGGCCAGTGAATAAACTAATGTAACCAGGGGATTCTAAAGCAGAAGTTGGGCAAACCTTTTTTGCCCAGGGGGAGATAGTAAAT
The DNA here is from genome assembly GCF_910594005.1 of Cervus elaphus. Classification (NCBI taxonomy): domain Eukaryota; kingdom Metazoa; phylum Chordata; class Mammalia; order Artiodactyla; family Cervidae; genus Cervus; species Cervus elaphus. The sequence continues at coordinate 52,196,311 of NC_057819.1, read as the reverse complement.
ATTTTAGGCTTTGGGGGCCACATATGGCCTCTGTTGCAACTATTCAACTCTGCTGTTGTGATATGAAAGCAACCACAGAGGATACGGAAAGGAATGTTCGTGGCCGTGTTCCAGTAAAACTGTATTTACAAAAACAGGCAGCCAGCCACGGTTTGCCAACCTCTTCAGGAGGAAAAGTTAGAGAAAGAAGCGGTGCCTTTAACACCAGACTAAGAAGTTTTTTATTTCCTCAGTGACAGAGGATTTCAGAGCCTTATCATTTTTTATTGCCTTGGAGATCACAGTTCATCTGATAACATGTCCCTTTTTTGTTATCAGATTCCATCCAAGTTACCAAAAAAATTTACCAAGGAACCTAAGCTGTTTCCTCAGTCAGGGGCTGGAAAACAATGCAGTAACTTTTGCTCTCCGAAGTCTCAAGACTTTGCATTTGGGAATCTTAGGTTTATTGAGCTACAGGAAATAGCCGTTTGTTCTTAGGATTATGAGACTAATAAGGGTGGGCTCTGCCGTAAGGGAGGGGGAGACAAGCTACTGGACATGACCAGGGGGAAATATGTGCAAATCCACATGATCGTTTAACTGATTCTTGAGACCCATGCCTTGTAGATTTCATCATAAACCTAAGAAATACTGGCAGACTAGTCTGTCAGGGGATAATTCTGCCCAAACACACAGTAACATTTTGAATGTCTGACTGAGAATGGACAGAGAATTCAGTCCATAGGGTTGCCAGGTTTAGCAAATAAAAATCCAGGCCACCCAGTTAAAATGGTATTCCAAGTGGCTCAGTGGTAAAGAATATGCCTGCAAGACAGGAGACCTGGGTTCAATCCCTGGGTTAGGACGATCCCCTGGAGTAGGAAATGGCAACCCATCCCAAAACTCTTGCCTAGAATATTCCATGGGCAGAGGAGCCTGGCAGGCTACAATCCATGGGGTCGAAAAGAGTCAGACATAACTGAACACACACACACACACACACACACACACACACACATAAGCAACAAAAAATGTTTTAGTATAATTATGTCCTGTTCAATATTTGGGACATAATTATGCTAAAAAAAAGTTATTTGTTATTTATCTGAAACTACACTGAGCATCCTGTATTTTACCTGGTAATTCCCCAAGTCAAGATGGATAATTAAATAGTTTTTTGTCCTGTCTGTTGCATCATTATATCAGTTGATTGATTATCCTTCACCAAGGTTGTTCTTTTCTTTTTTTTTTTCATGGTGGGAATCTAATGACAGTGTAATCTCATTAATTCCAACCTCACGAATTTAGAATTTTGATTATTGATGCAAGGGCTATGCTGAAGTACACCCTCGTCTCTACATGAATTTACTAGGCCTATTTATCACTGATCATACAAACAAAACTGAAAGAGAATGATTTATCTCTTTGGGAGACTACAAATAGTCTAATTACATTGTAATCAGAGGGTATCGTTATTTCAACTGTGCTTTTCTTTTAATAATTACAGATCATTCTGTCATTCATTAACAGCAAGATAAGACTCTTCCAGGTAGAGTCAGGTGCAGCCACATCCATCCCCATGGCTCCCACCTGTCCCCAGTACCTGTCTCCTGGCTTTGTGGTTGTCTTGTTCATAATGCTTCCTAGATCTTCATACAGCTGTGCTCACTACTTGAAGGCATCCTATAAATATCTGTTGGTTGAATTAATGAATGAATATTATCTGTGCGTGTTAAAATAATCAAACTGTTTGTTACTAACCATCTTATGTTTTAATTGTAAAAAATAATAATAATTTGAGCTGGTCTTTCCCTTTATTCCAAATTTCTGTTCATAAAGGAATTTTTGGATAAAGTTAGCTGCATTGCATAATGGCCTTTGCAAGGCTGACACTCAAAATATGTTATGAAATCCAAAAAGTGTTTTATGAGGAGAGAATAAAAGGTTCTTATAAAATCAACATAAACACCCCTGTGAGCTTTCTTCAGTTTTGGGACTATGGATCTCAAACTTTCTATCAAGCTACTAATGAATCCACCTACAATGCAGGAGACTCAAAGAACTGGGTTTGATCTCTGGATCAGGAAGATCCCCTGGAGAACAAGATGGCAACCCACTCCAGTATTCTTGCCTTGAGAATCCCATGGACAGAGGAGCCTGGCAAGCTACAGTCTATGGGTCTCAAAAGAGTTGGACATGACTAAAGTGACTAAACAACAACAACAAATGATATTAGTCAGGTTTAGCCTGCCATCTTCCATACTTTATCCCCATTGCTCATGATTACACACACACATCACACATAGACACACACACACACAAGTACCTTCCCATATATCTTCCAAAGAGATGGAAGGGGATACTTTTGATTGGATACTAATTGTGGTTGTCACCAGTAAATAATGCATTAATAGTGTAAAACAGATAGGTAGACATCTACACCTTCTAAACCACATTTGTATTATTAGAGACCACTCTATACAAGCCATCTAAAGACCCTTGAGAACTCCCAGTGAATTCTGGACCACTCTTGAGGGAAATTAAGCTGGAGTGTTTTATGTGTGGGAAGGGTAACACTAGCATTTCTGTTGCCTGGTATTGGTCAGCATCTAGCCTTGGAAACATGTGTGCTTAGTCACTCAGTGGTATCCAATTTTTTGTGACCCCATGGACTGTAGCCCACCAGCCTCCTCTGTCCAAGGGGATTTTCCAGGCAAGAATACTGGAGTGGGTTCCCGTGCATTCCTCCAGCGGATCTTCCCAACCCAGGAATCAGACCCAGGTCTCCTGCATTGCAGGCTGATTCTTTACCATCTGAGCCCCCAGGGAAGCCCCAGGAAACATAACTTAGGTGAGGCTTATTCTGTTTCCACTTGTGGTTTCTTTCTTTTGTATTTCTTTCAGTAGAGAAACTGGATTTAATAGGAGCTAGGAGAATAGGAATTAAACCTTCCTCTGTTTCTAATCCTACCCATATCTCAGGAGTATTTTTCCCTGGCAGTCTCAGAGAACTCAGGAGGGTGTACTGAATACAGGTGGGCACTGGAACAGAGGTGGGCATGATACGATCCTCTCTTTTAGGAGAGTTGAGTCACGGTCTCACGCTCCTCTTTTGTTCTCCCTTCCCTCACAGCACCCTGGAGGGATATTATGTGGATGATGCCCTGCAGGGGCAGGGAGTTTACACTTACGAGGATGGAGGCGTTCTCCAGGGCACGTATGTAGACGGAGAGCTGAATGGACCGGCCCAGGAGTACGACACAGATGGGAGACTGATCTTCAAGGGACAATATAAAGATAACATTCGGCATGGAGTGTGCTGGATATACTACCCAGTAAGTCTTGTCACTGCTCAATTCGCTAAAAAATAGCATGTTTTAAGACAAGGCTTTGAGTCTTCCCAATGAAGAATAAGATGTATTCTCTATGTTAGAAAATGTGAGACTGTGAAAACTTGAGAGTCAGTAGCTGAAGTCAACAACTTAAGGGGGTTGTCCTCTCACTGTGAAACAGTTGACTTAAATTGTCCTCCGATCTCTATAAATTCCTCTTCAGTGTGGCTTTGGAAAGAAATGATTAGTCACGATTAAAACAAAATGGAGTAGACTTCCCTGGTGGTCGAGTGGCCAAGACTTCATGCTCCCGATGCAGGGGGCCTGGGTCTGATCCCACATGCCACAACTAAGACCTGGTGCAGCTAAATAAATATCTTTTAAAAAAGTAAAAGAAAACCAAACTGAGACAAACTGGCTTGATTGTACCACCAATAAAAACAAAAATACATTGATTTTTTTAAATATTTCTTTGGGATATAGAAAGAATGTTGGAATGTTTCATTGTTGCAATTAATTTTATTCTCTCTCATATGTAAGAATGATTCCAGCAATTTCACATCTTTTTGGACTTACTACACTATTGTTACTTGACTTTCCAATCCCTCTGCCCATTTTTTGGTTTATATTGCTTAAATCAAGGTGATTAAAATTAACTAGCCTTTGAATATTTGATAACATTTATGATCTTTCTGGAGTTGACTAGAGCAGAAAGATGCAGCAAAAACCCATGGCTGGGAATTAATGCTGTAATTTTTGTTTGCATTTCAAATACCCCATCTGTTCTTAGTGAGTTTCCAGAAAATGTTTCAGAAAATAGACCTGCAAAAATATTTTATCTAATATTTTATTTTGTCCGGAACTTAAGTCAAAATATGTTTTTTCTTACTCTTAATCCTATCCTTTTATGATTTAAAAGTATCAGTAAAAACAAAGTCTCTATTGTATGTATAACAAGAAAAGTAATACCAGCAAAATCTACTTACACATTATTGTTGCTGAAAAATAAGTTATACTCTAGCCAAAGAAAAAAATTGTGAAACATTTTTTTTAATTATTATTAAAGCATTTACACATTTTCTTGGTAGGATCTGCAATAGCTCAGAAGTTTCTGTTACAGAGGGAGAAGAGGTGGAGGTATTTACCAGATTAGGAAGCCTGAAACTTCTGTTACTTCGTCACTAGGTAGGATAAGCTTCCTACTGCCCTGTGCTAGGGAGCTGCCCATAGCACAGTGAATCTTGAAGTCAGGGAAAGTGGAATTCCTCCTGGGGGTTGAAATGAAGGAAATGCAATGAACCACAAGATTCTCCCACTACCTGTAATTTTACTTGTAACTATGAGCAATTTAAGTCCCTAGAGGAGATCAAAGATGCACTAAGGTGAATTGATCTGATTCACTCAATGCAGTTGCAGTTTGAAACCTAAAAGGCACAGCTGCATTTTAGCCTTCAGCTTTAATTAGTGTCCTTTTAAACACCAAGAGAGGACTCCACCTTAGGAAGGAAGAAGCATTGGGGAGTTACAAGCTGTCAAAATTAACTTGGTTGATGACATTTTGTGGATAGTATCTGTTGGCATTGGGGCCAGGCGTGAGGCTGGTGATCACATCCCACTGCTCTGATCTCCGGGTTGAGAATCAATCAAGAAGCGGGCTTCCCTGATGGCTCAGACAGTAAACAGTCCGCCTGCAATGCAGGAGATCCGGATTCAGTCCCTGTGTATGGCAACCCACTCCAGTATTCTTACCTGGAGAATTCCATGGACAGAGGAACCTGGAGTAAAGAATTCGCCTGCAATGCAGGTGACCCAGGTTCGATCCCTGGGCTGGGAAGACCCCCTGGAGAAAGGAATGGCAACCCACTCCAGTATTCTTACCTGGAGAATTCCATGGACAGAGGAGCCTGAAGGGCTACAGTCCCAAAGGTCACAAAGAGTCGGACTCAACTGAGCAATTAAGAAATGGACATAGGTGTCAGGGATCAGGACTTCATTATGGCGGAGTTAGAATGCAGAGGTGTCATGGGTTTCTACTTCTGCCCCTCTGAACTAAACAGATGGGCCAGGTGCCCACAGAGCAGCTAAGAAAGCTGCAGGTTTCCCCTGGGGAGTAGGGCTGCCTGGGGGAGCTTCCCCAAGGAGAAGAGAGGATGAGAGGGGAGCAGGTGCTGCCCATGGGCGCTGCCAATTCTCAGAACAGGTGAGCGAAAATGCAGAACATGGGAGAGCAGCAGACTTTATCCTGTTAACCCCCATCTGGTAGAGATGGGTGTCAGATCCTGCCTTCTCACCGATCAAGTGAAGGATTCCTCTTCCCATAGGGGGAGCCCCTGAGCAGAGGAGAAAGGGGATCAGTTTTCCCTCTGCTCCCCCTGGTACAGCCAACAAGGAAGTGTCTGTGACCTGAGGTCAAAGTAGGAACAAAGCGAGGCAAAAAAAAATGATCCTCCATCCAGGATTTGTAAGCTCATTCTAAGGGTAGTTTATTTCTGTCAAAAGCTTACCTTGGAACAGTGATAGAGAGTTTTAATTAAAAACTCATAACTCCTTTCCCTGGTAGCTCAGTCGGTAGAGAATCTGCCTGCAGTGCAGGAGACCCGGTTCAATCCATGGGTTGGGAAGATCCCTGGAGAAGGAAATGGCATTCCACTCCAGTATTCTTGCCTGGAGAATCCCATGGACAGAGGAGCCTGGAGGGCTACAGTCCATGGGGTCGTGAAGTCAGACACGATTTAGCAACTAAAACCACCAACTCCTTTCTAAAATAAAAGAAGAATCTGCTTTATCATTCTAGACAAATAAAATCACTTGCCCCCAAAATGAAGTTTAAAGTACGTAAGGGGGAAGAAAACCTGAGACCCTAGAAAGACAGAATGCTGAATAAATAGTAATCTTGATGGTTTAGTTAGTTACCGTGTGTGAGGAGCACAAGTGCTCTAACGCCACTCAGCTGTCATCGTCGCTGAAAGTCTGAAGGCAGATCTTGCAGAAAATACATCTCTGTTCCGGCTAAGTCATTAAGAATTAACTCAGGGAGGAGGAAGAGCAATAATACATCCCTAATGTCCTTTCTATCTGGGAAAAATGCTTCCAAGTATTTTTCTTTCTATGGAAGTGCTGTGATTCATTTTTAAATTTATAACTGTTTTTTTTCTCCAAAGAGCCATTAGACTACAGTGAACTGTGGAGATTCTATACCTGGTGGTTATTTCTTCCTGCTCCCTCTCTGTAAACAGCATTTGAAATCACTCAGAAGTCATCCCACATCACTGACTCTGAGTAGCTGCTTCTAGAACCTTTCAGTTGAGGAAATAACCAAGCTTTTAGAAGATGTCATGGCCTTACTAGTCTCAGGTCAAACCCACAAAGGTCTGAGATTTCCATTTATACCATGAGGACCTCCTAGATGGGAAGGAAAAAAAAAAAAGGAAACATAGCTGTACCCTAGGTTAGGTTTTTAAATATTAACTCTTTTTATTTAATAATTTATATAATTTAATAATATTTAATAATAACAGTTTATTTTTAGTGTCCCAATTCAATTTACAAAGTATTTTCATCACCTCCTGTGTCCCTAGCACTGGTACCAGGATACAGAATTCTACGATAGCCTCTGCCCTAAAGCATTTAAGGACCCTTGGGAATGAAGCAAGTGACAATAAAACAGGAAGCACAGCTGGCTCCTCTCCTGGAAGGAGGCAGAAGGGAGCAGTAAATAAAGAAGAGTGGGAAGAGAGAAGTGATGGGCAAAGGAGGAGAATTTAGTTGTTCTTTTTTCACTTCTCATTCTAGCTCAAAAAAATAAACCATGGTATAGGACTCTCAGAAAGACAGTATCTCAAAGTTCTTTTGTTTATTCCTTACAAAACTGCAGACAACTCTCTACTCACATACACTAAACTAATTCTTAAGTATCTTTGAACTAAAGATTTTCTTAATAGACCAGAAATTCAGAATTCAATATTAGAAAAGCAAATTTCTAAGAATAGTGAGTAAGACTGTTTTGCTGCAGATCCTCATCACATTTGATATTGGCCCAGAGAAACCCTTGTCGCATTTCCTTTCAATGTTTATGACATATTACAAATGGGTGGCTCAGTGAGTAAAGAGTCCACCTGCAATGCAGGAGACATAGGTTCCGTCCCTGGGTGGGAGAGATCTGGAGGAGGACATGGCAACCCACTCTAATGTTCTTGCCTGGAGAATCCCATGGACAGAGGAGCCTGGTGGGCTACAGTCCATGGGGTCCCAAAGAGTCAGACATGACTGAAGACACAAATACAGCGTATTTGTTTCTTAGATAAGAAACAAAGTTAGACAGTATCAGTAACTTGTCCAGGATTATAAAGTACAGCTCCATCTCTGACTCTGTAAATCAGGTTTATACGTTCTCTGTGCATATAGCCTATAGGGGACTGGGTGGGGAGGGATGATATGCCTCATGCTTTTCATGCTCATGTGAAAAGCTGAGTTCTTAATCTGTTATGATCCATATTAGTGCTACTAACAGTGGGCATGCACAAGAGGAATATCTTGAACTTGTGTCATATGAGTGAGTTAAAGTCGCTCAGTCATGTCTGACTCTTTGGGACCCCATGGACTATGCAGTCCATGGAATTCTCCAGGCCAGAAGACTGGAGTGGGTGGCCACTCTCCAGGGGATCTTCCCAACCGAGGGATCAAACTCAGGTCTCCCACATTGCAGGCAGATTCTTTACCGGCTAAGCCACCAGGGAAGCCCAAGAATACTGGTCGTGTCATATAGATAAATACTATAATATAATATTTTCTGGTTTTGGGTTTCTCCCATCAGGATGGAGGCAGCCTTGTAGGAGAAGTAAATGAAGATGGGGAGATGACGGGAGAGAAGATAGCCTACTTGTACCCTGATGAAAGGACTGCCCTGTATGGAAAATTCATCGATGGAGAGATGATAGAAGGGAAGCTGGCTACTCTTCTGTCCACTGAAGAAGGAAGGCCTCACTTTGAACTGATGCCTGGAAGTAAGTTGAATCTGCTCCGGATGGGTTGCTTTAATTCCAAAACAGGTTATTAGGGCTTACTGGGGAGAAGTTAGTTTCCTTGTCTTGTCTGGTGTATCAGCTTGGCTGCTAATGAGACACCTCAGCACCTCAGGGGTTTACAACATCAAACACAGGTCTGATAAGCGGCTGTATTCAACTGGTCCAGAGGGGCTTGGCCAGGCCAGATGGGACTCAAGGCTTCTAGCCAGCTCGGTGGTGGCGATGATGGTTTAGTCGCTAAGTCATGTCCGACTCTTTGCGACCCCATGGACTGTAGTCCACCAGGCCCTTCTGTCCATGGGATTTCCCAGGCAAGAATACTGGAGTCAGTAGCCATCCCCTTCTCCAGGGGATCTTCCCAACCCAGAGATCAAACCAGCGTCTCCTACTCGTTGGCAGGCAGATTCTTTAACACTGAGCCACCATTCTCTAACACTCGGGAAACCCTAGTCAGCTCAGAGCCTGTGCTGGGCCTTAACTCTGGGCCTGTCGATCCGTTTTCTCAGGCCACCACAGGAAGCCAGAGCCTGAGCAGACACCTGCGATGCCTCTTGAAGCCTCAGTGTGCAACTGACACAAAGTCCCGTTCACCCACTTGTCATTGGTCAAAGCAAGTCACACGGCCAAGCCATCAGTGAAACAGGGAACGATACACCAGGCACTTTAGTAGCAGATGCTGAAAGTCACCTGACAAGGGCATAGCTGTCTAATTCTAGTGCGCAGGAGGGGTGAAGAAATGACAGTGATAATTTAATCAGTTTTAAATATTATATCTCAGGGGGGGAAAAACCCTACAGTTTAATGATTGAATTGATAAAGAATCAAGTTAGGTAGATCTCCAAGTTGTAATGCTGAATCAACCTGAGTTCCAATTGGGGAAGATAAATGCACATTGGTACCTGGGCTTGTTTCAAAGTCTAACATCGAGACTTTCCTGGTGATCTGTGGTTAAGACGCTGAACTTCCACTGCAGCGAACATGGATTCAACCCCTGACTGGCTAAGATCTCACAGGCTGAGCTATGCGAGCAGAAGGAGGGGAACGTCTAGCATCGTCTTGGAAGACATACTCCATGCACAAATGAGCCTGTTGGTCTCCATGTTAGAAAAAGTCCTGTTTCCTTTTAGAAGTACAAGATGGCACCAAACTTTTTTTCCTTATTACAAAATTATTTTCTGTAGAAAATCTGGAAAATATACATCGAAAAAAATCAAGGTTTTGTATTCTGGGTGGCACAATATTAAGAAAGCTAAATTGGTCTGATTCCTTGAAAACAATGTATGAAAAAGTGAAGTGCTCAGTCCTGTCTGACTCTTTGTGACCCCATGGACTGTAGCCCACCAGACTCCTCTGTCCATGGGATTTTCCTAAGGCAAGAATACTGGAGTGGGTTGCTATTTCCTTCTCCAGGGGATCTTCCCAACATATATGTATTTCCAATCTAAGTTAAGGTATAAGAAGAATAAAGTAGAAAAGATAGTGCATCTAGGCATTGCTAGGCCTAGATAATATTTAGCTCTTTGGATTGGAAGGAGATTCTCCAAAGGGTGGTTGTTCAAAAATAGGAAACCTAGCACTTTACATTTAGCTCCAACTTGGGTTGTTATAAATGTCTCCGTTTTTGTTTTTTTAAGTTAAAAATTGAGGCATTTTAAATGCAGTATGGGAGTCTGGATTGGATCCTGGAACAGAAAAAGGACATTCGTGGAAAAACTGGTGAAATCTGAATTAAGTCTGGAGTTCACTCAATAGTAACGCTATGCTGGTTTCTTAATTTGGACAAATGCAGCATGTAACATAAGAAATTAACATTAGGAGAAACGGTGAGGGGCATCAGGAGTTCTCTGTACTAAATTTGCAACTTTTCTGTAAATTTAAAGTCATTCCACAATGAAGTATTTTTTTTTTAAGTGTAACAGTAATCTTTGAACTTTAAACTCTGATATCTGCACTCTTCATGTCCATTTCAATAGGAAACAGTGTTACAAAGTTCAGAAATGAGGAGACTATGGCCAGGGGAAGATACCAGTTGGTGATGCAGATTTTAAAACTTCAGAAATGGCAACACTTTTAGTGGCAAGAGTCTTGAACTTGAGAGTCACCTCGTTGGAGTCTTGGCTCCAACATTACTGTATTATGGCTTGGGGCAGGTTACTTATCCTTTTAGAAACTATTTCTTCATGATAAAATATAGATATTGGCATCTATCATAAAGCCCCATCAGGGAAGTTATTGTGGTTATTACACTTTTCTTGGTGTAAGTATGAAACACATTTTGGAAAGTGAGAGTGATCAGTCTCAGGGGAATTATGGTTTTTCTTAGAACTCCTGGATGCAAATAGCAAGCACCCTCTTCAAACTCACTTAAGACCAGAAAAGGAGGGGTGGATTTATTGGCAAGATTCCAGCAGGCCTCAGTTCTTTTAAGGCTAGGTTGAACAATTTGGGTCTCAAAGGGATCAGAAAGCATAGTTGCTCTGGGTGACTGGGAGGAACCAGGCCCAGTCTTTGCTCTGTGTTCTGCCCCTTTTGTTTCTGTCTCCTTCCTCTTCCAGTTACAAGTACTGAACCCCTGACTGGCTGACAGATGAGGGCTTTTGGGGTCATGTGGCTTCTGGCCCAGTGGTTGGGGGAGGAGGAAGCAGAATGCCAGTGTCTCACCTAAAACCCTCCTCACTGCCTTCTCCTTTCTCTCTGTGCTCTTGGATCAACAGACTGCTTCTCTCTCTCCACACTTCTTGCTGAGTTTTCTTGTGCCTCTGCCTGGAATTTCTTCTCTCCTCATTTCTTCGCCTCTTTACATAGCAATTCCATTCCCTGGCTAATGCTTATTCCGTCTCTTTTTTAGTGCAATTATCAGCATCACTTGAATGTTTCTTAGAAATGCAGGTTGTCAGGCCCCCTTCAGGACTATTAAATCAGAAGTTGCATTTTTTTAATTTAATTCTTTAAATGTTTTTCGGAGTATAGTTGATTTACAATGTTGTGTTAGTTTCAGGTATACAACAAAGTGAATCAGTTATGCCCACACATATATCCACCCTTTTTTAGATTGTTTTGCCATATAGGCCATTAGAGTATTGAGTAGAGTTCCCTGCAATATACAATAAGTCCTTATTAATTTTTATTTTTTTGGCCGTGCCTTGCAGCTTGCAGGATCTTAGTTCCCCAACCAGGGGTTGAACCTGGGCCTTTGGCAGTGAAAGTAGAGAGTCACAACAACTGGACTGCAAGGGAAATCCTTTCCTGTTCCATCCTTAAATGGCTTGGCTCCACTCTTAGAAGTAACGTTTGTCAAGTGAACGGATGAATTGCAGTCCCAGGTCATAGTGCCAATGACAGGGGAATAGAGGGAGGAGAGGGTACCTTCAGTTGGCCTGGAGCACAGGCCTGTCTAAGGGAGCAGAGGGAGGGATGGTCAGCGTTGGAGAAGACAGCTTGACTCCTTGAAAGCAGGAAGAGATGTGATATGACTCCTGCTTGTATCTGCACAGCCCCTAGCATGGTGTTTTATGTGTAGTTGGCACTTAGCACATTTGTGAGGAACGTTTTAGTCTAAGGAAAGGAGATGGGAGTTCTTAGGAGAATTTCTGCACAATAGGATGTGTATTCCACAGAAATGTTTGGTTTGGAAGTGTAGGGTTTTTTTTTTTTTTTTGCTTGCTTGAACTTCCTTTAATCGGTCGTGTGCTGGTTCTCAGCCTTCCCTGCCCTGCTTTACTGCAGGCCAGGGTGTCTACCCCTTCTCTGGTGCATTTCCCAGGCTCTGTGCCTCTGACTTCTGTCTGGGTTTGGCCACAGGCCAAGGACAGGAGCAGGGAGAAGCCCTCTGTGTGTCCCATAGAGTCCCCAGCAGGGGCCTGTCTCCTGATTCCATATCCTAACAGGACGGTTCCCCACGGGTCCAGCTTTCCTGGGCTCCCCCAGGTCCAGAGGTCCAGGGATGGTTCTGTGGCTCAGATGGTAAAGAATCTGCCTGCCAATGCTGGAGACCTGGGTTCGATCCCTGGGTCGGGAAGATCCCCTGAAGAAGGGCATGGCAACCCACTCCAGTATTCTTGCCTGGAGAATCCCATGGACAGAGGAGCCTGGCGGGCTACAGTCCTTGGGTCACAGAGTGTCAGACACGACTGAGTGACTAGCGCTGCTCCTGTGACTCAGGGTTATGGCTTTCTGCTCTTGGCAGTTTCTGGGCTCTTCATTGCCTTCTTCGGCTTCTCAGCTCTTCCATCTTCTGTGTAACCAGTTCCCTGTATTAAATTCTCTCTCTTCAAAATACTCAAATGGTCTGTGACATGGGCTGATCTGGATTGTGACGTGGACTGATCTCAGACTTTTAGTCTGAGACATTAATTTGGGTTTTGATGGTATTAAAAAGAAAGAAAGAAAGAAAGAGGACCTGGTAACCATTGGTAACTACTTAGGAACTGCTTAATGGATAATTTATGATGCCTTAGTGCCTAAAATAATTGACTTTTCAGGAGTAAACTTGTTTCTTTACTTATTAGCCTTTGGAACGCCGTATATCTTCCTCGTGCTCTTGGAGGGTTCTTGGAGGCTAATTCTTTGCCGAAAACTAACGTTAATTCTAGAGTGGCTATGTGCCTTCGTTTCTGGAATAAATTACTAATTGGTTTCTGAACCACTGTAATAGAAATAAGATGACTTTTGTTAATGCTTTATCAAAAGCAGTCTGTTCTTAATTCTGGTGAGGCTGAATGTTTATTTTTAGTGAAGGAGACAATTGCCAAGGGTGGGTGGTTGGATTCTACAGACTGTGTCTAGTGTGAAAAAAACCACAAGGAAAATTTAAAACTATTATCCAATCTTATCCAACCAGAGAGAGATCTCAAGTTTTCATGACAAAGCTTTTTCTCAGTTAAAAATTTTAATTACACAAGTAGCTTTTAAATCATGTGAATAAAGAGAATCCAAAAGCAAAAAATGGAATTTTAAGAGATAGTCCTGATGGCTGTGAAGACCTGATAACAAAACTCCAGAACAAATCTGAAAACTATCCATTTATATTTTGCACAGCAGTCTGTAATTACTGGTGTAAACCTGCTTGTGAGAAGCATGTTATCTAGCCAGCCAGCAACTATTTCATCCTATCACATATTTTAATTAGAATTAACATTATCACCTGGTACCCATGCCATCTACTAAGCATCCAATTGCTGTATTCAATAATAACCTAAAAGTATCTTTTAGCAACTCAATTCAGAATCACAAAGTTCAACAAATGAAACATCAGATTTTAATCCCCTAGTATAAGAATATTTGATGTTATGACAATATTTGTTACACTTAAGATTCTCAAATCAGAAATGATCTTGGAAGTATAGCATGAGCTCTACCAGTGGGTTGGATGATGCTTAGGTGTAGGTCACTCATGTAATTCCAGATAGTTAAAGAATGAAAGAGCTAAAGTAAATTATGCTTTGTAAAATGGTATCCATCTTCATTATTATACTCCTGAACACAGTGAAAGCATTTCAGGAGTAATAAAAAATTATTACTTTAGATTAACTTTTTCCTGAGTATCTCTCTGTATTTTTTTCCACTTGGATATTCAGCAAAAGAAAGAAAACCCATATGTGTATCTTTTACTAGGTGACAAAATGGGTTGGGATTTATGTATTCACAATAATAAATTCTCCTAAAAATAATGAATGTCATTATAGTCACCAAGAGATGCATAATGAATATGATGGAGAATGAAGCTAAGAATTTTATTGTGTTTGCACATTTACTCAGGATAAGTAAACTTTCTTATCATGAAAAACTATTACTAAAAAAAAAAGCTCTCCATTTATACTGAAGAATTTCATTCTAGTTGGTCTAACTTGAGTAACCTTTTGCATTATTTAACTTATGCTGGTCCCATTGATAGAGAGAAATGTTTCTGATGCACTTCCCTGACTCTGGGCCTGTACTGAAATTTTTGTTTGCTTTTCAGGTGCGGTGTACCACTTTGATAAGTCAACTTCATCTTGCATTTCTACCAATGCTCTTCTTCCAGATCCATATGAGTCGGAGAGGTAATTGTTCCCCTGTGGTTTTAATGACATCATTTATGTGAGTTAAATAACTCTTGTGGTGGGAATTACTGCTCCTTGGTGGCCCTCTACTCAGGCTGAGTTCCCTAGCAGAAAAAAACAAATGTATATTCTGAGCAAGAGTGTTTTCATGGTCATGCAGCATCTGTCCCTGTAAGAGAGTTTCTCCACCCATAAAGCACAGAACAGCCTGTGTGTCGGTCCCGGAGTGAAGCTTCTTCGAGGGGACAGCAGTTGGGTCAGGCAGCCCGTTATACCCTGCCCAGGCGTCCACTTTCCTGGGGCTCTTGGCGTGGCAGCCTCTCCTAGCCCCTCGGGAACATTTCACACTCTTGAAAGCTCTAGTCGAGGCAGAACCAGATGTCTGCTGCTTTACTTAGCCCAGCTGAGAGGGTCTGGAGCACAAGATAATGTCTTTATTCACTAAGGGAAGACAGGAATAAATAAAATGTAACAAGCATAAAAACATTGCAGCTTACAAATTACAATTCTCTAAGCTCCATTCGAGTGTCAGGCCCCATTCCATTGAACATGCTAGCTAAACTCTAGCTCTGGATTCCTGGAATGGCTTTCTCTGGTCTCTTGACTGGGGTTCCTGCGCCCCAGTGGCTGGCCTGTTTGTGGGTAAGAGCGCCATCTGCAGTGGACTTTCTCTTGGCCTCACTCTGTAATCGTGGCTTCTATTCAGTTTCTCTTCTGTCCGCGTCTGAGAAAAGGCCTCTTCCCTGGTTTAACTGACAGGGCTGACACTACAATGTCACAATGAATGAATGGCCTCTTTCTTGAGATGAGGCTCTGGCCTCTTTGCAGAGAGAAAGATTTGGTCTTTGTTAGCCCCCAAACACAACAGTCCCCTAACCGTATGTATCTTTTTTTTTTTGTTACTGTCGTTGTGATGATGCCACATAACAGTAGCCTTAGACTACCAGCGATTTATGAAAGCAAATATTTCCTTCTGCGCTCATACTTCTGTAGATTGGCTGAGGCTCAGCCACTTTTGACTGGGTTCCATTCGGCTCAGCTGGACTAGGCTGTGCTCCAGGTTTCAAGTTGGGTTCCGGTCTGTCTCACATGCCTTCATTCCAAGACTCAGGCTAAGCAAACAACAGCCCCCTGGGGCATCTTCTCCTTGTGGAGATGAATGGAAGCTCAAGGAAGCTGGCAGAAACTTGCCATGCTTCTTAACACCCGAGACCTAGCCTTGCAGTCACTTCTGCCTAGTGGCAAAGCAGATCACTCAGCCAAAACCAAGTCAGTTGGGCAGGGACGTTATCCTCCATGCAAGCTGAAGGGCAGTCACATGACCAAGAATCAGAATAACTCTGTCCCAGGGAGAGAGTCAGGAGGTGGAAGCAGTAATTCAGCCTTCCAGCCCGTGAAATAAACAGAAGATCTACATAACAGAAATCCCAAATGACCACTTCCCCCAAACTCTTTATCCACCACAGGGGCTGGAATAACAGAAATTATGTGATTGGGGCAGGTACTCTCCTAATAAGGGGCTTCCCAGGTGGTTCAGGGGTAAAGAGTCTGCCTGCCAATGCAGGAGCCATAGGAGATGTGAGTTAGATTCCTGGATCGGGAAGATCCCCTAGAGAAGGAAATGGCAACCCAGCCCACTATTCTTGCCTGGGAAATCCTGTGGACAGAGGAGCCTGGCAGGCTACAGTCCTTGGGGTCATGAAGTCAGACACAACTGAGCGACTTAACATGCTCACACTCACTCTCTTAATAAATCCTGTTCTGTAATCACGAGTTCTATCTTCTTAAAACCAGCACTTGGCACACTTGTTCTGTAAAGGACCACATGGTCAATATTTTAGGCTTTGTGAGTTTCTACAGCAGCTACTCAAGTCAGCCTTTGTAATGCCAAAGCAGTCATAGATAATACTGAACAAATAGGTGTGGGTGTGTCCCAATAGAACTTTATTTACAAAAACAAGCAACAGCTAGATTTGATCCTGGGGCCAGAGTTAGCTAATCTGTTATAAACTCCTTTGTTGGGAAGTACTTATTGAGTATCTTTTATTAATTATTTGTCACTCTTTTATGTAGAAGATTCATCTCAGGGTTGAGAACCTTGGGTATAGTTTTAATTAGCTTTGGGAAATGTTTGCATAGTCCAAGAAGACAGTGGAAATTGTCATTAATTAAAACATACAAATTTTTAAAAACCTTATATGAAGCACTGAGTTACTTTGTGAAGGTATGCTAATAATCCCGTTATTAGAGAGCAATGAGAGTCATGAGTATACACCGTTCTCCAGCTTTCAGTGCCGAAATCTGTATTTCACTTTTTCTTTCTGCCTCATTGAATTACTATGAACTGACATTTTGGATTCTGTAGCTATGACGGTATTTGGGTGGTTAGTAAGGGATGATATATCAAACTAAAACAAATCATTTGCCTTTTTTTTTTTTTCTTTTTAGGGTTTATGTTGCTGAATCTCTCATTTCCAGTGCTGGAGAAGGACTGTTTTCAAAAGTAGCTGCGGGACCCAATACTGTTATGTCTTTTTACAATGGAGTCCGAATTACACACCAAGAGGTGAGTGGGGTAGAAGTGGGGACTCAGTTTGACTGTGTAAAGGGCTTTGTTTCAGACACCCTTAGTTTTCTCATTAGTCCTTTTACTTTAATGTTCACTAAGAATATAAAGGAACAAAAGGCTAGGCTTTTTTATAAAATTGCTCAGATATCGTTCTCCAGCCAACCTCAGACTGCTACAGCAAAGACATTGTAGATTAGGTAGCTTATGAACAACAGAAGCTTCTTTCTCACAGTTCTAGAAGCCAGGAAGTCAAAGATGAGGGTGCCGACGGATTCAGTGTCTGGTGGGAGCTGGCTTCCTGCTTCACTGATGTCCCTTTTTTTGCTGTAACTACACATGGCAGGAGGGATGAGGGAACTCTCAGGGTTCTCTTATAAGAACTCTGGTCTTATTCATAAGGGCTCTACCTGCCCCCATGGCCCAAATACCTTCCAAATTCTCTTTTTATAAAATAAGATGGGAAAGTTAATTAGTAGTAAATTGAAGACTTCTCTGGTGGCTCACGGGCTTCCCTGTGGCTCAGACGGTAAAGAATCTGCCTGCAACGCAGGAGATCCAGGTTTGATCCCTGGGTGGGGAAGATCCCCTGGAGAAGGGATTGGCAACCCATTCCAGTATGCTTGCCTGGGAAATTCACATGGACAGAGGAGCCTGGTGGGCTATATTCCATGGGGTTGCAAAGAGTCAGACATGACTGAGCAACTAACACTTTCACTTTTCGCTTTCTGGTGGCTCAAGGGTAAAGAACCCACTTGCCAATGCAGGAGACATAGGTCCTATCGCTGATCTGGGGAGTCCTCACATGCCACAGAATAACTAAGCCTGAGAGCCACAGCTGCTGGGCCTATGCTCTAGCCTGCAAGAGCGCAACTACTGAGCCCATGTGCCTAACCACTGAAGTCCGCGTGCCTTAGAGCCTGTGCTCAGCCAAAAGAGAAGCCACCGCAATGAGAAGCCTGCACACCACAACTGGAGAGTAGCCCCCTGCTCACTGCAACTCGAGAAAAGCCCAGGCAGCAGCGAAGACCCAGCACAGCCAAAAATCAATCAATCAATTAATTTAATTACTTTAAAAATAAATAGGAAGTTGAGCTGCCCTGCTCTGCTCTTTTATGCCCTTCCCACCATCAGTGTGTGGAGTATGCACCATCAAAGTGCAAGGGATGCCTTAGGCCAGGGGTCCCCAACCTCCAGGCTCTATTGCCTGATGATCTGAGGTGGAGCTGATGTAATAGTGACAGAAATAAAGTGCACAGTAAATGTAATACAGTTGAATCATCCTGAAACCATCCCCCCACTCTGATCCATGGAAGGATTGTCTTCCACAAAACCAGTCCCCGTTGCCAGAAAGGTTGGGGGCCGCTGCCTTAGGCTTTTGCCATATGCGTGGCACTCAAACCATGAGGTTAGGGATAAATGAGTTAATATCTTCAGTGGCCTTTGAGTTCCTGGGAGGAAGCTCGTTTCCAATATTCACTTTCTTGTTTTCTGCAGGTCGACAGCAGGGACTGGGCTCTCAATGGGAATACCCTCTCCCTTGATGAGGAAACGGTCATTGATGTGCCTGAGCCCTACAACCACGTATCCAAGTACTGTGCCTCCTTGGGACACAAGGCAAATCACTCCTTCACTCCAAACTGTATCTATGACATGTGAGTAGGACCCCAAGCTGCCAGTGCCGAGGGGCTCCGAGAATGAGGAGGGCACCTCAGAGGTGTTATCCTGCCCCAAGGAAGGTGGCCCCCTTAGAATATCAGAGGGTCCTCGGCCAGGGGGCTACTCATGCTTACTACTTGAAATCCAGAAATAGAAAAGTGCTTCAAAGAGTAGACATGCTGCGGAAATACTATACTTCATGGTTGCTGTTTTATTGTGGCTTTTTCTGTTCTTCAGCTCTCTCATTCTGGAAAATTAAGGATAGTGTCATTGGAAGTAATAGTACAAATTGAATTTGCACTGTAGAGATTAGGGAATCCTTTTATGATGTGAAAGGAAGGAGGACTGTAAAATCCTAAACCTAGGGCATGAGGTCTGGGTGTTAGAAAAAAAAAAAAAAACCTATAAAATCAGAGTCCCTATCATCTGATAGCCAAGAGGAATGAAATACTGACACAGGCAAGAACATGGATGAACCTTTGAAAACATGCAAGGAGCCATTCACTAAAGACCGTGTGATGTTGATTCCATTTGTGTGAATAGTCCTCTATAGCCCCAGACACAGAATGCCCATCAATGCTTGCCTAGAGCTAGGAGCCGGGGTTGGGGGAGCAAAAGTTGATGGCTAATGAGCGTGGAAGTTCCTTTTTATAATTTCATATTGGAGTATAGCTGATTAACAGATTGTGGTAGTTTCAATTGGGCAGCAAAGGGACTCAGCCATACATATACATATATCTATTTTCCCCGAAAGTCCCCTCCCATCCAGGCTGCCACATAACCTTGAGCAGAGTTCCATGTGCTACACAGCAGGTCCTTGCTGGTTATCCATTTAAAATATAGTGGTGTGTACATGGCAATCTCTACCTCCCTAACTATCCCTTCCCCTCACCTTCCCCCTCTGGTAACCATAAGTTCATTCTCTAAGTCTGTGAGTCCATTTCTGTTTTGTAAATAAGTTTTCATTTGTATCACTTGTTTAGATTTCATGTGTAAGTGACATCATATTATATTCCTCTTTCTCTGTCTGACTTACTTCACTCCGTATGACAATCTCTGGGCCACCCATGTTGCTACAAATGACGTTATTTCATTCTTTTTTAACAGTCCATTGTCTATATGTACCATGTCTTCTTTATTCATCCCTCTGTTGATAGACATTCAGGTTGTGGGAAGTTCCTTTTGAGGCTTCCAAAGTTAGTGGCTATGGTTGCACAACTGAAAACCCCTGAATGGTACACATTAAATGGGTGCATTTTATGAAGCATGAATTACATCTCCCCACAGTCATTAGTTTTAAAAAATCAAGTAACCCCTTTCAGTTTGAGCCTCCCCTTCCAATGGCACAGTGAACCTCTTGGAAACCTCCATGGATGAGAACCGTACCATTATCCACAAGGGCAGCTGTCTGGACAAACAGATACGTGCGATGGAGTTAGCTGTTGGGCTCTGGTGACTAGAAAGTTCTTTCCGCTGAGCCCCAGTGGGTTTCCCTGACCTCTCCGGCCCCTGGCCCTAATTATCCCTTTTCTTCTAGTGTACAACGTCAATCTCTCTTCCACACAGTAGCCCTACACATATCATAGTAGTTTTCATGTGCTCCCAAACCATCTTCCCCAAGTCAGGCATCTCTGACTATTCCTTAAAGGGATAGCTGAGATTTCACGTCACCGCTGTCCTTAGCTCAGCCTGAGGATGACAGTTCCTCCGAGCAGCCAGGAGCCGCATGCAGTCTTTTCTGCTCAGCTGTAGTTTGCTGTTGCTTGGTTCTCTTGCTTGTTAACATAAGCGGGATCAGATCGTGTGCATTTAATCTGTAGGAGAAGTGCCAGGATTCGAGTGTCCCTTCTTGCATCCCTGAGATGGCTTTAAAATTGTTCTGGCAGGGACTTGCTCTCCTTGGCAGCCAGTACCAAGTACTGAAGCTACAACTTCTGTTTAAAGGGCGAGTAGAAATGGCAAAGGACATGTGTCATGTGAAATGAAACTGACACTGTTATTAACTCCAAGGCTTTCGTGGCCAATGTAAATTAGGCCAAAGCATCGTTCCAGGCTGCACACAGCTGAACAACAACCATTTTAACCCGTGGTAATGAAGGATTATAAATGCTACTTAGGCCGCCCCTTAAAACGAATGAGTTTTGTGATTTCATGGCAAGGATATGATTTTTCTCATCAAAAGTAAGAGACCACAGGAGAAAAGAGAAGGAACCATTTGTGCAAAATCAAGTCCCTCCTCAGAAATTTTTTTTTCAAGCCCAATGTGAATGATTAATTATTTGGGGTCATGGAGAGATTGTGCCAAGTCACTTTAGGCGTGTCCAACTCTGCGACCCTATGGACTGTAGCCTGCCAGGCTCCTCTGTCCATGGGATTCTCCTGGCAAGAACACTGGAGTGGATTGCCATGCCCTCCTGCAGGGGATCTGACCCAGGGATCAAACCCACATCTCTTACGTCTCCTGCCTTAGCAGGTGGGTCCTTTACCACGAGCGACACCTGAGAAGCCCCAGGAGAGACTACCTGAATAACAATCAGAACATTCAGATACCAGTCCATGGGATTCATTTGCTTCTAAAATCATTGGTGCTGTTCTGCACACTTTAACACAGAACAACAGCTTCTGTAAGCCGCTTGAGCTGTGGTCCAGTACATTGTGCCAAATGGACAGACAGGAACTGCTTTCCTTGCTGTAGATCTAGGTTGCTCATCAAGAAGGAGCCGAACGCATGTCAGAGGTTTGGCCTGAGGGCTGGTCTTGCCCAGTGTTTCCTGAGCGCTTTCTGCAGGCCAGCACTGTGGTACAGGCTTCTGTGCACGATGTCATTCAATCTTCCCAGTAACTTCGTGGAGCCGCCAGTATTACTGGTGGTTATTGCCAGTATCCCAGATCAGGGACAAGAAACACAGGACTCTTGTCAAAGTGAGGTGCTCATAACCTCTGTGCTCTAGGGCTGCCTTGCGGAATCGGCACCTGAGACTGAGTTCTTTCTTTTCAGTCTGTCTGTTTTCTACTCTGAAAATAATGAAAATGAGTAGGAAAATGAAAATGCAAGAGGACAATAAGAGAAATCTTAGGCTTCTTGTGGGATTGTTTTTTTTTATTTTTTGGTGTACCACAAGGTTAACTAGAGCTCCATTTCAGGAGTATTTTTTTTTTTTTTGAAGTATCTGATTTACAATATTGTGTTAGTTTCAGGTGTATGACAAAATGATTCAGATATACATATATGTATTCTTTTTCAGATGCTTTTCCTTCATAGGTTATTATAAGATACTGAATATAGTTCCCTGTAGGTTCTTATTGTTTACTTTCTACATAGTAGTGTATATCTATTAATATTAATCCCATACTCCTAATTTATCCCTCCTCCCTCCCCACCTTTCCCCTTTGGTAGCCGTAAGTTTGTTTTTTTATGTCTGTGAGTCTGTATTTTGTAAATTAAGTTCATTTGTATCACTTTTTTCAACTCTACATATAAGCGATATCATATGACAGTTGTCTTTGTCTGACTTGCTTCACTTAGTATAATAATCTCTCGGTCTGTCCACATGTCTGCAAATGGCAATATTTCTTCCTTTTTATGGCTGAGTGATATTCTATTGTAAGGAGTATTACTTTTTTAATGAAATATTTTGGAGACCAAGAGTTGCGATTTTAATAAGTAATTCCCAAATCCCTGGTCCAGGAATATCTTTTGTGCCAGAGCACATTTGAGAATTCTGTGCATGTGCTCAATCTCACACACCCACAGGCTTGCTTACGTGCTTATGAGTAACTGATGAGAGTCTTCAGTTGTGCCAGGCACATGCTAGTGGTAAAGAACTTACCTGCCTGCCAGTGCAAGAGACATAAGAGATGCAGGTTCAGTCTCTGGGTCAGGAAGATCCCCTGGAGAAGGAAATGGCAACCCACTCCAGTACTCTTGCCTGGAGAATCCAATGGAGGGAGGAGCCTGGCAGGCTACACAGGGTCGCAAAGAGACAGATAAGACTGAAGTGCCTGAGCCCAGCCACAGCACTTTGTCACCGCAGGAACTCTTGGAGGATAAGAATCCCTAGTCTTATGATTGCAGAGGAGGAAAGTAAGATTCAGAGTTGCAGAGGTGAGTTTCCAAAAGGAGGCAGTAACATCGTGTGGAACCAGGACTCACACCAGCATCTTCAGCCCCACATCAAGTGTGCTTGCCAGGGAGCAGGACACCCAGAACGGGTAGACGTTGACACCCCTTGAAGTGAGGGTGCAGTTGTTGCCCTTCATCCCACACAAAGTACGTCCATACACTGCAGACACACCTCTCCCACCAAGTGCTTGCCATCATGCGCCATGTGCCATCTAACTTAGGATCTAGGACCTTCTGTGACGTTTCAGTGCCTCTTGTTCAAAATGTAACTGTAAATGAACCAGGCAGATCCAACCATATGCATACAAAAATATAAGATTTTTTCTGGCCATGCCTTCCATGTTTCTGCAGCCCTAGAGGCTCCTCTGTCCATGGGATTCTCCAGGCAAGAATACTGGAGTGGGTTGCCATGCCCTCCTCCAGGGGATCTTCCCAACCCAGGAATCAAACCCAAGTCTCTTACATCTCCTGCATTGGCAGGCAGGTTCTTTACCACCAGCACCACTTGGGAATCCCTTGTTAGAGGAGACAAATCTATTAATACTTATTTAGCCCCTGCTCTCCTGCAGGGAGCTGTTGCCGGGCTGAGAGCCTTCGGCAGATGAGCATAATCCTAGCAGGAGCCCAGCCTCTCCCTTCACAGCGTGGGTCAGCGGGAAATCTGAAAGAAGCAGGATGGCAGAGTGTCTGGGCTTCCCTCTTGGAAAGAAATCTTCATTTACTTTCAAAACTAGAAAATAACACTTCCTCAAGAAGTACAGGATGGAATACAGCATTTTTTGCTTTTGAAAATCCACAGGGCTCTCTCTTAGAACTCTAGAAGTGCCCTTGCCCTGAGGCACAGCCAGGTAATCTGATGCTACAGGCCGGATGAGCTGAAAAGCTGACAGACTACACTGAATCCGGTTTCTCATTAAAGACAGATTTTTGGGGGTAGATCCTGGCTGTTGATTTATAAAGACAGAGCGCCAAATATGCTCAAAAAGGAAGATAGAGCCATACTTTTTCTTTACTTACTTGCTTATTTTGGCCATCCCAAATGGCAGGTGGGATCTCAGTTGGAACCAGGGATCCAACCCAGCCCCTTGCATTGGAAGCAGAGAGTCCAGTTGTTAAAACTGGACCACCAGGGAAGTCCCAGGGCCATGCTTTTTAAGCCTCAATGCGGTGGTAAAGAATCTGCGTGCAGTGCAGGAGACAGGAGATGAGGGTTCGATCCCTGGATTGGGAAGATCCCTGAGGAAGAAATGCCAGCCCACTCCAGTATTCTTGCCTGGAGAATCCCAAGGACCGAGGAGCCTGGCGGGCTACAGTCCGTGGGGCCACAGAGAGTCAGACACGGCTGAGCGACTGAGCGTGCACACAGAAGAGTCCCCTGGGGGAGGGGGAGGTGGTGTTCAAATGCAGATTCCACCGCCAGGTCTGGGTGGGGTAGCCCAAGTGTACCATGAGCTCCAGGCTCCCAGGGAATGCTGATGCTGACTCTCCTGTGACCCTCACACTGACGACCTGCCCCTGGTGTCCAGGGCAAAGCATGTGGGTGATTCCTGTCTCGGCCCTTCTAGCCTTTGTGTCCGACCTTCTGGTCCACCCAGGAATGACTGTGTGCATCTTGATGTCTAGGTTTGTCCACCCCCGGTTCGGGCCCATCAAATGCATCCGCACCCTCCGAGCCGTGGAGGCAGACGAGGAACTCACCGTTGCCTACGGCTACGACCACAGCCCCCCAGGGAAGAGTGGGCCAGAAGCTCCCGAGTGGTACCAGGTGGAGCTGAAGGCCTTCCAGGCCACCCAGCAGAAGTGAAAGGCCTGGCTCCGGGCTGCAGGGGACCTGGAACAGAAACTTGGATCTATGCACTACGTTTATCCGACAACGGGACAACCAGGGACTGCTCATGCTGTGACATCACACCCTCTCACTCTGCGTTCGCTACGACTTTCTCGAATACTAACTAGGTCTGACTGTATTACTCATACCAGATTTAAAATTAGCTAGCCTCGCAACAACGCCCTCCTGAGAGGTACTGTCGGCGCACTTGACAGAAGACAGCATGATGTTCTTGGGTGGTTCAAGTCTAAATCTGTACCACTTCAGAGATGCCAAATGATTAGACTGAAAAAAGGGGAAAAAAGGGGGTTTTTTCAGTCATTTTTAGTCAGTGGTTTTTCCATGAGGTTTATTTCTATGGCCAATGCAAATTGTTCTGTCATACTTGCATATGCGCCATATGAAGGGGAGAATTACTACATTTTTATTCTCTAAATGTAGTATAATTTGCCTTTTAACCTTTGATCTGTCTCTTGCAATAGAATGGCCTTGTTTTTTCCCCCTAGCGAACAGAACCCCACTTTTTGAGTCCGTTCACCCCTTAGTCCTCTTCTCTCTCTTAGGTATCTTTCACGAGAGAAAACTTCCAAACAGATTTCGTGTCAGCGCCAGTGTGTAGGTCTCTCTGGCTCTTTCTATCGATCTGTCATTGTTTCATTATTATGTCCTAGTATAAAGACCTGGCTCCTAGGGCCAGGCTATTATTATAGAATTATTATTCTCGCATGTAAACAAAGATATCTTTGCTTTAAGATGTGAGAAGAAATGAATTTACTTTGTTTGCATTAAGTTATGGAAGAGTTGTAATATATACTTTAAGAAAGAAGAGAGGGAAATTAGTATTTCTAAGCAGTAACTGTGGCAATTTTGCAGTATCTTCAATAGTGCTAGTCATTTTTTTTCTCCTTGGGTACACATTAAATGTACATAACATAGAGCAGTCTGGCTTGTGGCACAGTGCATTGAATTCAAAAGTCAAATAGCAAACTTGAATTCTAATCCAGAATTCCAAAGTCCTTTGTTTTGTTTCTTTCTAAATCGCTACTATTAAGAGAGACGTACTGATCACTAGGTACAAATCAAACCTTAACCGCTAAAACTCTTCATCATTGTAATTTCAAAGCATTTACCTGCTTCAGAGCCTTGTGAATTAAGATTAACACCTGTATAGTTTAAAAGCAACAGTATCAATAGCATTTCAGTCATTTTGCTAGCCATGTGTAATCACAACTGCAGCAATAAGGAGAAAACCCCCTGTTTTTTAGTTTAGCTAATTAGGTATGTAATTTAACTGGGATTGCTCTGAATGAATTCTGAGAGTTTGGGGGTTATGGCAAGCGCCCTCGCCACATGCCACAGCTCTGCCTTCCCTAGATGCCTCGCTGTGGAGCTGGGCGGTCTAGAGATTAGCGTTTGTTCCAAGTTGCAGCTGTCAGCGGAGCACCTGTCACCAAGTCAGTCTGGTCTTGAAAGCTGAAGCCTTCCACGCTGTAGCTCCTGTAACTAGGGAAAGCTCAGAAAGCAGAAAAGAAACAGGCAGGAGGAAGTTTGCTGTTTTGTGTCAGTTACACATGCTCTGGGAAGAACTTCACAGAAGTGCTTGATCCAGGGGCTGCTCACAACTTTCAGTTTTGGCAGTTAGCTCCAGGCACAGGATGCAGCCTTCCCCTTGGCCAGGCTTTCCCAGAGCCCCTGTGTCCCTGGCAGAGCGACTAAGTGGCCTTGGTTTCAGGGAGATATGCTGCTGGTTCACTTGTGAGAAGCCAGAAAGATCTTCCATGAAGGGAACTGAAAAGTTTTCAGATTAAAAGGCACCAGGATAGGATCGCTTCTATTCTGTAGAAAGAGACCGTTCAGTAAACTGTGACAGACGGATGGAGTCTTGGGACTTGTATTCCGACAGGTGCTTTCATTCAAACGTGTCCCAAAGTGAGTGACTGTCTCTGGAGAAAGATGGCTTGAACTACCCCTGGTCAGTGGGGTTGGGAGTGAGGTCAGGGGGAGGTCTGGCAAGGACTTGAGGCTGCCGTGGGGTGTAATTTCTATACCAATGGGCTACCCCCTTCAAATGGAATTTCTCTTTTCTTTTGATAAAAGTGATCGAATTAAATGGTAGTGATTAACCAGCACAAATCCATTTTTCAGATGAGGTCGTGAATGTCAACACTTTGAGTTCAGAGTCTGGCAGTGTGTTTGTGACGTTCAGACACATCAGAGGAGGCGGTACCCCAAGCTGAGCCTCTGCATCTCCGGCTCTTCTTTCTCCTGCCCTCCCCTTTCTTCTCTCTCTGTTGTCTGTGAGAACACCCCGGTGTGCCTACATAACAACCTACCAGCTGATCCCTCCCTCCTGCTCCCTCTGTCCTGAGTCTCCTGCCTCTGTGTGTGCCCCCGGAGCCCTGTCTGTCTGTCTTTCCCTCCAGGAGTACCTCTCTCCATCACTCTGCATCCATGTCTGAATCTACTGCTCCTGCTGTCCCCTGCCCTCCCCCGACACACTCCTAAATGTAAGACTTCGTCACAGGGTAGGGGCAGAGGGCGCCTTAAGACTCACTGTGTTCTGTAGGTAGACAAAACCATTAAGGGGATTGGGGTCCCCTGAGGAATGAACTGCTGAGGGAATAAGGGTGTTTTTTCCCTGTTTGAGCCAAAGCTGAGGGATGTATTTTTCTACTGAATCTTGATATCTGCTGTGGAAGGAACTGTGTCAGGAAGCAGGTCGTTTCATGAGCAACAGCACAGAAATGTGGAAGAATCCGTGTAGTGGGGATAGAGGAGTAACTTTCTGGCTCCCCCAAAAGCGCCAGAGCTGAGATGGGTGTGTGATGCCATGGCCCCCAGGAGATTCACTCAGAGCCATCTTAGTCCAACTCCTGCATGACTAGATCTTTCCTTAGCAGCTTTTCTATGACAAAATATTATCTTGTGTTAGAGTTAGGAATAGGAACTAATCTGTAGGAGTATGTCCCCAAATGGACATTTGAATGGACTCAGAAAAAAAAAAAAAGTAAGGACTGAATTTCTGGAAAAGGAATGATGAGATTAAAAAGCTACTGGCATGGAAGACTTGAGTTTTGCAGTACCTATTCTTATTTTAACCTGCTTCATCCCTGGTCTGCCTGAGAAACTGAGAAGAAAATTTGTTGTTGAAGACCCCTTTGAACCTGTCTGAGGCTGTCTTTAAACTTATCTGCCCTCTGGGGGTTCTTCACACTTGAAAAACAATTTCCTCATCACCAACAACCTAAAAAAGGCCAGCGTGAAGGCCAAGTGTAACCATTGACAATATTTAGTTGTAACCATAAAACTGCAGTAACTGTGAACAGTGAGTTCAAGGGTTGTCTTCTCCATGAGTCGTATGTGGCACTTTAGTAACTCCTTTAATCTATGAAATTTTAAATCACTCACTGCAAACTGCATTTAAGATCTTCCAGGAAGGTATCGTTCTTCTGTTGTGCTTTGTTTTAAAACAGTTGCCTCAAGTTTCTGTCTTAAGAGTAGTGATTTAGAATCCAGACATCTTCTGTTTTAGAAAAACAAGCAAAACTATGTTGCAAGACTGATAGTGGTATTGTTTATTTGCCGCAGATCAAAGGTTCACAAAATATATGAAATTTTTACATCTACTTGAGGTACCTTGATAGATTTTCTTTTTTTTCCTTTTCTTTCAGGAATTTGGAACTTCGGTGTCTGTTTTTATTTTAAAAATACTAAATTGTTACGGTTTTATTTTGCCAAATGTGTGCAGACATATTCAAAGCAATGAAAACTATTTCAAGCCATACAACCACAGGGATGGAAACCCTTTTCACAAATTTTAATGTGTTTGTATGTAAATAGATGTTTGTATGAACTATTTTCATGGTAGAATGAATATATTTAAATGAAGTTGAATTATTCCAGTGCTATTTAAACAAATTGCAAAAATTTTTGGTGAGAATCCTCTGAGTCTATTGAGATACAATGCAGATCAATTTTGATTTTTAAAGAATCAAAAGCCTACAAATAACTCTGACGCATGGCAACTTCCCCGCGTTGTTGCCGCCGACGTGGAGAGAGCTTGTAGGCTTCCCCAGTGCCTCAGCCGCTTCCTGGTGGAAGTTAGGTGCTCGTGGAGTTGTGTCCACCCTTTCGTGACATCACTCCAGGCCTTCGGGGGCCGGGGAGTGACTCAGAGGCATTAGAGACACTGGTGCAGTTATCTGGAGCACAATTTCTTTGCAGGGCAGCAGAATCAGAAGGCAGACGTGGCCGTGGGAACCTTGGAACGGGTTTTCTGGCCGCCATCCACCGCCACCTTACTGCCTAGTCACACACGTCAGGGAGGCTGCCCTGAGCGGAGTTGGGGTTCAGATCCCCCGGGTGGGGCTTCACGGTTTTGCCAGCAGTCCCTGCCTCTGGGCCTTCACCTCGAGAGAGGATGGAGGCGGGTCCTGCTGGCAAGGCGGGGCCCATTTCCCAGCACAGTCCACTTCTGTCTCGGCTCTGGGCGACTATGCACCCAAGCCCCGAACTTTCCACCAGAGAGAGACATCCTTGGATAACACAGATCATTGCTTCCTCTGTCTGTGACTTGACACACCGTTGTTGGAAGTCGTTTTAACATCAAGACCAGTCACCTCCCTAGGACATACCTCCCAACTGCCCTGACTCTTACTAGAACGCTCCTTTATAATGATAGTCAACTTGAGTGGGTTTGGTTTTTTTCCACTTTGGTCCTGGATGAAATGAAATGATAAATATGATGACAGATTTTCACTGTGTATACTAGCAATATGTACACACGTACTGATGTATCTTAATATACAACTTGGTTACATTTTGGATGACTGTCATTCATCTCGATACATGCATTGGGAACCTACAGGGACTACGTAGTGTCTGCTTATCATAGAAGAGAGTTGGGTTCGTGGTTCTGAGCTCCCTACTTCAAGAGTTTTTTCTCCTGCGTTTTCTGTGTTCTCTTTTTATCCTGAAACAAATTGATTAGGTTGTGAGGTATGTTTAAGGATTGGAAGCCAAGGGAATGCTTTCAGCATTTATTGCAACCAAAAGTTAACCTCATCACAGTTAATGAGCATCTTTGATTGGTCTTTTGTGGAATTTGAACTAAATCTATGAGCCTTATTCAATATCTATAATTCTATGGTTTTTTTAAATTATGGGAAATTAATGAAAGATGTTTACATGAATAATGTTTGCCCTTACTGTGTTATGAATGAGTTTTTTGTAGTGTGTCTGGGTGCATGTGCAAGAGAGTAGGAAAAATGTTTCTGAAACAAAACTTGACAAATATTTGTAATGAGAAGTCAATTTAAAGATTGCTATAATTGCGCTATAGAAACAATGCAAGTATTAAACAAAATATACAATCACCTGTCATTGTCTTCCTTTGTTTGCCTGAGACGGAAAAGCAGTAACATTTCTCATGCCACGTCTATCTATATATTTAAATTACTATGCAAACTTTACATTTGAACTAGTTTCAAAATGGTATTCACCTTTTACCATTTTCAAAGCGTTATAGTAAGAACTGAGAGAGGGCTGTGGAAAGATCAGAAACTTGTGTATTTGGCATGATACCACATACACCCATGAATCCAGAAAAATTAGCAACATCGGCCAAATATATCTGATCAACTCCATAAATGTTAAGAGTATTGAATGGAAAAGAGAAAATCAGGGAAAAGGTAAGAAGAATGGGAGACTCATGGTTAAGATACAGGAACATTGTTAGATGTCATGATAGATATTGGTGATCTTAGGATGGCTTTGAGCCAAGGAAGCTAGGAACCCCTTATTGCATTAAAAAAAAAAAAAAAAAACTTTTTATTTTAAATTGGAGTATAGCCGATTAACAATGTTGTGATAATTTCATGTGACCAACAAAGGGATTCAGCCATACATATGCACGTATCGAAACTCCCCTTCCACATAACATTGAGCAGAGTTCCCTGTGCTACACCATAGGTCCTTGTTGGTTGTCCATTTTAAACGTAGCAGTGTGTACATGTCCATCTCAAACTCCCTAACTATTCTCGCCGCCCAACCCCCACCCCCCACCGCGCAACCATAAATTCGCTTTCTACATCTGTGAATCTGTTCCTGTTTGTAAATAAGTTCATTTGTATCATATCTTTTCAGATTCTGCATATGAGGGATGCCATACAATAATTCTCCTTCTCTGACTTATTTCACTCAGTTGTAACCCCTTATTTCTGCCTAATCACAATCAACTTCCCCAAATTCTCCCCTACAACATTCCCAAAGCACAAAAGCCAGTGACAAAGGGGATAAAAATAGTACTTTGCTATCGACTGCACCATCTGCCCAGGGTCCCAAAGCGGTGAATTCCAGTGAGTTGGGCCAAGCTATGTGAGTCAGTTGGATGTCAAACTAGAGCAATCCATGAGCACGCCTGCTTTCTCTTAGCCCCCTCGGCTGCCCATTCCTAGCTCTTATCACGCTTCCTTCCACTGAAGCAAGTGAGATGACTCCGTCCAAACCAGCATGGGACCAGCTTTACCACTTGGATGAAGACCCATCCACAGACTGGATCCTTAAGGCAGAGTTTCACTCACCAATGCCCAGTATTCTTCCCGCTTGTGAGGCAGAGGAGTGTGAGATTAAAATGAATAAAACTGAAATAAATCTAAGAAGCCGAACTCTCAAAAGTGAAGGATCAGGTAATTTTTTGCGGGTTAAGATGGAGGTGGGCTAAAGGGTTGTAGAATAAGGGATTGTGAGGAAGATCGAGACCAAATTGTTTTATGCTCAGTAATTGCCCCACATACACTGTTTATAAAATATCTGCCTTTGGGCTTTAATGTTCCAGATCACTTAGGCTGGTAATTCATACTAAATTTGAAATTATTTCAGCAGTCATTTCTAGAATTAGAATTAGATAACAGTCATTCAGAAGATTGGGGTTTGGGGTTGTTCAACTAGAAAGTTTTGCCCCAAATATTTTAGAAAATAACAGTTGCCTTCCATATAAAAAGATGATGCAAACTCCCCTACAAAGTATTGGTGTGTTTTTCTTAAAGTTTTGTTTCTCTGTGAAAACCAAAAGCCATGATTTTGAATTTAGAGCTTCACTTCTTACAATATACATAGAAAAGGATGAATGGCTCCATCTACACTGCTACCAAATTTTTACTCTTGCAACTATCAGAATGTTTCTAGCTTCAAGAAACATAAAAACCTGCCTCAATATAGCTGAAGCAATGAAGATTTACTCTTTCACATCACAAGAAGTGTTGAGTGACCCTGGAGTTGGTTAATTCTAACCAACTTTTTTTCTATCTTTCTGCTTTGCAATTCTTCGCAGGTCAGGTTTGCCCTTAGGGGCCAGTTCACCCCACAGTCACAAAGTGGCTGTCACAGTTCCAGACATCACAGCCAGATTTGGCAATACACAGTAGGTGAAAAGGTAAGTCTCTTGTGTGGTCTCTACCATGGAGGAAACCTTGTATGGACCGTGGGAGCACCATTAGTATCTGAGGGAAGCATACAGCTCTGTGGGGAAGGATACCAGGGCCTGAACAAAGCTGAAATTCTCCCATCAAGGAAGGAAAGAGAAAGAAGGGTTGGGCTGACCACCCACAGTGTCTGCCTCTTTTGCAACATAGATTTTGTCTTATTTTCTTCAGAGAAGAGAGGAGGTTAGTCTCTTCAAATAAATAAATGGATTTTCTTTGCTTTCTTTTTTTTTTTCTAATTTTTTTGGCTGCACCTGGTCTTAGCTGCAGCACGTGGGATCTTTAATTGAATGTGGGAACTAGTTTTCTGGCCAGAAATCAAACCCGGGCTGCCTGCATTGGGAGCATGTTTTCTTAGCCACTGGACCAGTAGGGAAATCCCAAAATGGATTTTCTAATTAATCAAATCAACTCAGAATTTTCCAGGGACTGGTGTGGGAGAGGTTCTACAAAGATACATGTAGGTCAAGTTTATAAGGCAGTTTTAAGTGTTTAGGTTATTCATTTATTTCTCAAACAGCCATGTGTATAGGTACTGCTATCACCCCATTTTAGAGAAGGAAAGACTGAGGCATAGAGATGTTACCTTACCTTGCAGTTAAGTAACCAGTCACAGAACTAACAAGGAAGCAGCAGGGGCAAAGCATGAAGCCAGGCGGCTGGGCTCCAGGCTGCTTTCCAGACCACACTATGGGAGCGCCTCTCTCCTCCTGCCCTTCACTTCTTCATGCTCTCTACAGGGTAAAGCCAACGTCCTTTCCCTTGATCATTTACTCAGCCTCCTGATGAACTGATCTCCCAGGCCCCAGGCTCTACTTGGTCCAATTCATGCAATAGTGAAACCAAGTTGGGGCCCTATGGGGCTCCCAGGCACGGAGGCCTTTTTTTGTAGGCAATACTCCAGCCTCCATGACCTTCCCTGTGTCCCAAAGGGCAGATCCGAACCATTACTAATCAAGGGAGAAGCAGCCACTTGAGGAGAGATTAAGCTCATCAAGACCAGGAGACCAACCACCTGAGACCCTGCACACACCCCATTCTTATCAGCACCCCCCACCCTTGAACTATTGCTGTAAAACTCCTCAGCATGTCCTCCTGGATTGGGACACGTGGATTTCAAAGACGGGAACCCACTGTGTCCCCCTTCACCTGGCAAAGCAATAAAACTATCCTTTTTTTGCTTCACCCAAAACTCTTGTCTCTGAGATTTGACTCAGCACTGGTGTGCAGAGAAGCTGAGCTTTCCGCATCAATACCCAGACCAACTTCCCATAGTTTTGTGCACATCACCTTCTGCCCTGATCCAGAACTTCCACATCCTCTGCCTGAATTCCAGCTGTGGCTTCTCCACCCCAGCCTATTTCTCATTCCTCACCTTCACTACCTGAAGCTCCCTTCAGGATATTTCACTCTTGGCACTGGGGAGAGTTATGATGTGGGGGGGACCTGGCCCTGGAGTCAGACTGGTTTGTATCAGCTCTGCCCACAGGACAGTGGACTTTAGATTGCTGTCTAGCAAAAATGGATAACCCTGTGGCACAGGGTTGCTCTGGGGTTGTAAAGATTAGAACTTTGCAAGCCCTTTTCTTTCCCTGACCCTCTTCCTTCCTCTCCAGCCATTCTCACTGTCTTCCAGTTCTATAGGGGCCCCCGAAGCCATTTTAAGGACTTGGTTTTTAACTCAGAATGGATGACAAGTCAACCAATGCCATAAACTACTTCTGTGTGTTTTTTAAAAAAAGAAAACAAAAACAGCTTTATCCAATCTTAGTTTTCTGATGGCTGTATCAATTAAAAGATTCGCAACTTGAGAGTTGCGAGTTAAGTTTTCCTCCAGGCAAGATGAGGACTGCAGCCCAGGGGACAGCACCTCAGATAGCTCTGAGAGACTGCTCCAAAGAGGCAGTGGCGGAAGGTCAATATATAAGGTTTTTGAGAAAGGGGAGTTCAAAGCAATCAAGTGCATACTTTACAAAAGGTTTTCTGCTAGTCACAAGGAGCTGATGTCACCAAGAAGGGATTTAGTGATGTTCTAGATATGAGGAGATGCAAGGATTGGGATCATAAAATCAGTTCCCAAAAATATCTAACTACCTAAAGACCTGTTCCTTCAGTTTCCCCGGAGCACAGAGTGGCCCGCTCTCAGCCCTGAATCCCCCTCAGAGGTGTCAAAGGTCAGCAGCTGCAGCAGCAGAGCGTTCAGTCTCGGCAGAGGCAGATGGAAATGCCCTTGTTGTTCCGTCTCTGGCAACGATCTTGGCAAGTGCCCATTTGTAGCCGACAGTTCCAAAAATGCTGTTGAAACTGTAATTGCTGTTAGCCCTTCAATTGGAGGGCTCTGAAGAGAAGAGTGATAAGACGGGCCTTACCTGTGTAGCAGGTTCACCTTGACTGCACTCAGGGTGGAGAATAGACTAGAGAAGGGGAGGGGCCCCAGGCGGCAGCTGGGGGAACAGGACCCAGAAGGGGCGCTGGCGATGAGGAGGGGTTGAATTGGGGATATGCCGTAAAGGCAGTGACAATAGGACTTGCTGAGATGTGGGGCTAGAGATTTTAAGGTGTTGGTTTTATTATCACTCAGGTCACGAGGCCAACAGATCAGTGCTGTCAGCCAGGCAGTTCATTAGTCACAGTTCCCAAGGGGAGGGGGTACCAAGCCATGGCGGGGGTGGGGGGTGGAGGGGGGACCCGGGGTGGATCAGAAGGCAGAGGGGACCAGGAAAGATGGGGACAAGAGGCTGGACGTGGTTTCTGGGGGAAGGAACAGAGATGGAAGCTTTAGAATTAACTATTTTGAATAATTTCAGTGGGCTCTGGGGTGTGACTTAGCGGTAAAGAATCTGCTTGCCAATGCAAGAGATGCATGGGGTGGGACAAGTAACCCAGATTTAGGAAGATCAAGGATTGGCTCATGGAGGAAGTGCTGAATAAGCTGAGACCTTACATATAGGTGTGAATTATGAAGAGAGGGAACAAAGAGTAAGGAAAGAGAGAGTATTTTAGGCAGGGAACGGCATATTCAAAGTCTGAGAAGCAGAGTAAGAAAGGTGGAGACATTGAAAAAAGGCTGCTTCCTATCTTATATGGTTGTTGTGAGATTTAGCTCTTAGAATAGTGTCTGTCACAGAGTATTCCATAAATGGGGCTTCCCTGGTGGCTCAGATGATAAAGAATCTGCCTGCAATGCTGGACACCCAGGTTTGATCCTTGGGTCAGGAAGATCCCCTGGAAAAGGAAATGGCAACCCACTCCAGTATTCTTGCCTAGAGAATCCCACGGACAGAGAAGCCTGGTGGGCTACAGTCCGTGGGGGTCACAAAGAGTCAGACATGACTTAGCAACTAAACAAGTTTGAATAATTTCAACAGGCTCTGGAGTGTAAGGGGTGCTTTTAGTTACCCAGTACCTGGCCCTGGGGTGATGGAGGCCCTGGAGTGTAAGAGCCAAAAAGGAAGCTGATTTGTAAAGCAACTCTACTCCAATAACAACTAATCTAAATAAATTTTTTAAATTACATATATCATAAATACATTTCCATTGAAAAATTTGGGTTCTCGGCTTCCCAGATGGCGCTAGTGATAAAGAACCTACCTCCCAGTGCAGGAAACTTAAGAGACCCAGGTTTGATCCCTGGGTGGGGAAGATCCCCTGGAGGAGGGCATGGCAACCCACTCCAGTATTCTTGCCTGGAGAATCCCATGGATAGAGGAGCCGGGTGGGCTACAGTCCATGGGATCACAAAGAGTCGGATACAACTGAAGTGGCTTAGCACGCAGGCTTAATTTTTAAAAGCTACACTGTACTATGTTATATGACAGTACCATGATTTCTTTAACCTATCCACTATTGAATATTCAAGTTGTTTAGCACTATGGAATCATAAATAACACTGCAATGAGCATCTTTATGGATTTAAAAAAAAAGAAGAAGAAGAAGAAGCCGGTTGCCGGATGGGCTCTGGATGGGTTGGTTTGCATATGAAAGGACAAATTGTTTGCTAAAGGAATCGGTGGCCCAGCTCAGCAAGGCCTCAGATGTCAACGCCATCAGAAGAGAAAGACACGCTTAACTCATTGGGAAGTAAGGAATCAAGGACGACTCTGCTCTTGGTCTGAACTACAAGAATGAAATAATCACTTGTGAAAATCGCTTCTGTCACCACTGCTGATGCTGACAGTCTTGCTGTGAAACACCAGCACTCTCCCAGTTTCTATTTCCAAAACAACCCATTAGTTTCTTCGTGATCCAGCTCCCTCTTGTGGTAAGGATTTATTCTCATACTGTTTCTGACACGATGCTGTAGAACAGAAAGAACTTAAGCAAGAAGATGATTTAATACATTTTGAGAACAAACGTGAAAACTGAGCTGATGTTTATTCCCATCATCAGGTTGAACTTTGAACAGACAAATGAAGGCACAATTTCCAGGGCTTTTTTTATTTTTTAAATACATCCAAATTACAAAAGGGCTGCCCTGATAGCTCAGATGGTAAAGAATCTGCCTGCAATGCTGGAGTCTTGGGTTTGATCATGGCAACCCACTTCAGTATTCTTGCCTGGAAAATCCCCATGGACAGAGGAGCCTGGCAGGCTGCAGTCCATGGAGTCACAAAGAGTCGGACATGACTGAGCGACTAAGCACAGAATAGCACTTTTGGAACTTGCAATAAACTATGTTGAACAAAGCTTGTTTTCCTTTCAAACTAAAACAAACACTAAAAAACATTTTAAGGTCATATAGCTCTTTAAAACCACCGTTTTCTGCAAAATATGGGTTGTGAGTTCATTAGTCCTAAATCAATCTTATCTTGTACTTTCCTGACATATCTCTTTATTTTTTTTAATGAGTCACCCCACAATGTCATGAGAGGGTCATGGATCAGCAGGGGAAGTTATCTCCCAGCCATCCACATGCACAAACTACACTCTTTTTGAGACCCCATGGACTGTAGCCCACCAGGCTCCTCTGTCCATGTGATTTCCCAGGTAAGATTACTGAAGTGAGTTGCCATTTCCTCCTCCAGGGGATCTTTCCCACCCAGGGATCAAACCCGAGTCTCCTGCATTGCAGGTGGATTCTTTACCACTGAACCACCGCGGAGTCTGCAGAGGAATATAGTTTCTCCAAAACAAGGAAATCTTAAGCAGCTTGAAATAAAAAACAGAGTCATAGTCAAGCTTACCATATGACTGGGATGAACACTGTGGATAGCATGAGTGTTCACCCCATACTACTGACACTGGTTACTCAAAGGAAAATTTATCCCAGTAGAACTGAGATATTAGAGAAATTTCTCAAAATGGTGCTATATAGTAGAACCATTCAAAATATAACACTCTAGTAGCGTAAGATCCAGAAATCCCACTCCTGGGCACATATCCAGAGAAAACTCTAATTTGAAAAGATACATGCGCCCCAATGTTCATAGCAACACTATTTACAATAGCCAAGATGTTCATTGACAGAGGAATGGATAAGAAGATGTGGTACATGTATATAATAGAATGTTACTTAGCCATAAAAAAGAATACAATGATGCTACTTGCAGCAACATGGATAGACCTAGAGATTCTCATACTCAGTGAAGTATGTCAGACAGAGACAGGCAAACATCATATGATATCACTTACATGTGGGGTCTTAAAAAATGATACAAATGAACTTATTTACAAAATGCAAACAGCCTCACAGACATAGAAAACAAACCTATGGTTATCAAAGCGGAAAGGTGAGGGGCTGAAGGGAGAGATAAATTAGGAGTGTGGGATTAGCTGATACACACTACTATATATAAAACAGATAAAAACACGGACCTATAGCACAGGGAGATATATTCAATGTCTTATAGTAAACTATAAAGGAAATAAAGTGAAAAGGAATATACCTGAATCACTTTGCTGTACATCTGAAACTAACACAACATTTAAAATCA
Organism: Cervus elaphus; assembly: GCF_910594005.1. Classification (NCBI taxonomy): domain Eukaryota; kingdom Metazoa; phylum Chordata; class Mammalia; order Artiodactyla; family Cervidae; genus Cervus; species Cervus elaphus. The sequence continues at coordinate 52,158,342 of NC_057819.1, read as the reverse complement.
ACAATACTTCCATTTTTTGCAAAAGCAAATCTAGCACTCAGCCTGTGTGTGTTTGTGTGTTCAGTTGCTCAGTCACGTCCGACTCTTTGCGACCCCGTGGACTGTAGCGTGCCAGGCTCCTCTGTCCACGGGCTTCTCCTCCAGGAGATCTTCCCAACCCGGGGCTCTTGCATTGGCAGGCTGATACTTCACCACCACTGCCACCTGTGAAGCCCATAGGAACACCACTTACCTAGGTAAGACCTACAGCACCCACAGCTATGTAGGACACAGTCAGGAACTTGAAATCAAGGGACTTCTAAGCAGCCAATCCCTGTTTCGAAGTTCATGCACTTTGCTCCACAGAACTACCTTGGCACAGCCACCAAGGAATAGATTCCAGCCTCAGGGCCTCTGACCCAAGAGGTGTGACAAATAGCAACAGAAGGAAGAAGGAAGCACCAGAAAAATGCAGCTGGTTTTCTAAAAGTCTCGTTCAGTTTTTCAGCACCATGGCTGGAAACCTCAGTACTTTGAATCCTTAGCAATCTCTGACAACATGCTCCAACCTCAGGGGCAGAATCACCTGGGAATTTGTTACGGATGCAGTTTCTTAGAACCAGCTCCCAGAGACCCTGCATGTGGATCAAGTTCCCCTGGGCAGAGCCCAGAAGTCTGGCATGTCTGCTTTGCACTCCAGTCCAGAAAGTGGTGATGCTCAGAGTGATCAGTTCAGTTCACTTCAGTCACTCAGCCATGCCCAACTCTTTGTGACCCCATGGACTGCAGCAGGCCAGGCCTCTCTGTCCATCACCAACTTCCAAAGCTTATTCAGATTCATGTCCATTAAGTCGGTGATGCCATCCAACCACCTCATCTCATCCTCTGTCATCCCCTTCTCCTTCTGCATTTAATCTTTCCCAGCATCAGGGTCTTTTCCAATGAGTCAGTTCTTCACATCAGGTGGTCAAAGGCTTGGAGCTTCGGCTTCAGCATCAGTCCTTCCAATGAATATTCAGAACCGATTTCCTTCAGGATTGACTGGTTTGATCTCCTTGCGGTTGAAGGAACTCTCAAGAGTCTTCTCCAACACCACAGTTTAAAAGCATCAGTTCTTTGGCGTTCAGCTTTCTTTAAGGTCCAATTCTCACATCTATACATGACTACTGGAAAAACCATAGCTTTAACTAAATGGACATTTGTTGGCAAAGTAATGTCTCTGCTTTTTAATATGCTGTCTAGGTTGGTCATAGCTTTTCTTCCAAGTAGCAAGCATCATTTAATTTCATGGCTGCAGTCACCATCTACAGTGATCTTGAAACCCGAGAAAATAAATCTGTCACTGTTTCCATTGTTTACCCATCTACTTGCCACGAAATGATGGGACCAGATGCCATGATCTTAGTTTTTTGAATGTTGAATTTTAAGCCAGCTTTTTCACTCTCCTCTTTCACTTTAATCAAGAACTCTTTAGTTCTTCCTTCGCTTTCTACCATAACGATGTTGTCATCTGCATATCTGAGGTTATTGATATTTCTCCCTGAAATCTTGATTCCAGCTTGTGCTTCATCCAGCCCGGCATTTCACATGAAGTACTCTGCATATAAGTTAAATAAGCAGGGTGACAATATACAGCCTTGTCATACTCCTTTCCCAATTTGGAACCAGTCCATTGTTCCATGTCCGGTTCTAACTGTTGCTTCTTGACCTGCATACAGATTTCTCAAGAGGCAGGTGAGGTGGTCTGGTTTTTCCTTCTCTTTAAGAATTTTCCACAGTTTGTTGTGATCCACACAGTCAAAGTCTTCGGTGTAGTCGATAAAGCAGAAGTAGATGCTTTTCCGCAACTCTCTTGCTTTTTCTATGATCCAAATTGGCAATTTGATCTCTGGTTCCTCTGCCTTTTCTAAATCCAGCTTGAACATCTGCAAGTTCACGGTTCACATACTCTTGAAGCCCAGCTTGGAGAATTTTGAGCATTACTTTGTTAGCATGTGAGATGAGTGCAATTGTGAGGTAGTTTGAACATTCTTTGGCATTGCCTTTCTTTGGGGTTGGAATGAAAATTTACCTTTTCCAGTCCTGTGGCCACTGCTGAGTTTTCCAAATTTGTTAGCATATTGAGAGCAGAACTTTAACAGCATCATCTTTTAGGATTTGCATAGGATCCTGGAATATTAGGTCCATGAATCAAGGTAAATTGGAAGTGGTCAAATAGGAGATGGCAAGAGTGAACATAGACATTTTAGGAATCAGTGAACTAAAATGCACTGGAATGGGCAAATTTAATTCATCTGCTACTCTGGGCAAGAATCCCTTAGAAGAAATGGAGTAGCCCTCAGAGTCAACAAATGAAATGCAGTACTTGGGTGCAATCTCAAAAACAACAGAATGATCTCTGTTCATTTCCAGGCAAACCACTCAATGTCACAGTAATCCTAGTCTATGCCCCAACCACTAAAGCCGAAGAAGCTGAAGTTGAACGGTTCTATGAAGACCTACAAGACCTTCTAGAACTAACACCAAGAAAAGATGTCCTTTTCATCATAGGGGACTGGAATGCAAAAGTAGGAAGTGAAGAGCTAGCTGGAGTAACAGGCAAGTTTGGCCTTGGAGTACAAAATGAAGCAGGGAAAAGTTTAACAGAGTTTTGCCAAGAGAACGCACTGGGCATAGCAAACACCAACACCCTCTTCCAACAACACAAGAGACGACTCTACACATGGGCATCACCAGATGGTCAACGCTAAATCAGATTGATTATATTCTTTGCAGCCAAAGATGGAGAAGCTCTATATGGTCAGCAAAAACAAGAGCGGGAGCTGACTGCGATTCAGATCATGAACTCCTTATTGCAAAATTCAGACTTAAATTGAAGAAAGTAGGGAAAACCACTAGGCCATTCAGGTATACATAAATCAAATCTGTTATGATTATACAGTGGAAGTGACAAATAGATTTAAGGGACTAGATCTGATAGACAGAGTGCCTGAAGAACTATGGACACAGGTTTGTGACATTGTACAGGAGGCAGTGATCAAGACCATCACCAAGAAAAAGCAATGCAGAAAGGCAAAATGGTTGTCTGAGGAGGCCTTACAAATAGCTGAGAAAAGAAGAGAAGCTAATAGCAAAGGAGAACAGGAAAGATAAACCCATTTGAATGCAGAGTTCCAAAGAATAGCAAGGAGAGATAACAAAGTCTTCCTCAGCGATCAATGCAAAGAAATAGAGGAAAACAATGGAATGGGAAAGACTAGAAGTCTCTTCAAGAAAATTAGAGATACCAAGGGAACATTTCAGGCAAAGAAGGGCTCAATAAAGGACAGAAATGGTATGGACCTAACAGAAGCAGAAGATATTAAGAGAAGGCGGTAAGAATACACAGAAGAACTATACAAAAAAAGATCTTAATGACCCAGACAACCACAGTGGTGTGATCACTCACCTAGAGCCAAACATCTTGGAGTGCAAAGCCAAGTGGGCCTTAGGAACCATCACAAGGAACAAAGCTGGTGGAGTTGATGGAATTCCAGTTGAGCTATTTCAAATCCTAAAAGATGATGCTCAGAGTGATATCCCTGGGTAATTAAGGAAAGATAAAAGTAAGTGGAATGTACCCTGCCTAATGATAATGGTAATTGTTTTCAGGACCATAGGCTTCCCTTGAGAACTAAACACTCACTCTCTGGGAGGCACTTTAAGATCAGAGCAGAGATAGCTAAAGTCACCAGAAAAAGAAAAAATAAAAATAAAAATGGTGTTCAAACCAGCAGGACTTGATTCAATAACATACCTTTAAAATCAATCAGGATGTTTAGAATTTTCTTCAAATTCCAATACAGAAGGGTAGGAGATGTAGGTGAGGATGTAAATAAAACCAGACTGACTGAGCATGTGTGGATAGAGATTGAAGCTAGGTGATGGGTACATGGGGCTCGTTAACTTACACTGTGTATGTTTCAGAATCTTCATAATAACGAGTTTAAAAAAAAAAGGAACTGAAAAAGAGACTGTTATTAATGATAAACATATTGTCAAGGAGGAAGAAATCTTCCTGTATCCTTCTAGGTTCTTCTGGCTGGTCTAAAGAATAAAATTGACATGAGACAGTAACAGGAGAAAAATCAATCAAACAAGTTTAATAGCATGTATACATGGGGACTTCCCAGGTGTCTCAGTAGTAAAGAATCCACCTGCCAGTGCAGGAGACTTGAGAGACACAGGTCTCTGGAAGATCCCTGGAGGAGGAAATGGCAACCCACTCCAGTATTCTTGCCTGGAGAATCCCATGGACAGAGGAGCCTGGCGGGCTACAGTCCATGAGGTTGCAAAGAGTCGCGCATGACTTAGCAACTGAGCATGTAAGCAAACTTGGATTCTGGGTTTGATTCTGGTCTTGTAAGCTTGATTAATGAATCTGTCCTGAAAGGTGAAGCTGTCAGTAATGTGCTGACAAAATATCCAGGGTCCGAACCCAGGAAAAGCATTAAGCCAGGGAAGACTTCCCAAGGAGTATCTCCTGATGTAACCACGAAGAGGCCAGCCAGGTGAATAACACTCTAGCCAGTTTGTGATTGTTTTTCTTGATTAATTGAATGTTTACAAAAACACATACAGCAGGCTTTGTACTAGGTGCTTTCTGCTAGCTATTTTAATTTTCACAGTAGAAAACACTGTGGTATGTAATTACGTACGTACCTATGTATATGACATACCTATGTTGAATTCTCACTGCATATAATCCATAATGATCTTCTGGCTATAGGTGACTATATATAAATATATGTGTGTATATATATATATATGTAATGATTGTTAAGCATTGTTCTTCTAAGTATAATTTCACTGAACTCTCCATCTCATTACAAAAAAAAATTAGAAAGAATTTACCATTTAAGATAACACTTCTAATAAATCCACATAATCAGGCACTTGGCAACATCTATTGCCACAATCCATTGACAGTGAATAAACAGAGAGAGTACTGCTGTTAACTTCTCCATAGTATAGACTGTAGAATCAGGATATGATTTGAATCCCACACGTGTAAGGCATGTGCCTGTCTGATACCCAGTGTCAATTCGTGTGTTAAATGTTAGCGATGCTGGGACTTCCCTGGTGGTCCAGTGGGTCCCAATGCAGGGGGCCCAGGTTCAATCCCTGAGCTAGAGCCGCGTGCTGCAACTAAGAGCCAGTGCAGCCTGATAAAAGTAAATAAATATTAGCAATGCTGAACTTCTATGTCTATAGCTGTATCATCTATATTCATGCAAACACAGGATTCTCAATGTCCTTCCCACACCCCAGTGGCCTGTCTCCCACATCTCCCAGGGTGTGTGCTCTTTCCACCTGATCACTCTGTTTGGTGGGACAATTTTTCCTAGTATAACAGAAGACATTATTTATTGTTTTATTTTTCTTTCTTCTTTTTTAGAAGGCTTCTTTCCATTTCAAAATTTGTTTTGCTGAACTGATCTCCCTCCAGGGTTCATTCAGCTGTGAAAATTGCTCAGGGACAATGAACGTTGAGATGCAAGAGGACATGTGGTGACTAGGTTCAGTCATTTATGGGGCCCAGAATAATGAAAAGTAGTGAAAATAACACATCCAATTTGAGGTCAGAAGATAGAGATCCAAGCCTTTTGAACTTCGTGCTTGTTAATGCTGTCTTCCTTTTATAGATGAGTCCAGTAAAAATTGGCTTACCTAGAGACTTCCCCGGTGGTCCAGTGGCTAAGGCTCCGCACTCCCGATGCAGAGGACACAAGTTCTGTCCCTGGTTGGGGAACTAAGATCCCGAGTGTTGTGTGGTGTGACAAATAAAGGATGTCTACTACATTTATTAAAAAAAACTTGCCCCACCTATTTCACAGGCTCTTTTTAGGAATAATACAGATGACCCTAGTGACAGACTAGAATGGCTAACAAAAAGTGATTTACAAGCCATTTCCCTCTTTGCCTTCCTGTGCCTAAAATATTAATATTTTAAGAATTCCTTTGCACCTCAATGTTTACAGTAGCACTATTTACAATTGCCAAGATGTGGAAGTGTCAGGCGAGTGTATGCTCCTTGGTTCTTGTCTCGTCACAACAATGATTTGGAGCAACGGACATTAAAGCCCTCAGCGCACCATGGCTCGAGTTTTGGACAAACCGTGTTATAGCTCTTAGACAAATCAGTGTTACAGCTTTATTTTATTTAGAAGATAGGAGAATCCATCCTCAAAGAAGAGAAGACAGCGGAGGGGCGTGCCAGCACGCGGGAGGTTGGGGGGTGGGTGTGGGGGTGTGGGGGTGTGGGGGGGCTGTGGAGACAGAGAGAAAGAGCGTTCGCATGCAGGAGAGAGTGAGCGAGCCTGGCTCCTCCTTTTCTGCGTTTTCTTCCCCTGGGCCTGCACTCTGCAAACTGGGCTCAGCCAGGAGTGCTGTTCTACCCGAAGTCCTCACGGTCCTCGGACCTTTATTTGACCTTCTTCTGTTCTATTTTTGCGGGCTTTCCCCTTCCTTGTCTTTTAGCCATGGCCATTTTGGACTCCTTTTCCCTAGTCTAACTACCTAACAGAAGCAAACTACATGTCGTAAACCAATGAATGGATAAAGAACTTGTAGTATATGTATAAACAATGGGATACAACTCAGTCATAAAAAGAGAATGAAAGTTTGCCATTTGCAACAACATGGATGAACTTGGAAGGTATTATGCTAAGTGTAACAAGTCAGAGAAAAGCAAATACTGTATATTTGGAACCTTAAAAGTAAAACACTCAAACATAACAATACAGACGCAGACTTACAGATATAGAGAACAAACATGGTTCCCAGTGGGGAGAAGGATGGAGGGAGCGGTAATATAGGGGTAGGAGGCCTCAGAGGTACAAACTACTGTGTATAAAATAAATAAGTAATAAGGATATACTATGCAGCACAGAAAATACAGCCAATATTTTGGTGGAATATAACCTCCAAATGTTTGTAACTGAGTCAATTCTTAGGTAGGTTGAAAAGAAGTCTGGGGTCCCCAAGGAGGAGAAAGGGGTCTCGAGGTGGACACAGGGGTCTGGAGTTCTCAAGGAGAAGAAAAGACAAACTTTTTTTTTTTAAAAGCCCAGAGCTGATGATTGTACAACAAAACAACTCATCTTGCTCAAGGATATGTTTTTCCTTAAACTCTGTACCAATGATTATATCACAACAATGTATCCTGCTTGAGGACATGTTTCTCCTTCTTGAGAGCCTTCTGACTAATCCCTGTCATCTTAAAATGTATATTATGTGAGTGGGTCTGGTAAAATCTTTCTATTGTTATTTTTAACCCTGTTATCTTAAAACGTAATTTGTGGAAGAGGGTGTGGTAAGATCTTTACAACCTTGAGACATTCTTTTGATTTACTCTAATAACCAATTGAAAAAGTATATAGCTCCCTTGCTAAGACCAGCAAGGGGGAGACTCTGTCATCCTTCTGATGTCTATGTCAGAAGCTTTCTCTGTCTCTTTTCATACTTGGATAAAACTCTGCTACACAAAAGCTCTTGAGTGATCAAGACTGGTCCTTGGTCCCGAAGCTAAATCTTCTTTGGAGATCACAAGTTTGACACGGTTCACTGTAAGCTATCATAACCTTTAAACATTATTATGCTGTACACTTGAAACATATAATATTGTACATCAACTATACCTCAATAAAACAAAAATTAAAATGTTCTATTATGGCAACTCCAAAAGAAAAAAGGGAATAATCCTTCAAAGACATAGAAAACAAGACTTATGGTACCTAATGGGGAGGAATGGATGGGGAGTTTGGAATTAGCAGATGCAAACTATTATATATAAAACGGAAAAGCAACAAGCTCCTACTATATAGCACAGGGAACTGTATTCAATATTCTGTGATAAACCATGATGGAAAATAATACAAAATAGATAGATAGATAGATAGATAAGTATAGGGGTTTCCCAGGTGGCTCCATGGTAAAGAATCCACCTGCCAAAGAGGAGATGCAGGTTGGATCCCAGGGTCAGGAAGATTCCCCTGGAGAAGGGAATGGCAACCCACTCCAGTATTCTTGCCTGGGAAATCCCATGGACAGAGGAGCCTGAAGAGCTGTAGTCCATGGGCTTGCAAAAGAGTTGGATATGACTTAATGACTAAACAATACTTAAAATACAGTAGATAAGTAAAACATGCACTTTGCTGCACACCGGAAACCAGCACAACATTGTAAATCAATTACATTTCAATTAAAAAAAAAAAAAGAGTCCCTTGCCGCTAAGGCTGGCCAGAAGACCCAGTTCTGGCCCAAGAGATGTTGGCAGGGAGTGGTGAGTCAGTGAGTCAAGCCTCTGGGAAACTATGTGAAAGAAAGAGACTCCAGAAGGCATGCTGCCTTCATCTCTTGAAAGTGAAAGTGAAGTCACTCATTCGTGTCTGACTCTTTGCGACCCTATGGACTGTAAACCACCAGGCTCCTCTGTCCATGGGATTTTCCAGGCAAGAATTCTGGAGTGGGTTCCCATTTTCTTCTCCAGGGGATCTTCCTGACCCAGGGATTGAATTCAGGCCTCCAGCATTGTAGACAGACTCTTTACCCTCTGAGCCACCAGAGAATCCCAATATTCTCCACTTTTCACCCAGCAACCAGAGACGAGCTTTTCAAGTAGTGATGAGGGTCATTCCATTGCCTTATTGAATCCCTTTCCATTGCGTTTAGAATGCACACTGGCCTGGTTCCCGCTACATCCCCAGTATCAGTCAGTCCATTCCCCTGCCCCCCATCCTCCAGTCAGGCCTTCTGTTCCTCAGACTTGCCAAGTGTTGTCCTGGCTCTAGGCCTTGACACCTGCTGATTCCTCTGCCCACTGCTCTCCTCCAGGTCTTTGCATGGCTGGTGTCACCTGTCAGCCCTTCACTCATGTGTGTGCCTTTGAGATGCCTTCCTGACCGTCCTCCACTCAGCCCCTCTATCTCCCGACTCACCCTTTCTATCTCCCGACCCAATTTGTTTCATTGTTATCTAGTATCCCAACCCAGTTGTGTTGTTTCTTTGCTTATGTTAGTTGTCTGTCTTCTATCACTAGAATAAAGGCATTCCCAAGGTACAGCCTTTTGTCTCATTTATTGCTGTGTCTTTAGCTCTTTGCCTGGCACATGAAATATAGCAGACACTCATTCAGTACTTGCTGAATAAATGAATGGATTTTGCCTGTACATCTCCACCTTCTACTCATTTGTTGTTGTTGTTCAGTCACTAAGTCATGTCTGACTCTTTGTGACCCCATGGACTGCAGCATGCCAGGCTTCCCCAACTTTCACTGTCTTCCACTGTTTGCTCAAATTTATGTCCACTGAGTCGTGGGACTAACAAGTCATAGTGGGAATAACAAGGGCCAAACACAGAACATGTATAACCACGGGATGAACTCCAGGAACGGATAATCAGGGAAGCCAATGTGGAAGCAAAAAAAACCCCCCAAAACTGTAAGGGAACAATTGTGATTGGCCAAGAGTGGAATGTAGTAAAAACTACTGTGTTACCCTCATTGCCCAATAGCTGTTTGGGTTTTTTGATTGCTGTTTGATTTTGCTTTTTCACTTTTTTAAAAAATTGAAGTATGGATGGTTTACAAGGTTGCCCAATAGCTGTGTGGATTGCCACAGCTCTGAGCACTGCAGGGGTTCTTGGGAGGAGACATTTGGAAGTGAAGGTGACCCAGCCAGTCAAGATGAAATGCCTGCTTCTGGCAAACTCAGCATCACATGCCTGTGAGTGGCTTTCACTGTCCGTTTAAATTTCCATTCCTCTTTACTTCCCCTCCTCTTGGGCCTCCTTTGTTCAAACCAACTGCTCTGATTCATCTCCTTAGGATTCCCTGTACTGAATAAATTTCAACCCAAGAATAAGCTAGCAAAGGTTTCTGGGACGAAAGAGCCTGCAAAGTTAGACAAGCTTCGATCAATCCCCTTGTAGCATATAGTTTTAGGAAAGTTACTTCTCTAAGAGAAGCAATAATACTTACCTCATAAGGGTTATTGTCAAGATTGAAGGAAATAATACTTAAAGCACCTGGCCCAGGAGGGACCAGAGTAATAAAGTTATAAACTGAAAACAAACAGGCGAGTTTGGAGGGGATTTAATGAGGAAAAGAAGAGGGAAAACGTGTGATATTTGATTTATAACAAGAAATGTATATCCGGTCTTCATTCCCGGTTCCTGGCTCACAGATCCCCAAACTCTTGGGATTTCCTAAGTGATAAAAACAGAGAGAGCATCTTTTCTTATAATATTTGATCTTTTGCCCTCAGTTCCTAAACAGTAAAGGTAAAACTGGTGTCCTGTTATTAATAACAAGTCTTATTGAAAGGCTAAAGAAAAATCTGGGGACTTCCCTGGTGGTTCAGTGGTTAAGAATCTGCCTCCTAATGCAGGGGGCACAAGTTCAATCCCTGGTCGGGGAACTAAGATCCCACATGCCTTGGAGCAACTATGCTGGTGTGCCACAACACTCAGCCCACACACCACAACTTGGAGAGAAGCCTGCCAGTTGCAAGGAGGCGCCCCCACGCAGCAACTACAGATCCAACGCAGCCAAATGAGTGAATAAATTTTTTAAAAATTAAAAAACTTAAATAAATAGAAAGACGTACCATATTGAAGACTCAACACTGTTAAGATGTCAATTCTCCTAAGTTCAGAGCATTCGAATCAAAATCCCAACAGAGCTTTTCATAGAACTTGGCAAAGTTGAATGGAAATTTTAGGTAGAAGAACAAAGGTCAAAAAGTAATTAAGACTCCACATAAAGGCAAGGGACTTGCCTCACCAAATATCAAGATATTAAGCTCTAGAAATTAAGACAGGTAGTATTGGTCCAGTAACAGCCAAATCGACGAATGGAATAAAATTAGCCTAGAAACAGATCCAAGAATATATGGAGCCCTTACTGACAAAAAGTGATCACTACAGATCATTAGGGAGAGAGTGGCTACTTAATACATGGTGCCGGAAAAATTAGATTCTCAATGTGGGAAAATACAAAACCAGGCTCTCACCTTACACTGTGTAAAAATCAACTTCAGGCTGATTAAAGACATCAGTGTGAAAACGATCACAAAACATTTAGAGTAGCTTAGTGGGACATCTTTTTTCACTTCAGGGTAAGAAATTTGTCTTAATTAAGACACAAAAATACACATCATAAATAAAATGACTGATAAACTCAATGGAATTAAAATTAATAGCATCTATTCCTTGAAAGACACCCTAAGAAGACAGAAACGATGATCCATAAATAGGAAGAAGATAATTGCCACACATATATTGGGCAAAGGAGTCATTATCCAGCATATAAGGACTATAGATCAATAAGAAAAAGACAACGCAATAGAGCAATAAACAAAAGATAAGAATTTCACAAAAAATGAAGCACACATAAAAAATAAATATACTAAAAACTTATTATTAGTAAACAGGGAAATACAAATTTAAAATCATTAAAGTCTGTTTTACTGTCATTAGATTAACAACAGCAAAAAATTTGTTGGACAGTATCAGGTGTTTGAAGTCCTGCCTCAAGACCTTTGCATATGCCTAACAAATACTTCCTTCAAATTGTCATATATCTTGTTCATTCCTCTAACCTGCTTTACTAGTCTTCAAAACACTTGTTAACATTTCACCGCATTTATCCCGTACATGTGTGTGTATATAAACACCCATATATCTGCTATTATCATTTTGCAGAAACTTTTGAAGGCAGGTGGTTGACATGCTGAGTAATTTTCAAATGACAAACACTTAAGAGAAAGGGATGACTGTGTAGGAAACAAATGACATTCAAATAAAAGACACTGACTGCAAAGATACAGATATTTTTATCCATAATCAAGGCTACCCATAAGCAGAAGAAATGGAATTAGTGCTTCCTTCTTTCCATCATATAGTTATTATTTTTCAGTACACTTTGATGGCAAGTTGCTAATATCAAGGTACCTTACCCCTAAATACACTTCCATAAGTAGCTCCTCAGATTCTTCCACTTAACCCCAATATCATTATCACAACTAAGAAAATTAACAATCATTCCGTAATGCCATCTAGTATATGTACAGTCTTCATTCTAATTCCCAAGCCCTCTACATCATATCGAATACATTAATATGCACCTACAGTACTGTTTTTCTGAAATAAGAAGTTTCAACAATTTAGCTACAAGTCAGCCTTTCCATTTGTAATCAATTTCTCAGCAAGCATGGTACATGGTCCTTTTGAAGGGGAATAATCTAATCTCCTTTTTAAAAAAATTATTATGATTTTTGAATATTAACATTTTGCTAATAATAGCCTAATTATTAGTTGGTAGACATTTAATTAAATGATTCTTAGTTGTGTTTTATTTTCATATTTTGAGGTCAGTCCCTTTTTTTCTAGGTCTCAAAAATTGTCATCGGTCTTCAGAAAGCTCTTTGTCCTGGGCTCCATTTAGTGGCCGCCTAAAGGGTAAAGAGCCTGTGGAGGCAGGAGTTAGGAGTGGGTGACTCAGTGAAGGGCCTCCAAAATAGAGATCCATTTAAGCCTGGGAAGTCCTTCTTCCTGAGACAGCTGCCATTGCCCAAGTTCTAAAACTTGGACTGAACTCATTATTAGAGAAATGCAAATCAAAACCACAATGAGGTACCATTACACACCAGTCAGGATGGCTGCTATCCAAAAGTCTACAAGCAATAAATGCTGGAGAGGCTGTGGAGAAAAGGGAACCCTCTTACACTGTTGGTGGGAATGCAAACTAGTACAGCCACTATGGAAAACAGTGTGGAGATTCCTTAAAAAACTGGAAATAGAACTGCCATATGACCCAGCAATCCCACTTCTGGGCATACACACTGAGGAAACCAGATCTGAAAGAGACACATGCACCCCAATGTTCATCGCAGCACTGTTTATAATAGCCAGGACATGGAAGCAACCTAGATGCCCATCAGCAGATGAATGGATAAGGAAGCTGTGGTACATATACACCATGGAATATTACTCAGCCGTCAAAAAGAATTCATTTGAACCAGTCCTAATGAGATGGATGAAACTGGAGCCCCTTATACAGAGTGAAGTAAGCCAGAAAGATAAAGAACATTACAGCATACTAACACATATATATGGAATTTAGAAAGATGGTAATGATAACCCTATATGCAAAACAGAAAAAGAGACACAGAAATACAGAACAGACTTTTGAACTCTGTGGGAGAAGGTGAGGGTGGGATGTTTCAAAAGAACAGCATGTATACTATCTATGGTGAAACAGATCACCAGCCCAGGTGGGATGCATGAGACAAGTGCTCGGGCCTGGTGCACTGGGAAGACCCAGAGGAATCGGGTGGAGAGGGAGATGGGAGGGGGGATCGGGATGGGGAATAAGTGTAAATCTATGGCTGATTCATGTCAATGTATGACAAAACCCACTGAAATGTTGTGAAGCAATTAGCCTCCAACTAATAAAAAAATTTTTAAAAAAAAAAATAAATAAATAATAATAGGATGGTAAAAAAAAATAAAAATAAATAAAACTTGGACTGAAGTAAGAAGTCCTGAGTTTCCAAGGGCAGCAAGGGGGAGAGATTCCTGACTATGCAGTCCAGTGTTAATGGGCCAACTCCGAAGAAAACAGCCTTTAAGACAGTAGCCAAATAGAGCAAATTCCCATTGGCTATCTAGTTTTACACGTGGGAGTCTAGGTCTCAGTGGTAGTTTGTGTATGACACAGGGAGCTCGGATCTGGTGCTCTGTGACAACCTAGAGCGATGGGTGGGAAGCGGGAGGGAGGTCCAAGAGGGAGGGGACATATACATTACCTATGGCTGATTCATGACGATGTATGGCAGAAACCAACACAATATTGTAAAGCATCGATCCTCCAATTAAAAATAAATAATTTTTAATTAAAAAATAAATGCCGTATACACTAAAAAAACAAAAAACAGTAACCAGATATAATCTGAGCAAGGCTCTGTGCTGGTCAGGACCTCCAGACTGGCACAACCAGTTTGGAACAGTGTGATGGCTTTTTGTTTGTTTCACTTCATTTCTGCAGTGGAGGATATCCATTGCAGAAATCAAGAGTATCTGATGTAAATTCAATTCATAAGGCTAAAAGAGACTCTGGCTGTGGGGACAGTGGCTCCCACCGGACAAAATACAACTCAAAGCAGAGAAGTTTGTATTAGAAACAACTTTGTCAACAGCAGAAGGAAGAAATCTTACGCTTCTAAGAGGATTTCATTAACATAAATCAATTTAATAATAACTATGTTAAGGCATAAAAGGAAGCAGGTATTATTAGAGACTGTTACTGGCCCCATTTTACAGATGGGGAAACTGAGGCTGAGGGACATGTAACACGGCTTGTAGGGTCTTGCCCAGGTTCAGCTGGCAGAACCTGATCTCGCTTGCCATCACGATACAAGAGAAAAACACGAGGACCTCAGTGTTTTAAGTTTACTAACATTAAGAAAGACTGCTTTGATTTCGGTTGTTTTTGTTTTTTTAAGCTTAGCAAAGGAGTTAAAGCAGAGTGACTTCATTTTTACTTTCATGTAACAAAATTCCCAGAGGATACATGTTCTTGCCAAAATCTGAATGCAGTATTGCTCTAGCATTGTGCCGGGCTTGAGCTGCTCATTTCACCAAGCATGACTCAACCATCATATCAGGAATATTTTTCCTTTTGAAAGCCCTTGGAGTCAAATCATTGACGAATCAAGAATTGCTTAAATACGAGTGATTTTCAAATGGCGAACACTTTGGGAAAGTGGGTGACTGTGGAGGAAACAAATGACATTCAAAGACTAGATGCTGACTATGAAAATGTGGAGATCATTATAGATAATCAAGGCTGCCATCAGCAGAATTAAGGCAAGTGGTTCCTTCTCCTTCCCCCTGTGATATCCTAGGGAGGGATGAATTAAGGGGAGCATGCCTAGCACAAATCCCCAAGCAGTGGCTCCTGCCGCTTCCCACGTCGTAAAGAGTTGCTATCGTTCAGTCACTAAGTCATGTCCAACTCTTTGCGACTCCATGAACTGCAGTACACCAGGCTTCTCTGTTCTCCACTATCTTCCAGAGTTTGCTCAAATTCACGTCCATTGAGTCGTGATGCCATCCAAGCATCTCATCCTCTGTTGCCCCCTTCTCTTCCTGCCCTCAATCTTTCCCAGCATTAGGGTTTTTTTTCCCCAATGAGTTAGCTCTTTGCCTCAGGTGGCCAAAAAGGATTGGAGCTTCAGCATCAGTCCTTCCAATGAATATTCAGGGTTGATTTCCTTTAGGATTGACTGGTTTGATCTCCTGGCTGTCCAAGGGACTCTCAAGAGTTTTCTCCATGCCACAATTCAAAAGCATCAATTCCTCAGCGTTCAGCCTTCTTTCGTAGAGACACAGCCCAGACCCACCAAGGGCAGGAGGACATGCATGCCAACAGCTCAGGGTGTTTCACAGACGCTGATGGAAGTGTGCACCTCAGTGGACTTCAAACTCAAGACCAGACATTCTTATCAGAAAAAGTGTGTGACCAGCGCTTCTGTAACTAGGCAGGACCCTCTGAGGCCTTCCCAAAATAGAT